>NC_138197.1:12114865-12426865 GCF_964194105.1 Spermophilus citellus | reverse complement strand
ACCCAAACTGGATGATACTTTCAGGTAATGATCAGTACACGAAGGCGACTTGGTTCCCCAAATGTCGTTCTTCTATGTTGAAGCGTTAAGTTCCAGTAACACTTTGAATTTTTAGGTTTCACTCTGTTTTCTCCTATATTGATAGATGTATTTGGAACTCTAAATCCAACACGGTTTGTGCTAGCTTCATGAAACTTGACAAAGTAAAGTAGTTTCACGTTCTATCTCTACATTCTGTTTCCTCTTGATGTAGCCCTAAGCAGTGACTGGTGAGAAACACTTTCATGGAAAAAGGTTGCCAAGCTGCCAAAAGTTACGAATCTCCAGAAATCTCAGCAAATATTTTTTCACCCAAACTGGATGATACTTTCAGGTAATGATCAGTACACTAAGGCGACTTGGTTCCCCAAATGTCGTTCTTTTATGTTGAAGCGTTCATTTCCTGTAACAGTTTGAATTTTTAGGTTTCCCTCTGTTTTCTCCTATATTGATAGATGTATTTGGAACTCTAAATCCAACACGGTTTGTGCTAGCTTCTTGAAACTTGACACAGTAAAGTAGTTTCACGTTCTATCTCTAGCTTTTGTTTCCTCTTGATGTAGCCCTAAGCAGTGACTGGCGAGAAACACTTTCATGGAAAGGGGTTGCCAAGCTTCCAAAAATTACGAATCTCCAGAAATCTCAGCAAATATTTTTTCACCCAAACTGGATGATACTTTCAGGTAATGATCAGTACACTAAGGCGACTTGGTTCCCCAAATTTCGTTCTTCTATGTTGAAGCGTTCATTTCCAGTAACAGTTTGAATTTTTAGGTTTCCCTCTGTTTTCTCCTATATTGATAGATGTATTTGGAACTCTAAATCCAACACGGTTTGTGCTAGCTTCATGAAACTTGACAAAGTAAAGTAGTTTCACGTTCTATCTCTATATTCTGTTTCCTCTTGATGTAGCCCTAAGCATCGAGTGGTGAGAAACACTTTGATGGAAAAAGGTTGCCAAGCTTCCAAAAGTTACGAATCTCCAGAAATCTCAGCAAATATTTTTTCACCCAAACTGGATGATACTTTCAGGTAATGATCAGTACACGTAGGCGACTTGGTTCCCCAAAGTTCGTTCTTCTATGTTGAAGCGTTCATTTCCAGTAACAGTTTCAATATTTAGGTTTCACTCTGTTTTCTCCTATATTGATAGATGTATTTGGAACTCTAAATCCAACACGGTTTGTGCTAGCTTCTTGAAACTTGACACAGTAAAGTAGTTTCACGTTCTATCTCTTGGTTTTGTTTCCTCTTGATGTAGCCCTAAGCAGTGACTGGCGAGAAACACTTTCATGGAAAGGGGTTGCCAAGCTTCCAAAAATTACGAATCTCCAGAAATCTCAGCAAATATTTTTTCACCCAAACTGGATGATACTTTCAGGTAATGATCAGTACACTAAGGCGACTTGGTTCCCCAAATGTCGTTCTTCTATGTTGAAGCGTTCATTTCCTGTAACAGTTTGAATTTTTAGGTTTCACTCTGTTTTCTCCTATATTGATACATGTATTTGGAACTCTAAAACCAACACGGTTTGTGCTAGCTTCTTGAAACTTGACACAGTAAAGTAGTTTCACGTTCTATCCCTATGTTTTGTTTCCTATTGATGTAGCCCTAAGCAGTGACTGGCGAGAAACACTTTCATGGAAAGGGGTTGCCAAGCTTCCAAAAATTACGAATCTCCAGAAATCTCAGCAAATATTTTTTCACCCAAACTGGATGATACTTTCAGGTAATGATCAGTACACGAAGGCGACTTGGTTCCCCAAAGTTCGTGCTTCTATGTTGAAGCGTTCATTTCCAGTAACAGTTTGAATTTTTAGGTTTCACTCTGTTTTCTCCTATATTGATAGATGTATTTGGAACTCTAAATCCAACACGGTTTGTGTTAGCTTCATGAAACTTGACAAAGTAAAGTAGTTTCACGTTCTATCTCTATATTCTGTTTCCTCTTGATGTATCCCTAAGCAGTGACTGGTGAGAAACACTTTCATGGAAAAAGGTTGCCAAGCTTCCAAAAGTTACGAATCTCCAGAAATCTCAGCAAATATTTTTTCACCCAAACTGGATGATACTTTCAGGCAATGATCAGTACACGAAGGCGACTTGGTTCCCCAAATTTCGTTCTTCTATGTTGAAGCGTTCATTTCCAGTAACAGTTTGAATTTTTAGGTTTCACTCTGTTTTCTCCTATATTGATAGATGTATTTGGAACTCTAAATCCAACACGGTTTGTGCTAGCTTCATGAAACTTGACAAAGTAAAGTAGTTTCACGTTCTATCTCTATATTCTGTTTCCTCTTGATGTAGCCCTAAGCATCGAGTGGCGAGAAACACTTTGATGGAAAAATGTTGCCAAGCTTCCAAAAGTTACGAATCTCCAGAAATCTCAGCAAATATTTTTTCACCCAAACTGGATGATACTTTCAGGTAATGATCAGTACACGTAGGCGACTTGGTTCCCCAAATTTCGTTCTTCTATGTTGAAGCGTTCATTTCCAGTAACAGTTTGAATTTTTAGGTTTCACTCTGTTTTCTCCTATATTGATAGATGTATTTGGAACTCTAAATCCAACACGGTTTGTGCTAGCTTCTTGAAACTTGACACAGTAAAGTAGTTTCACGTTCTATCTCTATGTTTTGTTTCCTCTTGATGTAGCCCTAAGCAGTGACTGGCGAGAAACACTTTCATGGAAAGGGGTTGCCAAGCTTCCAAAAATTACGAATCTCCAGAAATCTCAGCAAATATTTTTTCACCCAAACTGGATGATACTTTCAGGTAATGATCAGTACACGAAGGCGACTTGGTTCCCCAAATGTCGTTCTTCTATGTTGAAGCGTTCATTTCCTGTAACAGTTTGAATTTTTAGGTTTCACTCTGTTTTCTCCTATATTGATACATGTATTTGGAACTCTAAATCCAACACGGTTTGTGCTAGCTTCTTGAAACTTGATACAGTAAAGTAGTTTCAAGTTCTATCTCTATGTTTTGTTTCCTCTTCATGTAGCCCTAAGCAGTGACTGGCGAGAAACACTTTCATGGAAAGGGGTTGCCAAGCTTCCAAAAATTACGAATCTCCAGAAATCTCAGCAAATATTTTTTCACCCAAACTGGATGATACTTTCAGGTAATGATCAGTACACTAAGGCGACTTGGTTCCCCAAAGTTCGTTCTTCTATGTTGAAGCGTTCATTTCCAGTAACAGTTTGAATTTTTAGATTTCACTCTGTTTTCTCCTATACTGATACATGTATTTGGAACTCTAAATTCAACACGGTTTGTGCTAGCTTCTTGAAACTTGATACAGTAAAGTAGTTTCACGTTCTATCTCTATGTTTTGTTTCCTCTTGCTGTAGCCCTAAGCAGTGACTGGCGAGAACCACTTTCATGGAGAGTGGTTGCCAAGCTTCCAAAAATTACGAATCTCCAGAAATCTCAGCAAATATTTTTTCACCCTAACTGGATGATACTTTCAGGTAATGATCAGTACACGAAGGCGACTTGGTTCCCCAAATGTCGTTCTTCTATGTTGAAGCGTTCATTTCCAGTAACACTTTGAATTTTTAGGTTTCACTCTGTTTTCTCCTATATTGATAGATGTATTTGGAACTCTAAATCCAACACGGTTTGTGCTAGCTTCATGAAACTTGACAAAGTAAAGTAGTTTCACGTTCTTTCTCTATATTCTGTTTCCTCTTGATGTAGCCCTAAGCAGTGACTGGTGAGAAACACTTTCATGGAAAAAGGTTGCCAAGCTTCCAAAGGTTACGAATCTCCAGAAATCTCAGCAAATATTTTTTCACCCAAACTGGATGATACTTTCAGGTAATGATCAGTACACTAAGGCGACTTGGTTCCCCAAAAGTCGTTCTTCTATGTTGAAGCGTTCATTTCCTGTAACAGTTTGAATTTTTAGTTTTCACTCTGTTTTCTCCTATATTGATACATGTATTTGGAACTCTAAATCCAACACGGTTTGTGCTAGCTTCTTGAAACTTGATACAGTAAAGTAGTTTCAAGTTCTATCTCTATGTTTTGTTTCCTCTTCATGTAGCCCTAAGCAGTGACTGGCGAGAAACACTTTCATGGAAAGGGGTTGCCAAGCTTCCAAAAATTACGAATCTCCAGAAATCTCAGCAAATATTTTTTCACCCAAACTGGATGATACTTTCAGGTAATGATCAGTACACTAAGGCGACTTGGTTCCCCAAAGTTCGTTCTTCTATGTTGAAGCGTTCATTTCCAGTAACAGTTTGAATTTTTAGATTTCACTCTGTTTTCTCCTATACTGATACATGTATTTGGAACTCTAAATTCAACACGGTTTGTGCTAGCTTCTTGAAACTTGATACAGTAAAGTAGTTTCACGTTCTATCTCTATGTTTTGTTTCCTCTTGCTGTAGCCCTAAGCAGTGACTGGCGAGAACCACTTTCATGGAGAGTGGTTGCCAAGCTTCCAAAAATTACGAATCTCCAGAAATCTCAGCAAATATTTTTTCACCCTAACTGGATGATACTTTCAGGTAATGATCAGTACACGAAGGCGACTTGGTTCCCCAAATGTCGTTCTTCTATGTTGAAGCGTTCATTTCCAGTAACACTTTGAATTTTTAGGGTTCACTCTGTTTTCTCCTATATTGATAGATGTATTTGGAACTCTAAATCCAACACGGTTTGTGCTAGCTTCATGAAACTTGACAAAGTAAAGTAGTTTCACGTTCTTTCTCTATATTCTGTTTCCTCTTGATGTAGCCCTAAGCAGTGACTGGTGAGAAACACTTTCATGGAAAAAGGTTGCCAAGCTTCCAAAGGTTACGAATCTCCAGAAATCTCAGCAAATATTTTTTCACCCAAACTGGATGATACTTTCAGGTAATGATCAGTACACTAAGGCGACTTGGTTCCCCAAAAGTCGTTCTTCTATGTTGAAGCGTTCATTTCCTGTAACAGTTTGAATTTTTAGTTTTCACTCTGTTTTCTCCTATATTGATACATGTATTTGGAACTCTAAATCCAACACGGTTTGTGCTAGCTTCTTGAAACTTGATACAGTAAAGTAGTTTCAAGTTCTATCTCTATGTTTTGTTTCCTCTTCATGTAGCCCTAAGCAGTGACTGGCGAGAAACACTTTCATGGAAAGGGGTTGCCAAGCTTCCAAAAATTACGAATCTCCAGAAATCTCAGCAAATATTTTTTCACCCAAACTGGATGATACTTTCAGGTAATGATCAGTACACTAAGGCGACTTGGTTCCCCAAATTTCGTTCTTCTATGTTGAAGCGTTCATTTCCAGTAACAGTTTGAATTTTTAGGTTTCCCTCTGTTTTCTCCTATATTGATAGATGTATTTGGAACTCTAAATCCAACACGGTTTGTGCTAGCTTCATGAAACTTGACAAAGTAAAGTAGTTTCACGTTCTATCTCTATATTCTGTTTCCTCTTGATGTAGCCCTAAGCATCGAGTGGCGAGAAACACTTTGATGGAAAAAGGTTGCCAAGCTTCCAAAAGTTACGAATCTCCAGAAATCTCAGCAAATATTTTTTCACCCAAACTGGATGATACTTTCAGGTAATGATCAGTACACGTAGGCGACTTGGTTCCCCAAAGTTCGTTCTTCTATGTTGAAGCGTTCATTTCCAGTAACAGTTTCAATTTTTAGGTTTCACTCTGTTTTCTCCTATATTGATAGATGTATTTGGAACTCTAAATCCAACACGGTTTGTGCTAGCTTCTTGAAACTTGACACAGTAAAGTAGTTTCACGTTCTATCTCTTGGTTTTGTTTCCTCTTGATGTAGCCCTAAGCAGTGACTGGCGAGAAACACTTTCATGGAAAGGGGTTGCCAAGCTTCCAAAAATTACGAATCTCCAGAAATCTCAGCAAATATTTTTTCACCCAAACTGGATGATACTTTCAGGTAATGATCAGTACACTAAGGCGACTTGGTTCCCCAAATGTCGTTCTTCTATGTTGAAGCGTTCATTTCCTGTAACAGTTTGAATTTTTAGGTTTCACTCTGTTTTCTCCTATATTGATACATGTATTTGGAACTCTAAAACCAACACGGTTTGTGCTAGCTTCTTGAAACTTGACACAGTAAAGTAGTTTCACGTTCTATCCCTATGTTTTGTTTCCTATTGATGTAGCCCTAAGCAGTGACTGGCGAGAAACACTTTCATGGAAAGGGGTTGCCAAGCTTCCAAAAATTACGAATCTCCAGAAATCTCAGCAAATATTTTTTCACCCAAACTGGATGATACTTTCAGGTAATGATCAGTACACGAAGGCGACTTGGTTCCCCAAAGTTCGTGCTTCTATGTTGAAGCGTTCATTTCCAGTAACAGTTTGAATTTTTAGGTTTCACTCTGTTTTCTCCTATATTGATAGATGTATTTGGAACTCTAAATCCAACACGGTTTGTGTTAGCTTCATGAAACTTGACAAAGTAAAGTAGTTTCACGTTCTATCTCTATATTCTGTTTCCTCTTGATGTATCCCTAAGCAGTGACTGGTGAGAAACACTTTCATGGAAAAAGGTTGCCAAGCTTCCAAAAGTTACGAATCTCCAGAAATCTCAGCAAATATTTTTTCACCCAAACTGGATGATACTTTCAGGCAATGATCAGTACACGAAGGCGACTTGGTTCCCCAAATTTCGTTCTTCTATGTTGAAGCGTTCATTTCCAGTAACAGTTTGAATTTTTAGGTTTCACTCTGTTTTCTCCTATATTGATAGATGTATTTGGAACTCTAAATCCAACACGGTTTGTGCTAGCTTCATGAAACTTGACAAAGTAAAGTAGTTTCACGTTCTATCTCTATATTCTGTTTCCTCTTGATGTAGCCCTAAGCATCGAGTGGCGAGAAACACTTTGATGGAAAAATGTTGCCAAGCTTCCAAAAGTTACGAATCTCCAGAAATCTCAGCAAATATTTTTTCACCCAAACTGGATGATACTTTCAGGTAATGATCAGTACACGTAGGCGACTTGGTTCCCCAAATTTCGTTCTTCTATGTTGAAGCGTTCATTTCCAGTAACAGTTTGAATTTTTAGGTTTCACTCTGTTTTCTCCTATATTGATAGATGTATTTGGAACTCTAAATCCAACACGGTTTGTGCTAGCTTCTTGAAACTTGACACAGTAAAGTAGTTTCACGTTCTATCTCTAGGTTTTGTTTCCTCTTGATGTAGCCCTAAGCAGTGACTGGCGAGAAACACTTTCATGGAAAGGGGTTGCCAAGCTTCCAAAAATTACGAATCTCCAGAAATCTCAGCAAATATTTTTTCACCCAAACTGGATGATACTTTCAGGTAATGATCAGTACACGAAGGCGACTTGGTTCCCCAAATGTCGTTCTTCTATGTTGAAGCGTTCATTTCCTGTAACAGTTTGAATTTTTAGGTTTCACTCTGTTTTCTCCTATATTGATACATGTATTTGGAATTCTAAATCCAACACGGTTTGTGCTAGCTTCTTGAAACTTGATACAGTAAAGTAGTTTCAAGTTCTATCTCTATGTTTTGTTTCCTCTTCATGTAGCCCTAAGCAGTGACTGGCGAGAAACACTTTCATGGAAAGGGGTTGCCAAGCTTCCAAAAATTACGAATCTCCAGAAATCTCAGCAAATATTTTTTCACCCAAACTGGATGATACTTTCAGGTAATGATCAGTACACTAAGGCGACTTGGTTCCCCAAAGTTCGTTCTTCTATGTTGAAGCGTTCATTTCCAGTAACAGTTTGAATTTTTAGATTTCACTCTGTTTTCTCCTATACTGATACATGTATTTGGAACTCTAAATTCAACACGGTTTGTGCTAGCTTCTTGAAACTTGATACAGTAAAGTAGTTTCACGTTCTATCTCTATGTTTTGTTTCCTCTTGCTGTAGCCCTAAGCAGTGACTGGCGAGAACCACTTTCATGGAGAGTGGTTGCCAAGCTTCCAAAAATTACGAATCTCCAGAAATCTCAGCAAATATTTTTTCACCCTAACTGGATGATACTTTCAGGTAATGATCAGTACACGAAGGCGACTTGGTTCCCCAAATGTCGTTCTTCTATGTTGAAGCGTTCATTTCCAGTAACAGTTTGAATTTTTAGGTTTCACTCTGTTTTCTCCTATATTGATAGATGTATTTGGAACTCTAAATCCAACACGGTTTGTGCTAGCTTCATGAAACTTGACAAAGTAAAGTAGTTTCACGTTCTTTCTCTATATTCTGTTTCCTCTTGATGTAGCCCTAAGCAGTGACTGGTGAGAAACACTTTCATGGAAAAAGGTTGCCAAGCTTCCAAAGGTTACGAATCTCCAGAAATCTCAGCAAATATTTTTTCACCCAAACTGGATGATACTTTCAGGTAATGATCAGTACACTAAGGCGACTTGGTTCCCCAAAAGTCGTTCTTCTATGTTGAAGCGTTCATTTCCTGTAACAGTTTGAATTTTTAGTTTTCACTCTGTTTTCTCCTATATTGATACATGTATTTGGAACTCTAAATCCAACACGGTTTGTGCTAGCTTCTTGAAACTTGATACAGTAAAGTAGTTTCAAGTTCTATCTCTATGTTTTGTTTCCTCTTCATGTAGCCCTAAGCAGTGACTGGCGAGAAACACTTTCATGGAAAGGGGTTGCCAAGCTTCCAAAAATTACGAATCTCCAGAAATCTCAGCAAATATTTTTTCACCCAAACTGGATGATACTTTCAGGTAATGATCAGTACACTAAGGCGACTTGGTTCCCCAAAGTTCGTTCTTCTATGTTGAAGCGTTCATTTCCAGTAACAGTTTGAATTTTTAGATTTCACTCTGTTTTCTCCTATACTGATACATGTATTTGGAACTCTAAATTCAACACGGTTTGTGCTAGCTTCTTGAAACTTGATACAGTAAAGTAGTTTCACGTTCTATCTCTATGTTTTGTTTCCTCTTGCTGTAGCCCTAAGCAGTGACTGGCGAGAACCACTTTCATGGAGAGTGGTTGCCAAGCTTCCAAAAATTACGAATCTCCAGAAATCTCAGCAAATATTTTTTCACCCTAACTGGATGATACTTTCAGGTAATGATCAGTACACGAAGGCGACTTGGTTCCCCAAATGTCGTTCTTCTATGTTGAAGCGTTCATTTCCAGTAACACTTTGAATTTTTAGGTTTCACTCTGTTTTCTCCTATATTGATAGATGTATTTGGAACTCTAAATCCAACACGGTTTGTGCTAGCTTCATGAAACTTGACAAAGTAAAGTAGTTTCACGTTCTTTCTCTATGTTTTGTTTCCTCTTGCTGTAGCCCTAAGCAGTGACTGGCGAGAACCACTTTCATGGAGAGGGGTTGCCAAGCTTCCAAAAATTACGAATCTCCAGAAATCTCAGCAAATATTTTTTCACCCAAACTGGATGATACTTTCAGGTAATGATCAGTACACGAAGGCGACTTGGTTCCCCAAATGTCGTTCTTCTATGTTGAAGCGTTCATTTCCAGTAACACTTTGAATTTTTAGGTTTCACTCTGTTTTCTCCTATATTGATAGATGTATTTGGAACTCTAAATCCAACACGGTTTGTGCTAGCTTCATGAAACTTGACAAAGTAAAGTAGTTTCACGTTCTTTCTCTATATTCTGTTTCCTCTTGATGTAGCCCTAAGCAGTGACTGGTGAGAAACACTTTCATGGAAAAAGGTTGCCAAGCTTCCAAAGGTTACGAATCTCCAGAAATCTCAGCAAATATTTTTTCACCCAAACTGGATGATACTTTCAGGTAATGATCAGTACACTAAGGCGACTTGGTTCCCCAAAAGTCGTTCTTCTATGTTGAAGCGTTCATTTCCTGTAACAGTTTGAATTTTTAGGTTTCACTCTGTTTTCTCCTATATTGATACATGTATTTGGAACTCTAAATCCAACACGGTTTGTGCTAGCTTCTTGAAACTTGACACAGTAAAGTAGTTTCACATTCTATCTCTATGTTTTGTTTCCTCTTGCTGTAGCCCTAAGCAGTGACTGGCGAGAACCACTTTCATGGAGAGGGGTTGCCAAGCTTCCAAAAATTACGAATCTCCAGAAATCTCAGCAAATATTTTTTCACCCAAACTGGATGATACTTTCAGGTAATGATCAGTACACGAAGGCGACTTGGTTCCCCAAATGTCGTTCTTCTATGTTGAAGCGTTCATTTCCTGTAACAGTTTGAATTTTTAGGTTTCACTCTTTTTTCTCCTATATTGATACATGTATTTGGAACTCTAAATCCAACACGGTTTGTGCTAGCTTCTTGAAACTTGATACAGTAAAGTAGTTTCAAGTTCTATCTCTATGTTTTGTTTCCTCTTCATGTAGCCCTAAGCAGTGACTGGCGAGAAACACTTTCATGGAAAGGGGTTGCCAAGCTTCCAAAAATTACGAATCTCCAGAAATCTCAGCAAATATTTTTTCACCCAAACTGGATGATACTTTCAGGTAATGATCAGTACACTAAGGCGACTTGGTTCCCCAAAGTTCGTTCTTCTATGTTGAAGCGTTCATTTCCAGTAACAGTTTGAATTTTTAGGTTTCACTCTGTTTTCTCCTATATTGATACATGTATTTGGAACTCTAAATCCAACACGGTTTGTGCTAGCTTCTTGAAACTTGATACAGTAAAGTAGTTTCACGTTGTATCTCTATGTTTTGTTTCCTCTTGCTGTAGCCCTAAGCAGTGACTGGCGAGAACCACTTTCATGGAGAGGGGTTGCCAAGCTTCCAAAAATTACGAATCTCCAGAAATCTCAGCAAATATTTTTTCACCCAAACTGGATGATAGTTTCAGGTAATGATCAGTACACGAAGGCGACTTGGTTCCCCAAATGTCGTTCTTCTATGTTGAAGCGTTCATTTCCAGTAACACTTTGAATTTTTAGGTTTCACTCTGTTTTCTCCTATATTGATAGATGTATTTGGAACTCTAAATCCAACACGGTTTGTGCTAGCTTCATGAAACTTGACAAAGTAAAGTAGTTTCACGTTCTTTCTCTATATTCTGTTTCCTCTTGATGTAGCCCTAAGCAGTGACTGGTGAGAAACACTTTCATGGAAAAAGGTTGCCAAGCTTCCAAAGGTTACGAATCTTCAGAAATCTCAGCAAATATTTTTTCACCCAAACTGGATGATACTTTCAGGTAATGATCAGTACACTAAGGCGACTTGGTTCCCCAAAAGTCGTTCTTCTATGTTGAAGCGTTCATTTCCTGTAACAGTTTGAATTTTTAGGTTTCACTCTGTTTTCTCCTATATTGATACATGTATTTGGAACTCTAAATCCAACACGGTTTGTGCTAGCTTCTTGAAACTTGACACAGTAAAGTAGTTTCACATTCTATCTCTATGTTTTGTTTCCTCTTGCTGTAGCCCTAAGCAGTGACTGGCGAGAACCACTTTCATGGAGAGGGGTTGCCAAGCTTCCAAAAATTACGAATCTCCAGAAATCTCAGCAAATATTTTTTCACCCAAACTGGTTGATACTTTCAGGTAATGATCAGTACACGAAGGCGACTTGGTTCCCCAAATGTCGTTCTTCTATGTTGAAGCGTTCATTTCCAGTAACACTTTGAATTTTTAGGTTTCACTCTGTTTTCTCCTATATTGATAGATGTATTTGGAACTCTAAATCCAACACGGTTTGTGCTAGCTTCTTGAAACTTGACAAAGTAAAGTAGTTTCACGTTCTATCTCTATATTCTGTTTCCTCTTGATGTAGCCCTAAGCAGTGACTGGTGAGAAACACTTTCATGGAAAAAGGTTGCCAAGCTTCCAAAAGTTACGAATCTCCAGAAATCTCAGCAAATATTTTTTCACCCAAACTGGATGATACTTTCAGGTAATGATCAGTACACGAAGGCGACTTGGTTCCCCAAATTTCGTTCTTCTATGTTGAAGCGTTCATTTCCAGTAACAGTTTGAATTTTTAGGTTTCACTCTGTTTTCTCCTATATTGATACATGTATTTGGAACTCTAAATCCAACACGGTTTGTGCTAGCTTCTTGAAACTTGACAAAGTAAATTAGTTTCACGTTCTATCTCTAGGTTTTGTTTCCTCTTGATGTAGCCCTAAGCAGTGACTGGCGAGAACCACTTTGATGGAAAGGGGTTGCCAAGCTTCCAAAAATTACGAATCTCCAGAAATCTCAGCAAATATTTTTTCACCCAAACTGGATGATACTTTCAGGTAATGATCAGTACACGTAGGCGACTTGGTTCCCCAAATGTCGTTCTTCTATGTTGAAGCGTTCATTTCCTGAAACAGTTTGAATTTTTAGGTTTCACTCTGTTTTCTCCTATATTGATACATGTATTTGGAACTCTAAATCCAACACGGTTTGTGCTAGCTTCTTGAAACTTGACACAGTAAAGTAGTTTCACGTTCTATCTCTATGTTTTGTTTCCTCTTGATGTAGCCCTAAGCAGTGACTGGCGAGAAACACTTTCATGGAAAGGGGTTGCCAAGCTTCCAAAAATTACGAATCTCCAGAAATCTCAGCAAATATTTTTTCACCCAAACTGGATGATACTTTCAGGTAATGATCAGTACACTAAGGCGACTTGGTTCCCCAAAGTTCGTTCTTCTATGTTGAAGCGTTCATTTCCTGTAACAGTTTGAATTTTTAGGTTTCACTCTGTTTTCTCGTATATTGATACATGTATTTGGAACTCTAAATCCAACACGGTTTGTGCTAGCTTCTTGAAACTTGATACAGTAAAGTAGTTTCACGTTCTATCTCTATATTCTGTTTCCTCTTGATGTAGCCCTAAGCAGTGACTGGTGAGAAACACTTTCATGTAAAAACGTTGCCAAGCTTCCAAAAGTTACGAATCTCCAGAAATCTCAGCAAATATTTTTTCACCCAAACTGGATGATACTTTCAGGTAATGATCAGTACACTAAGGCGACTTGGTTCCCCAAATGTCGTTCTTCTATGTTGAAGCGTTCATTTCCTGTAACAGTTTGAATTTTTAGGTTTCACTCTGTTTTCTCCTATATTGATAGATGTATTTGGAACTCTAAATCCAACACGGTTTGTGCTAGCTTCTTGAAACTTGACACAGTAAAGTAGTTTCACGTTCTATCCCTATGTTTTGTTTCCTCTTGATGTAGCCCTAAGCAGTGACTGGCGAGAAACACTTTCATGGAAAGGGGTTGCCAAGCTTCCAAAAATTACGAATCTCCAGAAATCTCAGCAAATATTTTTTCACCCAAACTGGATGATACTTTCAGGTAATGATCAGTACACTAAGGCGACTTGGTTCCCCAAAGTTTGTTCTTCTATGTTGAAGCGTTCATTTCCAGTAACAGTTTGAATTTTTAGGTTTCACTCTTTTTTCTCCTATATTGATACATGTATTTGGAACTCTAAATCCAACACGGTTTGTGCTAGCTTCTTGAAACTTGATACAGTAAAGTAGTTTCACGTTCTATCTCTATGTTTTGTTTCCTCTTGCTGTAGCCCTAAGCAGTGACTGGCGAGAACCACTTTCATGGAGAGGGGTTGCCAAGCTTCCAAAAATTACGAATCTCCAGAAATCTCAGCAAATATTTTTTCACCCAAACTGGATGATACTTTCAGGTAATGATCAGTACACGTAGGCGACTTGGTTCCCCAAATGTCGTTCTTCTATGTTGAAGCGTTCATTTCCTGAAACAGTTTGAATTTTTAGGTTTCACTCTGTTTTCTCCTATATTGATACATGTATTTGGAACTCTAAATCCAACACGGTTTGTGCTAGCTTCTTGAAACTTGACACAGTAAAGTAGTTTCACGTTCTATCTCTAGGTTTTGTTTCCTCTTGCTGTAGCCCTAAGCAGTGACTGGCGAGAAACACTTTCATGGAAAGGGGTTGCCAAGCTTCCAAAAATTACGAATCTCCAGAAATCTCAGCAAATATTTTTTCACCCAAACTGGATGATACTTTCAGGTAATGATCAGTACACTAAGGCGACTTGGTTCCCCAAATGTCGTTCTTCTATGTTGAAGCCATCATTTCCTGTAACAGTTTGAATTTTTAGGTTTCACTCTGTTTTCTCCTATATTGATACATGTATTTGGAAGTCTAAATCCAACACGGTTTGTGCTAGCTTCTTGAAACTTGACACAGTAAAGTAGTTTCACGTTCTATCCCTATGTTTTGTTTCCTCTTGATGTAGCCCTAAGCAGTGACTGGCGAGAAACACTTTCATGGAAAGGGGTTGCCAAGCTTCCAAAAATTACGAATCTCCAGAAATCTCAGCAAATATTTTTTCACCCAAACTGGATGATACTTTCAGGTAATGATCAGTACACTAAGGCGACTTGGTTCCCCAAAGTTTGTTCTTCTATGTTGAAGCGTTCATTTCCAGTAACAGTTTGAATTTTTAGGTTTCACTCTTTTTTCTCCTATATTGATACATGTATTTGGAACTCTAAATCCAACACGGTTTGTGCTAGCTTCTTGAAACTTGACACAGTAAAGTAGTTTCACGTTCTATCCCTATGTTTTGTTTCCTCTTGATGTAGCCCTAAGCAGTGACTGGCGAGAAACACTTTCATGGAAAGGGGTTGGCAAGCTTCCAAAAATTACGAATCTCCAGAAATCTCAGCAAATATTTTTTCACCCAAACTGGATGATACTTTCAGGTAATGATCAGTACACGTAGGCGACTTGGTTCCCCAAATGTCGTTCTTCTATGTTGAAGCGTTCATTTCCTGAAACAGTTTGAATTTTTAGGTTTCACTCTGTTTTCTCCTATATTGATACATGTATTTGGAACTCTAAATCCAACACGGTTTGTGCTAGCTTCTTGAAACTTGACACAGTAAAGTAGTTTCACGTTCTATCTCTATGTTTTGTTTCCTCTTGATGTAGCCCTAAGCAGTGACTGGCGAGAAACACTTTCATGGAAAGGGGTTGCCAAGCTTCCAAAAATTACGAATCTCCAGAAATCTCAGCAAATATTTTTTCACCCAAACTGGATGATACTTTCAGGTAATGATCAGTACACTAAGGCGACTTGGTTCCCCAAAGTTCGTTCTTCTATGTTGAAGCGTTCATTTCCTGTAACAGTTTGAATTTTTAGGTTTCACTCTGTTTTCTCGTATATTGATACATGTATTTGGAACTCTAAATCCAACACGGTTTGTGCTAGCTTCTTGAAACTTGATACAGTAAAGTAGTTTCACGTTCTATCTCTATATTCTGTTTCCTCTTGATGTAGCCCTAAGCAGTGACTGGTGAGAAACACTTTCATGGAAAAACGTTGCCAAGCTTCCAAAAGTTACGAATCTCCAGAAATCTCAGCAAATATTTTTTCACCCAAACTGGATGATACTTTCAGGTAATGATCAGTACACTAAGGCGACTTGGTTCCCCAAATGTCGTTCTTCTATGTTGAAGCGTTCATTTCCTGTAACAGTTTGAATTTTTAGGTTTCACTCTGTTTTCTCCTATATTGATACATGTATTTGGAACTCTAAATCCAACACGGTTTGTGCTAGCTTCTTGAAACTTGACACAGTAAAGTAGTTTCACGTTCTATCTCTATGTTTTGTTTCCTCTTGCTGTAGCCCTAAGCAGTGACTGGCGAGAACCACTTTCATGGAGAGGGGTTGCCAAGCTTCCAAAAATTACGAATCTCCAGAAATCTCAGCAAATATTTTTTCACCCAAACTGGATGATACTTTCAGGTAATGATCAGTACACTAAGGCGACTTGGTTCCCCAAAGTTCGTTTTTCTATGTTGAAGCGTTCATTTCCAGTAACAGTTTGAATTTTTAGGTTTCACTCTGTTTTCTCCTATATTGATACATGTATTTGGAACTCTAAATCCAACACGGTTTGTGCTAGCTTCTTGAAACTTGACACAGTAAAGTAGTTTCACGTTCTATCTCTAGGTTTTGTTTCCTTTTGATGTAGCCCTAAGCAGTGACTGGCGAGAAACACTTTCATGGAAAGGGGTTGCCAAGCTTCCAAAAATTACGAATCTCCAGAAATCTCAGCAAATATTTTTTCACCCAAACTGGATGATACTTTCAGGTAATGATCAGTACACTAAGGCGACTTGGTTCCCCAAATGTCGTTCTTCTATGTTGAAGCGTTCATTTCCTGTAACAGTTTGAATTTTTAGGTTTCACTCTGTTTTCTCCTATATTGATACATGTATTTGGAACTCTAAATCCAACAGGGTTTGTGCTAGCTTCTTGAAACTTGACACAGTAAAGTAGTTTCACGTTCTGTCTCTATGTTTTGTTTCCTCTTGATGTAGCCCTAAGCAGTGACTGGCGAGAAAAACTTTCATGGAAAGGGGTTGCCAAGCTTCCAAAAATTACGAATCTCCAGAAATCTCAGCAAATATTTTTTCACCCAAACTGGATGATACCTTCAGGTAATGATCAGTACACGAAGGCGACTTGGTTCCCCAAATGTCGTTCTTCTATGTTGAAGCGTTCATTTCCAGTAACACTTTGAATTTTTAGGTTTCACTCTGTTTTCTCCTATATTGATAGATGTATTTGGAACTCTAAATCCAACACGGTTTGTGCTAGCTTCATGAAACTTGACAAAGTAAAGTAGTTTCACGTTCTATCTCTATATTCTGTTTCCTCTTGATGTAGCCCTAAGCAGTGACTGGTGAGAAACACTTTCATGGAAAAAGGTTGCCAAGCTTCCAAAAGTTACGAATCTCCAGAAATCTCAGCAAATATTTTTTCACCCAAACTGGATATTACTTTCAGGTAATGATCAGTACACGAAGGCGACTTGGTTCCCCAAATGTCGTTCTTCTATGTTGAAGCGTTCATTTCCAGTAACAGTTTGAATTTTTAGGTTTCACTCTGTTTTCTCCTATATTGATAGATGTATTTGGAACTCTGAATCCAACACGGTTTGTGCTAGCTTCATGAAACTTGACAAAGTAAAGTAGTTTCACGTTCTATCTCTATATTCTGTTTCCTCTTGATGTAGCCCTAAGCATCGAGTGGCGAGAAACACTTTGATGGAAAAAGTTTGCCAAGCTTCCAAAAGTTACGAATCTCCAGAAATCTCAGCAAATATTTTTTCACCCAAACTGGATGATACTTTCAGGTAATGATCAGTACACGTAGGCGACTTGGTTCCCCAAATTTCGTTCTTCTATGTTGAAGCGTTCATTTCCAGTAACAGTTTGAATTTTTAGGTTTCACTCTGTTTTCTCCTATATGGATACATGTATTTGGAACTCTAAATCCAACACGGTTTGTGCTAGCTTCTTGAAACTTGACACAGTAAAGTAGTTTCACGTTCTATCTCTAGGTTTTGTTTCCTCTTGCTGTAGCCCTAAGCAGTGACTGGCGAGAAACACTTTCATGGAAAGGGGTTGCCAAGCTTCCAAAAATTACGAATCTCCAGAAATCTCAGCAAATATTTTTTCACCCAAACTGGATGATACTTTCAGGTAATGATCAGTACACTAAGGCGACTTGGTTCCCTAAATGACGTTCTTCTATGTTGAAGCGTTCATTTCCTATAACAGTTTGAATTTTTAGGTTTCACTCTGTTTTCTCCTATATTGATACATGTATTTGGAACTCTAAATCCAACACGGTTTGTGCTAGCTTCTTGAAACTTGACACAGTAAAGTAGTTTCACGTTCTATCCCTATGTTTTGTTTCCTCTTGATGTAGCCCTAAGCAGTGACTGGCAAGAAACACTTTCATGGAAAGGGGTTGCCAAGCTTCCAAAAATTACGAATCTCCAGAAATCTCAGCAAATATTTTTTCACCCAAACTGGATGATACTTTCAGGTAATGATCAGTACACTAAGGCGACTTGGTTCCCCAAAATTCGTGCTTCTATGTTGAAGCGTTCATTTCCAGTAACAGTTTGAATTTTTAGGTTTCACTCTTTTTTCTCCTATATTGATACATGTATTTGGAACTCTAAATCCAACACGGTTTGTGCTAGCTTCTTGAAACTTGACACAGTAAAGTAGTTTCACGTTCTATCCCTATGTTTTGTTTCCTCTTGATGTAGCCCTAAGCAGTGACTGGCGAGAAACACTTTCATGGAAAGGGGTTGGCAAGCTTCCAAAAATTACGAATCTCCAGAAATCTCAGCAAATATTTTTTCACCCAAACTGGATGATACTTTCAGGTAATGATCAGTACACGTAGGCGACTTGGTTCCCCAAATGTCGTTCTTCTATGTTGAAGCGTTCATTTCCTGAAACAGTTTGAATTTTTAGGTTTCACTCTGTTTTCTCCTATATTGATACATGTATTTGGAACTCTAAATCCAACACGGTTTGTGCTAGCTTCTTGAAACTTGACACAGTAAAGTAGTTTCACGTTCTATCTCTATGTTTTGTTTCCTCTTGCTGTAGCCCTAAGCAGTGACTGGCGAGAAACACTTTCATGGAAAGGGGTTGCCAAGCTTCCAAAAATTACGAATCTCCAGAAATCTCAGCAAATATTTTTTCACCCAAACTGGATGATACTTTCAGGTAATGATCAGTACACTAAGGCGACTTGGTTCCCCAAATGTCGTTCTTCTATGTTGAAGCCATCATTTCCTGTAACAGTTTGAATTTTTAGGTTTCACTCTGTTTTCTCCTATATTGATACATGTATTTGGAAGTCTAAATCCAACACGGT
This sequence comes from Spermophilus citellus, assembly GCF_964194105.1. NCBI lineage: Eukaryota > Metazoa > Chordata > Mammalia > Rodentia > Sciuridae > Spermophilus > Spermophilus citellus. The sequence continues at coordinate 12,408,193 of NC_138197.1, read as the reverse complement.
TTGTGCTAGCTTCTTGAAACTTGACACAGTAAAGTAGTTTCACGTTCTATCCCTATGTTTTGTTTCCTCTTGATGTAGCCCTAAGCAGTGACTGGCGAGAAACACTTTCATGGAAAGGGGTTGCCAAGCTTCCAAAAATTACGAATCTCCAGAAATCTCAGCAAATATTTTTTCACCCAAACTGGATGATACTTTCAGGTAATGATCAGTACACTAAGGCGACTTGGTTCCCCAAAGTTTGTTCTTCTATGTTGAAGCGTTCATTTCCAGTAACAGTTTGAATTTTTAGGTTTCACTCTTTTTTCTCCTATATTGATACATGTATTTGGAACTCTAAATCCAACACGGTTTGTCCTAGCTTCTTGAAACTTGACACAGTAAAGTAGTTTCACGTTCTATCCCTATGTTTTGTTTCCTCTTGATGTAGCCCTAAGCAGTGACTGGCGAGAAACACTTTCATGGAAAGGGGTTGGCAAGCTTCCAAAAATTACGAATCTCCAGAAATCTCAGCAAATATTTTTTCACCCAAACTGGATGATACTTTCAGGTAATGATCAGTACACGTAGGCGACTTGGTTCCCCAAATGTCGTTCTTCTATGTTGAAGCGTTCATTTCCTGAAACAGTTTGAATTTTTAGGTTTCACTCTGTTTTCTCCTATATTGATACATGTATTTGGAACTCTAAATCCAACACGGTTTGTGCTAGCTTCTTGAAACTTGACACAGTAAAGTAGTTTCACGTTCTATCTCTATGTTTTGTTTCCTCTTGATGTAGCCCTAAGCAGTGACTGGCGAGAAACACTTTCATGGAAAGGGGTTGCCAAGCTTCCAAAAATTACGAATCTCCAGAAATCTCAGCAAATATTTTTTCACCCAAACTGGATGATACTTTCAGGTAATGATCAGTACACTAAGGCGACTTGGTTCCCCAAAGTTCGTTCTTCTATGTTGAAGCGTTCATTTCCTGTAACAGTTTGAATTTTTAGGTTTCACTCTGTTTTCTCGTATATTGATACATGTATTTGGAACTCTAAATCCAACACGGTTTGTGCTAGCTTCTTGAAACTTGATACAGTAAAGTAGTTTCACGTTCTATCTCTATATTCTGTTTCCTCTTGATGTAGCCCTAAGCAGTGACTGGTGAGAAACACTTTCATGGAAAAACGTTGCCAAGCTTCCAAAAGTTACGAATCTCCAGAAATCTCAGCAAATATTTTTTCACCCAAACTGGATGATACTTTCAGGTAATGATCAGTACACTAAGGCGACTTGGTTCCCCAAATGTCGTTCTTCTATGTTGAAGCGTTCATTTCCTGTAACAGTTTGAATTTTTAGGTTTCACTCTGTTTTCTCCTATATTGATACATGTATTTGGAACTCTAAATCCAACACGGTTTGTGCTAGCTTCTTGAAACTTGACACAGTAAAGTAGTTTCACGTTCTATCTCTATGTTTTGTTTCCTCTTGCTGTAGCCCTAAGCAGTGACTGGCGAGAAACACTTTCATGGAGAGGGGTTGCCAAGCTTCCAAAAATTACGAATCTCCAGAAATCTCAGCAAATATTTTTTCACCCAAACTGGATGATACTTTCAGGTAATGATCAGTACACTAAGGCGACTTGGTTCCCCAAAGTTCGTTTTTCTATGTTGAAGCGTTCATTTCCAGTAACAGTTTGAATTTTTAGGTTTCACTCTGTTTTCTCCTATATTGATACATGTATTTGGAACTCTAAATCCAACACGGTTTGTGCTAGCTTCTTGAAACTTGACACTGTAAAGTAGTTTCACGTTCTATCTCTAGGTTTTGTTTCCTTTTGATGTAGCCCTAAGCAGTGACTGGCGAGAAACACTTTCATGGAAAGGGGTTGCCAAGCTTCCAAAAATTACGAATCTCCAGAAATCTCAGCAAATATTTTTTCACCCAAACTGGCTGATACTTTCAGGTAATGATCAGTACACTAAGGCGACTTGGTTCCCCAAATGTCGTTCTTCTATGTTGAAGCGTTCATTTCCTGTAACAGTTTGAATTTTTAGGTTTCACTCTGTTTTCTCCTATATTGATACATGTATTTGGAACTCTAAATCCAACACGGTTTGTGCTAGCTTCTTGAAACTTGACACAGTAAAGTAGTTTCACGTTCTATCCCTATGTTTTGTTTCCTCTTGATGTAGCCCTAAGCAGTGACTGGCGAGAAACACTTTCATGGAAAGGGGTTGCCAAGCTTCCAAAAATTACGAATCTCCAGAAATCTCAGCAAATATTTTTTCACCCAAACTGGATGATACTTTCAGGTAATGATCAGTACACTAAGGCGACTTGGTTCCCCAAAGTTCGTTCTTCTATGTTGAAGCGTTCATTTCCAGTAACAGTTTGAATTTTTAGGTTTCACTCTTTTTTCTCCTATATTGATACATGTATTTGGAACTCTAAATCCAACACGGTTTGTGCTAGCTTCTTGAAACTTGACACAGTAAAGTAGTTTCACGTTCTGTCTCTATGTTTTGTTTCCTCTTGATGTAGCCCTAAGCAGTGACTGGCGAGAAAAACTTTCATGGAAAGGGGTTGCCAAGCTTCCAAAAATTACGAATCTCCAGAAATCTCAGCAAATATTTTTTCACCCAAACTGGATGATACCTTCAGGTAATGATCAGTACACTAAGGCGACTTGGTTCCCCAAATGTCGTTCTTCTATGTTGAAGCGTTCATTTCCAGTAACACTTTGAATTTTTAGGTTTCACTCTGTTTTCTCCTATATTGATAGATGTATTTGGAACTCTAAATCCAACACGGTTTGTGCTAGCTTCATGAAACTTGACAAAGTAAAGTAGTTTCACGTTCTAACTCTATATTCTGTTTCCTCTTGATGTAGCCCTAAGCAGTGACTGGTGAGAAACACTTTCATGGAAAAAGGTTGCCAAGCTTCCAAAAGTTACGAATCTCCAGAAATCTCAGCAAATATTTTTTCACCCAAACTGGATATTACTTTCAGGTAATGATCAGTACACGAAGGCGACTTGGTTCCCCAAATGTCGTTCTTCTATGTTGAAGCGTTCATTTCCAGTAACAGTTTGAATTTTTAGGTTTCACTCTGTTTTCTCCTATATTGATAGATGTATTTGGAACTCTGAATCCAACACGGTTTGTGCTAGCTTCATGAAACTTGACAAAGTAAAGTAGTTTCACGTTCTATCTCTATATTCTGTTTCCTCTTGATGTAGCCCTAAGCATCGAGTGGCGAGAAACACTTTGATGGAAAAAGGTTGCCAAGCTTCCAAAAGTTACGAATCTCCAGAAATCTCAGCAAATATTTTTTCACCCAAACTGGATGATACTTTCAGGTAATGATCAGTACACGTAGGCGACTTGGTTCCCCAAATTTCGTTCTTCTATGTTGAAGCGTTCATTTCCAGTAACAGTTTGAATTTTTAGGTTTCACTCTGTTTTCTCCTATATGGATACATGTATTTGGAACTCTAAATCCAACACGGTTTGTGCTAGCTTCTTGAAACTTGACACAGTAAAGTAGTTTCACATTCTATCTCTATGTTTTGTTTCCTCTTGCTGTAGCCCTAAGCAGTGACTGGCGAGAACCACTTTCATGGAGAGGGGTTGCCAAGCTTCCAAAAATTACGAATCTCCAGAAATCTCAGCAAATATTTTTTCACCCAAACTGGTTGATACTTTCAGGTAATGATCAGTACACGAAGGCGACTTGGTTCCCCAAATGTCGTTCTTCTATGTTGAAGCGTTCATTTCCAGTAACACTTTGAATTTTTAGGTTTCACTCTGTTTTCTCCTATATTGATAGATGTATTTGGAACTCTAAATCCAACACGGTTTGTGCTAGCTTCTTGAAACTTGACAAAGTAAAGTAGTTTCACGTTCTATCTCTATATTCTGTTTCCTCTTGATGTAGCCCTAAGCAGTGACTGGCGAGAAACACTTTCATGGAAAAAGGTTGCCAAGCTTCCAAAAGTTACGAATCTCCAGAAATCTCAGCAAATATTTTTTCACCCAAACTGGATGATACTTTCAGGTAATGATCAGTACACGAAGGCGACTTGGTTCCCCAAATTTCGTTCTTCTATGTTGAAGCGTTCATTTCCAGTAACAGTTTGAATTTTTAGGTTTCACTCTGTTTTCTCCTACATTGATACATGTATTTGGAACTCTAAATCCAACACGGTTTGTGCTAGCTTCTTGAAACTTGACAAAGTAAAGTAGTTTCACGTTCTATCTCTAGGTTTTGTTTCCTCTTGATGTAGCCCTAAGCAGTGACTGGCGAGAACCACTTTGATGGAAAGGGGTTGCCAAGCTTCCAAAAATTACGAATCTCCAGAAATCTCAGCAAATATTTTTTCACCCAAACTGGATGATACTTTCAGGTAATGATCAGTACACGTAGGCGACTTGGTTCCCCAAATTTCGTTCTTCTATGTTGAAGCGTTCATTTCCTGAAACAGTTTGAATTTTTAGGTTTCACTCTGTTTTCTCCTATATTGATACATGTATTTGGAACTCTAAATCCAACACGGTTTGTGCTAGCTTCTTGAAACTTGACACAGTAAAGTAGTTTCACGTTCTATCTCTATGTTTTGTTTCCTCTTGATGTAGCCCTAAGCAGTGACTGGCGAGAAACACTTTCATGGAAAGGGGTTGCCAAGCTTCCAAAAATTACGAATCTCCAGAAATCTCAGCAAATATTTTTTCACCCAAACTGGATGATACTTTCAGGTAATGATCAGTACACTAAGGCGACTTGGTTCCCCAAATGTCGTTCTTCTATGTTGAAGCGTTCATTTCCTGTAACAGTTTGAATTTTTAGGTTTCACTCTGTTTTCTCGTATATTGATACATGTATTTGGAACTCTAAATCCAACACGGTTTGTGCTAGCTTCTTGAAACTTGATACAGTAAAGTAGTTTCACGTTCTATCTCTATATTCTGTTTCCTCTTGATGTAGCCCTAAGCAGTGACTGGTGAGAAACACTTTCATGGAAAAACTTTGCCAAGCTTCCAAAAGTTACGAATCTCCAGAAATCTCAGCAAATATTTTTTCACCCAAACTGGATGATACTTTCAGGTAATGATCAGTACACTAAGGCGACTTGGTTCCCCAAATGTCGTTCTTCTATGTTGAAGCGTTCATTTCCTGTAACAGTTTGAATTTTTAGGTTTCACTCTGTTTTCTCGTATATTGATACATGTATTTGGAACTCTAAATCCAACACGGTTTGTGCTAGCTTCTTGAAACTTGACACAGTAAAGTAGTTTCACGTTCTATCTCTATGTTTTGTTTCCTCTTGCTGTAGCCCTAAGCAGTGACTGGCGAGAAACACTTTCATGGAGAGGGGTTGCCAAGCTTCCAAAAATTATGAATCTCCAGAAATCTCAGCAAATATTTTTTCACCCAAACTGGATGATACTTTCAGGTAATGATCAGTACACTAAGGCGACTTGGTTCCCCAAAGTTCGTTCTTCTATGTTGAAGCGTTCATTTCCAGTAACAGTTTGAATTTTTAGGTTTCACTCTGTTTTCTCCTATATTGATACATGTATTTGGAACTCTAAATCCAACACGGTTTGTGCTAGCTTCTTGAAACTTGACACAGTAAAGTAGTTTCACGTTCTATCTCTATGTTTTGTTTCCTCTTGCTGTAGCCCTAAGCAGTGACTGGCGAGAAACACTTTCATGGAAAGGGGTTGCCAAGCTTCCAAAAATTACGAATCTCCAGAAATCTCAGCAAATATTTTTTCACCCAAACTGGATGATACTTTCAGGTAATGATCAGTACACGTAGGCGACTTGGTTCCCCAAATGTCGTTCTTCTATGTTGAAGCGTTCATTTCCTGTAACAGTTTGAATTTTTAGGTTTCACTCTGTTTTCTCCTATATTGATACATGTATTTGGAACTCTAAATCCAACACGGTTTGTGCTAGCTTCTTGAAACTTGACACAGTAAAGTAGTTTCACGTTCTATCCCTATGTTTTGTTTCCTCTTGATGTAGCCCTAAGCAGTGACTGGCGAGAAACACTTTCATGGAAAGGGGTTGCCAAGCTTCCAAAAATTACGAATCTCCAGAAATCTCAGCAAATATTTTTTCACCCAAACTGGATGATACTTTCAGGTAATGATCAGTACACGTAGGCGACTTGGTTCCCCAAATGTCGTTCTTCTATGTTGAAGCGTTCATTTCCAGTAACACTTTGAATTTTTAGGTTTCACTCTGTTTTCTCCTATATTGATAGATGTATTTGGAACTCTAAATCCAACACGGTTTGTGCTAGCTTCATGAAACTTGACAAAGTAAAGTAGTTTCACGTTCTATCTCTATATTCTGTTTCCTCTTGATGTAGCCCTAAGCAGTGACTGGTGAGAAACACTTTCATGGAAAAAGGTTGCCAAGCTTCCAAAAGTTACGAATCTCCAGAAATCTCAGCAAATATTTTTTCACCCATACTGGATGATACTTTCAGGTAATGATCAGTACACTAAGGCGACTTGGTTCCCCAAATATCGTTCTTCTATGTTGAAGCGTTCATTTCCTGTAACAGTTTGAATTTTTAGGTTTCACTCTGTTTTCTCCTATATTGATAGATGTATTTGGAACTCTAAATCCAACACGGTTTGTGCTAGCTTCTTGAAACTTGACACAGTAAAGTAGTTTCACGTTCTATCTCTAGCTTTTGTTTCCTCTTGATGTAGCCCTAAGCAGTGACTGGCGAGAAACACTTTCATGGAAAGGGTTTGCCAAGCTTCCAAAAATTACGAATCTCCAGAAATCTCAGCAAATATTTTTTCACCCAAACTGGATGATACTTTCAGGTAATGATCAGTACACTAAGTCGACTTGGTTCCCCAAAGTTCGTTCTTCTATGTTGAAGCGTTCATTTCCAGTAACAGTTTGAATTTTTAGGTTTCACTCTGTTTTCTCCTATATTGATACATGTATTTGGAACTCTAAATCCAACACGGTTTGTGCTAGCTTCTTGAAACTTGACACAGTAAAGTAGTTTCACGTTCTATCTCTATGTTTTGTTTCCTCTTGATGTAGCCCTAAGCAGTGACTTGCGAGAACCACTTTCATGGAGAGGGGTTGCCAAGCTTCCAAAAATTACGAATCTCCAGAAATCTCAGCAAATATTTTTTCACCCAAACTGGATGATACTTTCAGGTAATGATCAGTACACGAAGGCGACTTGGTTCCCCAAATGTCGTTCTTCTATGTTGAAGCGTTCATTTCCAGTAACACTTTGAATTTTTAGGTTTCACTCTGTTTTCTCCTATATTGATAGATGTATTTGGAACTCTAAATCCAACACGGTTTGTGCTAGCTTCATGAAACTTGACAAAGTAAAGTAGTTTCACGTTCTATCTCTATGTTCTGTTTCCTCTTGATGTAGCCGTAAGCAGTGACTGGTGAGAAACACTTTCATGGAAAAAGGTTGCCAAGCTTCCAAAAGTTACGAATCTCCAGAAATCTCAGCAAATATTTTTTCACCCAAACTGGATGATACTTTCAGGTAATGATCAGTACACTAAGGCGACTTGGTTCCCCAAATGTCGTTCTTCTATGTTGAAGCGTTCATTTCTTGTAACAGTTTGAATTTTTAGGTTTCACTCTGTTTTCTCCTATATTGATAGATGTATTTGGAACTCTAAATCCAACACGGTTTGTGCTAGCTTCTTGAAACTTGACACAGTAAAGTAGTTTCACGTTCTATCTCTAGCTTTTGTTTCCTCTTGATGTAGCCCTAAGCAGTGACTGGCGAGAAACACTTTCATGGAAAGGGGTTGCCAAGCTTCCAAAAATTACGAATCTCCAGAAATCTCAGCAAATATTTTTTCACCCAAACTGGATGATACTTTCAGGTAATGATCAGTACACTAAGGCGACTTGGTTCCCCAAATTTCGTTCTTCTATGTTGAAGCGTTCATTTCCAGTAACAGTTTGAATTTTTAGGTTTCACTCTGTTTTCTCCTATATTGATACATGTATTTGGAACTCTAAATCCAACACGGTTTGTGCTAGCTTCTTGAAACTTGATACAGTAAAGTAGTTTCACGTTCTATCTCTATGTTTTGTTTCCTCTTGCTGTAGCCCTAAGCAGTGACTGGCAAGAACCACTTTCATGGAAAGGGGTTGCCAAGCTTCCAAAAATTACGAATCTCCAGAAATCTCAGCAAATATTTTTTCACCCAAACTGGATGATACTTTCAGGTAATGATCAGTACACTAAGGCGACTTGGTTCCCCAAAGTTCGTTCTTCTATGTTGAAGCGTTCATTTCCAGTAACACTTTGAATTTTTAGGTTTCACTCTGTTTTCTCCTATATTGATACATGTATTTGGAACTCTAAATCCAACACGGTTTGTGCTAGCTTCTTGAAACTTGACAAAGTAAAGTAGTTTCACGTTCTATCTCTATATTCTGTTTCCTCTTGATGTAGCCCTAAGCAGTGACTGGTGAGAAACACTTTCATGGAAAAAGGTTGCCAAGCTTCCAAATGTTACGAATCTCCAGAAATCTCAGCAAATATTTTTTCACCCAAACTGGATGATACTTTCAGGTAATGATCAGTACACGAAGGCGACTTGGTTCCCTAAATGTCGTTCTTCTATGTTGAAGCGTTCATTTCCAGTAACACTTTGAATTTTTAGGTTTCACTCTGTTTTCTCCTATATTGATACATGTATTTGGAACTCTGAATCCAACACGGTTTGTGCTAGCTTCATGAAACTTGACAAAGTAAAGTAGTTTCACGTTCTATCTCTATATTCTGTTTCCTCTTGATGTAGCCCTAAGCAGTGACTGGCGAGAAACACTTTCATGGAAAGGGGTTGCCAAGCTTCCAAAAATTACGAATCTCCAGAAATCTCAGCAAATATTTTTTCACCCAAACTGGATGATACTTTCAGGTAATGATCAGTACACTAAGGCGACTTGGTTCCCCAAAGTTCGTTCTTCTATGTTGAAGCGTTCATTTCCAGTAACAGTTTGAATTTTTAGGTTTCACTCTTTTTTCTCCTATATTGATACATGTATTTGGAACTCTAAATCCAACACGGTTTGTGCTAGCTTCTTGAAACTTGATACAGTAAAGTAGTTTCACGTTCTATCTCTATGTTTTGTTTCCTCTTGCTGTAGCCCTAAGCAGTGACTGCCGAGAACCACTTTCATGGAGAGGGGTTGCCAAGCTTCCAAAAATTATGAATCTCCAGAAATCTCAGCAAATATTTTTTCACCCAAACTGGATGATACTTTCAGGTAATGATCAGTACACTAAGGCGACTTGGTTCCCCAAATGTCGTTCTTCTATGTTGAAGCGTTCATTTCCTGTAACAGTTTGAATTTTTAGGTTTCACTCTGTTTTCTCCTATATTGATACATGTATTTGGAACTCTAAATCCAACAGGGTTTGTGCTAGCTTCTTGAAACTTGACACAGTAAAGTAGTTTCACGTTCTGTCTCTATGTTTTGTTTCCTCTTGATGTAGCCCTAAGCAGTGACTGGCGAGAAAAACTTTCATGGAAAGGGGTTGCCAAGCTTCCAAAAATTACGAATCTCCAGAAATCTCAGCAAATATTTTTTCACCCAAACTGGATGATACCTTCAGGTAATGATCAGTACACTAAGGCGACTTGGTTCCCCAAATGTCGTTCTTCTATGTTGAAGCGTTCATTTCCAGTAACACTTTGAATTTTTAGGTTTCACTCTGTTTTCTCCTATATTGATAGATGTATTTGGAACTCTAAATCCAACACGGTTTGTGCTAGCTTCATGAAACTTGACAAAGTAAAGTAGTTTCACGTTCTATCTCTATATTCTGTTTCCTCTTGATGTAGCCCTAAGCAGTGACTGGTGAGAAACACTTTCATGGAAAAAGGTTGCCAAGCTTCCAAAAGTTACGAATCTCCAGAAATCTCAGCAAATATTTTTTCACCCAAACTGGATATTACTTTCAGGTAATGATCAGTACACGAAGGCGACTTGGTTCCCCAAATGTCGTTCTTCTATGTTGAAGCGTTCATTTCCAGTAACAGTTTGAATTTTTAGGTTTCACTCTGTTTTCTCCTATATTGATAGATGTATTTGGAACTCTGAATCCACACGGTTTGTGCTAGCTTCATGAAACTTGACAAAGTAAAGTAGTTTCACGTTCTATCTCTATATTCTGTTTCCTCTTGATGTAGCCCTAAGCATCGAGTGGCGAGAAACACTTTGATGGAAAAAGGTTGCCAAGCTTCCAAAAGTTACGAATCTCCAGAAATCTCAGCAAATATTTTTTCACCCAAACTGGATGATACTTTCAGGTAATGATCAGTACACGTAGGCGACTTGGTTCCCCAAATTTCGTTCTTCTATGTTGAAGCGTTCATTTCCAGTAACAGTTTGAATTTTTAGGTTTCACTCTGTTTTCTCCTATATGGATACATGTATTTGGAACTCTAAATCCAACACGGTTTGTGCTAGCTTCTTGAAACTTGACACAGTAAAGTAGTTTCACATTCTATCTCTATGTTTTGTTTCCTCTTGCTGTAGCCCTAAGCAGTGACTGGCGAGAACCACTTTCATGGAGAGGGGTTGCCAAGCTTCCAAAAATTACGAATCTCCAGAAATCTCAGCAAATATTTTTTCACCCAAACTGGTTGATACTTTCAGGTAATGATCAGTACACGAAGGCGACTTGGTTCCCCAAATGTCGTTCTTCTATGTTGAAGCGTTCATTTCCAGTAACACTTTGAATTTTTAGGTTTCACTCTGTTTTCTCCTATATTGATAGATGTATTTGGAACTCTAAATCCAACACGGTTTGTGCTAGCTTCTTGAAACTTGACAAAGTAAAGTAGTTTCACGTTCTATCTCTATATTCTGTTTCCTCTTGATGTAGCCCTAAGCAGTGACTGGCGAGAAACACTTTCATGGAAAAAGGTTGCCAAGCTTCCAAAAGTTACGAATCTCCAGAAATCTCAGCAAATATTTTTTCACCCAAACTGGATGATACTTTCAGGTAATGATCAGTACACGAAGGCGACTTGGTTCCCCAAATTTCGTTCTTCTATGTTGAAGCGTTCATTTCCAGTAACAGTTTGAATTTTTAGGTTTCACTCTGTTTTCTCCTATATTGATACATGTATTTGGAACTCTAAATCCAACACGGTTTGTGCTAGCTTCTTGAAACTTGACAAAGTAAAGTAGTTTCACGTTCTATCTCTAGGTTTTGTTTCCTCTTGATGTAGCCCTAAGCAGTGACTGGCGAGAACCACTTTGATGGAAAGGGGTTGCCAAGCTTCCAAAAATTACGAATCTCCAGAAATCTCAGCAAATATTTTTTCACCCAAACTGGATGATACTTTCAGGTAATGATCAGTACACGTAGTCGACTTGGTTCCCCAAATTTCGTTCTTCTATGTTGAAGCGTTCATTTCCTGAAACAGTTTGAATTTTTAGGTTTCACTCTGTTTTCTCCTATATTGATACATGTATTTGGAACTCTAAATCCAACACGGTTTGTGCTAGCTTCTTGAAACTTGACACAGTAAAGTAGTTTCACGTTCTATCTCTATGTTTTGTTTCCTCTTGATGTAGCCCTAAGCAGTGACTGGCGAGAAACACTTTCATGGAAAGGGGTTGCCAAGCTTCCAAAAATTACGAATCTCCAGAAATCTCAGCAAATATTTTTTCACCCAAACTGGATGATACTTTCAGGTAATGATCAGTACACTAAGGCGACTTGGTTCCCCAAAGTTCGTTCTTCTATGTTGAAGCGTTCATTTCCTGTAACAGTTTGAATTTTTAGGTTTCACTCTGTTTTCTCGTATATTGATACATGTATTTGGAACTCTAAATCCAACACGGTTTGTGCTAGCTTCTTGAAACTTGATACAGTAAAGTAGTTTCACGTTCTATCTCTATATTCTGTTTCCTCTTGATGTAGCCCTAAGCAGTGACTGGTGAGAAACACTTTCATGGAAAAACTTTGCCAAGCTTCCAAAAGTTACGAATCTCCAGAAATCTCAGCAAATATTTTTTCACCCAAACTGGATGATACTTTCAGGTAATGATCAGTACACTAAGGCGACTTGGTTCCCCAAATGTCGTTCTTCTATGTTGAAGCGTTCATTTCCTGTAACAGTTTGAATTTTTAGGTTTCACTTTGTTTTCTCCTATATTGATACATGTATTTGGAACTCTAAATCCAACACGGTTTGTGCTAGCTTCTTGAAACTTGACACAGTAAAGTAGTTTCACGTTCTATCTCTATGTTTTGTTTCCTCTTGCTGTAGCCCTAAGCAGTGACTGGCGAGAAACACTTTCATGGAGAGGGGTTGCCAAGCTTCCAAAAATTATGAATCTCCAGAAATCTCAGCAAATATTTTTTCACCCAAACTGGATGATACTTTCAGGTAATGATCAGTACACTAAGGAGACTTGGTTCCCCAAAGTTCGTTCTTCTATGTTGAAGCGTTCATTTCCAGTAACAGTTTGAATTTTTAGGTTTCACTCTGTTTTCTCCTATATTGATACATGTATTTGGAACTCTAAATCCAACACGGTTTGTGCTAGCTTCTTGAAACTTGACACAGTAAAGTAGTTTCACGTTCTATCTCTATGTTTTGTTTCCTCTTGCTGTAGCCCTAAGCAGTGACTGGCGAGAAACACTTTCATGGAAAGGGGTTGCCAAGCTTCCAAAAATTACGAATCTCCAGAAATCTCAGCAAATATTTTTTCACCCAAACTGGATGATACTTTCAGGTAATGATCAGTACACGTAGGCGACTTGGTTCCCCAAATGTCGTTCTTCTATGTTGAAGCGTTCATTTCCTGTAACAGTTTGAATTTTTAGGTTTCACTCTGTTTTCTCCTATATTGATACATGTATTTGGAACTCTAAATCCAACACGGTTTGTGCTAGCTTCTTGAAACTTGACACAGTAAAGTAGTTTCACGTTCTATCCCTATGTTTTGTTTCCTCTTGATGTAGCCCTAAGCAGTGACTGGCGAGAAACACTTTCATGGAAAGGGGTTGCCAAGCTTCCAAAAATTACGAATCTCCAGAAATCTCAGCAAATATTTTTTCACCCAAACTGGATGATACTTTCAGGTAATGATCAGTACACGTAGGCGACTTGGTTCCCCAAATGTCGTTCTTCTATGTTGAAGCGTTCATTTCCAGTAACACTTTGAATTTTTAGGTTTCACTCTGTTTTCTCCTATATTGATAGATGTATTTGGAACTCTAAATCCAACACGGTTTGTGCTAGCTTCATGAAACTTGACAAAGTAAAGTAGTTTCACGTTCTATCTCTATATTCTGTTTCCTCTTGATGTAGCCCTAAGCAGTGACTGGTGAGAAACACTTTCATGGAAAAAGGTTGCCAAGCTTCCAAAAGTTACGAATCTCCAGAAATCTCAGCAAATATTTTTTCACCCATACTGGATGATACTTTCAGGTAATGATCAGTACACTAAGGCGACTTGGTTCCCCAAATATCGTTCTTCTATGTTGAAGCGTTCATTTCCTGTAACAGTTTGAATTTTTAGGTTTCACTCTGTTTTCTCCTATATTGATAGATGTATTTGGAACTCTAAATCCAACACGGTTTGTGCTAGCTTCTTGAAACTTGACACAGTAAAGTAGTTTCACGTTCTATCTCTAGCTTTTGTTTCCTCTTGATGTAGCCCTAAGCAGTGACTGGCAAGAACCACTTTCATGGAAAGAGGTTGCCAAGCTTCCAAAAATTACGAATCTCCAGAAATCTCAGCAAATATTTTTTCACCCAAACTGGATGATACTTTCAGGTAATGATCAGTACACTAAGGCGACTTGGTTCCCCAAAGTTCGTTCTTCTATGTTGAAGCGTTCATTTCCAGTAACACTTTGAATTTTTAGGTTTCACTCTGTTTTCTCCTATATTGATACATGTATTTGGAACTCTAAATCCAACACGGTTTGTGCTAGCTTCTTGAAACTTGACAAAGTAAAGTAGTTTCACGTTCTATCTCTATATTCTGTTTCCTCTTGATGTAGCCCTAAGCAGTGACTGGTGAGAAACACTTTCATGGAAAAAGGTTGCCAAGCTTCCAAATGTTACGAATCTCCAGAAATCTCAGCAAATATTTTTTCACCCAAACTGGATGATACTTTCAGGTAATGATCAGTACACGAAGGCGACTTGGTTCCCCAAATGTCGTTCTTCTATGTTGAAGCGTTCATTTCCAGTAACACTTTGAATTTTTAGGTTTCACTCTGTTTTCTCCTATATTGATACATGTATTTGGAACTCTGAATCCAACACGGTTTGTGCTAGCTTCATGAAACTTGACAAAGTAAAGTAGTTTCACGTTCTATCTCTATATTCTGTTTCCTCTTGATGTAGCCCTAAGCAGTGACTGGTGAGAAACACTTTCATGGAAAAAGGTTGCCAAGCTTCCAAAAGTTACGAATCTCCAGAAATCTCAGCAAATATTTTTTCACCCAAACTGGATGATACTTTCAGGTAATGATCAGTACACTAAGGCGACTTGGTTCCCCAAATGTCGTTCTTCTATGTTGAAGCGTTCATTTCCTGTAACAGTTTGAATTTTTAGGTTTCACTCTGTTTTCTCCTATATTGATAGATGTATTTGGAACTCTAAATCCAACACGGTTTGTGCTAGCTTCTTGAAACTTGACACAGTAAAGTAGTTTCACGTTCTATCTCTATGTTTTGTTTCCTCTTGCTGTAGCCCTAAGCAGTGACTGGCGAGAACCACTTTCATGGAGAGGGGTTGCCAAGCTTCCAAAAATTACGAATCTCCAGAAATCTCAGCAAATATTTTTTCACCCAAACTGGATGATACTTTCAGGTAATGATCAGTACACTAAGGCGACTTGGTTCCCCAAAGTTCGTTCTTCTATGTTGAAGCGTTCATTTCCAGTAACAGTTTGAATTTTTAGGTTTCACTCTGTTTTCTCCTATATTGATACATGTATTTGGAACTCTAAATCCAACACGGTTTGTGCTAGCTTCTTGAAACTTGACAAAGTAAAGTAGTTTCACGTTCTATCTCTATGTTTTGTTTCCTCTTGCTGTAGCCCTAAGCAGTGACTGGCGAGAACCACTTTCATGGAGAGGGGTTGCCAAGCTTCCAAAAATTACGAATCTCAAAAATCTCAGCAAATATTTTTTCACCCAAACTGGATGATACTTTCAGGTAATGATCAGTACACTAAGGCGACTTGGTTCCCCAAATGTCGTTCTTCTATGTTGAAGCGTTCATTTCCAGTAACAGTTTGAATTTTTAGGTTTCACTCTGTTTTCTCCTATATTGATACATGTATTTGGAACTCTAAATCCAACACGGTTTGTGCTAGCTTCTTGAAACTTGATACAGTAAAGGAGTTTCACGTTCTATCTCTATGTTTTGTTTCCTCTTTCTGTAGCCCTAAGCAGTGACTGGCGAGAAACACTTTCATGGAAAGGGGTTGCCAAGCTTCCAAAAATTACGAATCTCCAGAAATCTCAGCAAATATTTTTTCACCCAAACTGGATGATACTTTCAGGTAATGATCAGTACACTAAGGCGACTTGGTTCCCCAAAGTTCGTTCTTCTATGTTGAAGCGTTCATTTCCAGTAACAGTTTGAATTTTTAGGTTTCACTCTGTTTTCTCCTATATTGATACATGTATTTGGAACTCTAAATCCAACACGGTTTGTGCTAGCTTCTTGAAACTTGATACAGTAAAGTAGTTTCACGTTCTATCTATATGTTTTGTTTCCTCATGATGTAGCACTAAGCAGTGACTGGCGAGAACCACTTTCATGGAGAGGGGTTGCCAAGCTTCCAAAAATTACGAATCTCCAGAAATCTCAGCAAATATTTTTTCACCCAAACTGGATGATACTTTCAGGTAATGATCAGTACACGAAGGCGACTTGGTTCCCCAAATGTCGTTCTTCTATGTTGAAGCATTCATTTCCAGTAACACTTTGAATTTTTAGGTTTCACTCTGTTTTCTCCTATATTGATAGATGTATTTGGAACTCTAAATCCAAAACGGTTTGTGCTAGCTTCATGAAACTTGACACAGTAAAGTAGTTTCACGTTCTATCTCTATATTCTGTTTCCTCTTGATGTAGCCCTAAGCAGTGACTGGTGAGAAACACTTTCATGGAAAAAGGTTGCCAAGGTTCCAAAAGTTACGAATCTCCAGAAATCTCAGCAAATATTTTTTCACCCAAACTGGATGATACTTTCAGGTAATGATCAGTACACTAAGGCGACTTGGTTCCCCAAATGTCGTTCTTCTATGTTGAAGCGTTCATTTCCTGTAACAGTTTGAATTTTTAGGTTTCACTCTGTTTTCTCCTATATTGATAGATGTATTTGGAACTCTAAATCCAACACGGTTTGTGCTAGCTTCTTGAAACTTGACACAGTAAAGTAGTTTCACGTTCTATCTCTAGCTTTTGTTTCCTCTTGATGTAGCCCTAAGCAGTGACTGGCGAGAAACACTTTCATGGAAAGGGGTTGCCAAGCTTCCAAAAATTACGAATCTCCAGAAATCTCAGCAAATATTTTTTCACCCAAACTGGATGATACTTTCAGGTAATGATCAGTACACTAAGGCGACTTGGTTCCCCAAATGTCGTTCTTCTATGTTGAAGCGTTCATTTCCAGTAACAGTTTGAATTTTTAGGTTTCACTCTGTTTTCTCCTATATTGATAGATGTATTTGGAACTCTAAATCCAACACGGTTTGTGCTAGCTTCTTGAAACTTGACACAGTAAAGTAGTTTCAAGTTCTCTCTCTATGTTTTGTTTCCTCTTGCTGTAGCCCTAAGCAGTGACTGGCGAGAAACACTTTCATGGAAAGGGGTTGCCAAGCTTCCAAAAATTACGAATCTCCAGAAATCTCAGCAAATATTTTTTCACCCAAACTGGATGATACTTTCAGGTAATGATCAGTACACTAAGGCGACATGGTTCCCCAAAGTTCGTTCTTCTATGTTGAAGCGTTCATTTCCAGTAACAGTTTGAATTTTTAGGTTTCACTCTGTTTTCTCCTATATTGATACATATATTTGTAACTCTAAATCCAACACGGTTTGTGCTAGCTTCTTGAAACTTGATACAGTAAAGTAGTTTCACGTTCTATCTCTATGTTTTGTTTCCTCATGATTTAGCACTAAGCAGTGACTGGCGAGAACCACTTTCATGGAGAGGGGTTGCCAAGCTTCCAAAAATTACGAATCTCCAGAAATCTCAGCAAATATTTTTTCACCCAAACTGGATGATACTTTCAGGTAATGATCAGTACACGAATGCGACTTGGTTCCCCAAATGTCGTTCTTCTATGTTGAAGCGTTCATTTCCAGTAACACTTTGAATTTTTAGGTTTCACTCTGTTTTCTCCTATATTGATAGATGTATTTGGAACTCTAAATCCAACACGGTTTGTGCTAGCTTCATGAAACTTGACACAGTAAAGTAGTTTCACGTTCTATCTCTATATTCTGTTTCCTCTTGATGTAGCCCTAAGCAGTGACTGGTGAGAAACACTTTCATGGAAAAAGGTTGCCAAGCTTCCAAAAGTTACGAATCTCCAGAAATCTCAGCAAATATTTTTTCACCCAAACTGGATGATACTTTCAGGTAATGATCAGTACACGTAGGCGACTTGGTTCCCCAAATTTCGTTCTTCTATGTTGAAGCGTTCATTTCCAGTAACAGTTTGAATTTTTAGGTTTCACTCTGTTTTCTCCTATATTGATACATGTATTTGGAACTCTAAATCCAACACGGTTTGTGCTAGCTTCTTGAAACTTGACACAGTAAAGTAGTTTCACGTTCTATCTCTAGGTTTTGTTTCCTCTTGATGTAGCCCTAAGCAGTGACTGGCGAGAAACACTTTCATGGAAAGGGGTTGCCAAGCTTCCAAAAATTACGAATCTCCAGAAATCTCAGCAAATATTTTTTCACCCAAACTGGATGATACTTTCAGGTAATGATCAGTACACTAAGGCGACTTGGTTCCCCAAAGTTCGTTCTTCTATGTTGAAGCGTTCATTTCCAGTAACAGTTTGAATTTTTAGGTTTCACTCTGTTTTCTCCTATATTGATAGATGTATTTGGAACTCTAAATCCAACACGGTTTGTGCTAGCTTCTTGAAACTTGACACAGTAAAGTAATTTCACGTTCTATCTCTATGTTTTGTTTCCTCTTGATGTAGCCCTAAGCAGTGACTGGCGAGAAACACTTTCATGGAAAGGGGTTGCCAAGCTTCCAAAAATTACGAATCTCCAGAAATCTCAGCAAATATTTTTTCACCCAAACTGGATGATACTTTCAGGTAATGATCAGTACACTAAGGCGACTTGGTTCCCCAAATTTCGTTCTTCTATGTTGAAGCATTCATTTCCAGTAACAGTTTGAATTTTTAGGTTTCACTCTGTTTTCTCCTATATTGATAGATGTATTTGGAACTCTAAATCCAACACGGTTTGTGCTAGCTTCTTGAAACTTGACACAGTAAAGTAGTTTCAAGTTCTCTCTCTATGTTTTGTTTCCTCTTGCTGTAGCCCTAAGCAGTGACTGGCGAGAAACACTTTCATGGAAAGGGGTTGCCGAGCTTCCAAAAATTACGAATCTCCAGAAATCTCAGCAAATATTTTTTCACCCAAACTGGATGATACTTTCAGGTAATGATCAGTACACTAAGGCGACTTGGTTCCCCAAAGTTCGTTCTTCTATGTTGAAGCGTTCATTTCCAGTAACAGTTTGAATTTTTAGGTTTCACTCTGTTTTCTCCTATATTGATACATGTATTTGGAACTCTAAATCCAACACGGTTTGTGCTAGCTTCTTGAAACTTGATACAGTAAAGTAGTTTCACGTTCTATCTCTATGTTTTGTTTCCTCATGATGTAGCACTAAGCAGTGACTGGCGAGAACCACTTTCATGGAGAGGGGTTGCCAAGCTTCCAAAAATTACGAATCTCCAGAAATCTCAGCAAATATTTTTTCACCCAAACTGGATGATACTTTCAGGTAATGATCAGTACATGAAGGCGACTTGGTTCCCCAAATGTCGTTCTTCTATGTTGAAGCGTTCATTTCCAGTAACACTTTGAATTTTTAGGTTTCACTCTGTTTTCTCCTATATTGATAGATGTATTTGGAACTCTAAATCCAACACGGTTTGTGCTAGCTTCTTGAAACTTGACACAGTAAAGTAATTTCACGTTCTATCTCTATGTTTTGTTTCCTCTTGATGTAGCCCTAAGCAGTGACTGGCGAGAAACACTTTCATGGAAAGGGGTTGCCAAGCTTCCAAAAATTACGAATCTCCAGAAATCTCAGCAAATATTTTTTCACCCAAACTGGATGATACTTTCAGGTAATGATCAGTACACTAAGGCGACTTGGTTCCCCAAATTTCGTTCTTCTATGTTGAAGCATTCATTTCCAGTAACAGTTTGAATTTTTAGGTTTCACTCTGTTTTCTCCTATATTGATAGATGTATTTGGAACTCTAAATCCAACACGGTTTGTGCTAGCTTCTTGAAACTTGACACAGTAAAGTAGTTTCAAGTTCTCTCTCTATGTTTTGTTTCCTCTTGCTGTAGCCCTAAGCAGTGACTGGCGAGAAACACTTTCATGGAAAGGGGTTGCCGAGCTTCCAAAAATTACGAATCTCCAGAAATCTCAGCAAATATTTTTTCACCCAAACTGGATGATACTTTCAGGTAATGATCAGTACACTAAGGCGACTTGGTTCCCCAAAGTTCGTTCTTCTATGTTGAAGCGTTCATTTCCAGTAACAGTTTGAATTTTTAGGTTTCACTCTGTTTTCTCCTATATTGATACATGTATTTGGAACTCTAAATCCAACACGGTTTGTGCTAGCTTCTTGAAACTTGATACAGTAAAGTAGTTTCACGTTCTATCTCTATGTTTTGTTTCCTCATGATGTAGCACTAAGCAGTGACTGGCGAGAACCACTTTCATGGAGAGGGGTTGCCAAGCTTCCAAAAATTACGAATCTCCAGAAATCTCAGCAAATATTTTTTCACCCAAACTGGATGATACTTTCAGGTAATGATCAGTACATGAAGGCGACTTGGTTCCCCAAATGTCGTTCTTCTATGTTGAAGCGTTCATTTCCAGTAACACTTTGAATTTTTAGGTTTCACTCTGTTTTCTCCTATATTGATAGATGTATTTGGAACTCTAAATCCAACACGGTTTGTGCTAGCTTCATGAAACTTGACACAGTAAAGTAGTTTCACGTTCTATCTCTATATTCTGTTTCCTCTTGATGTAGCCCTAAGCAGTGACTGGTGAGAAACACTTTCATGGAAAAAGGTTGCCAAGCTTCCAAAAGTTACGAATCTCCAGAAATCTCAGCAAATATTTTTTCACCCAAACTGGATGATACTTTCAGGTAATGATCAGTACACTAAGGCGACTTGGTTCCCCAAATGTCGTTCTTCTATGTTGAAGCGTTCATTTCCTGTAACAGTTTGAATTTTTAGGTTTCACTCTGTTTTCTCCTATATTGATACATGTATTTGGAACTCTAAATCCAACACGGTTTGTGCTAGCTTCATGAAACTTGACAAAGTAAAGTAGTTTCACGTTCTGTCTCTATATTCTGTTTCCTCTTGATGTAGCCCTAAGCAGTGACTGGCGAGAAACAATTTCATGGAAAAAGGTTGCCAAGCTTCCAAAAGTTACGAATCTCCAGAAATCTCAGCA
Source organism: Spermophilus citellus (assembly GCF_964194105.1). NCBI lineage: Eukaryota > Metazoa > Chordata > Mammalia > Rodentia > Sciuridae > Spermophilus > Spermophilus citellus. Next base: position 12,387,441 of record NC_138197.1, on the reverse strand, counting down.
AATATTTTTTCACCCAAACTGGATGATACTTTCAGGTAATGATCAGTACACGTAGGCGACTTGGTTCCCCAAATTTCGTTCTTCTATGTTGAAGCGTTCATTTCCAGTAACAGTTTGAATTTTTAGGTTTCACTCTGTTTTCTCCTATATTGATAGATGTATTTGGAACTCTAAATCCAACACGGTTTGTGCTAGCTTCTTGAAACTTGACACAGTAAAGTAGTTTCACGTTCTATCTCTAGGTTTTGTTTCCTCTTGATGTAGCCCTAAGCAGTGACTGGCGAGAAACACTTTCATGGAAAGGGGTTGCCAAGCTTCCAAAAATTACGAATCTCCAGAAATCTCAGCAAATATTTTTTCACCCAAACTGGATGATACTTTCAGGTAATGATCAGTACACTAAGGCGACTTGGTTCCCCAAATGTCGTTCTTCTATGTTGAAGCGTTCATTTCCAGTAACAGTTTGAATTTTTAGGTTTCACTCTGTTTTCTCCTATATTGATACATGTATTTGGAACTCTAAATCCAACACGGTTTGTGCTAGCTTCATGAAACTTGACAAAGTAAAGTAGTTTCACGTTCTGTCTCTATATTCTGTTTCCTCTTGATGTAGCCCTAAGCAGTGACTGGCGAGAAACACTTTCATGGAAAAAGGTTGCCAAGCTTCCAAAAGTTACGAATCTCCAGAAATCTCAGCAAATATTTTTTCACCCAAACTGGATGATACTTTCAGGTAATGATCAGTACACGTAGGCGACTTGGTTCCCCAAATTTCGTTCTTCTATGTTGAAGCGTTCATTTCCAGTAACAGTTTGAATTTTTAGGTTTCACTCTGTTTTCTCCTATATTGATAGATGTATTTGGAACTCTAAATCCAACACGGTTTGTGCTAGCTTCTTGAAACTTGACACAGTAAAGTAGTTTCACGTTCTATCTCTAGGTTTTGTTTCCTCTTGATGTAGCCCTAAGCAGTGACTGGCGAGAAACACTTTCATGGAAAGGGGTTGCCAAGCTTCCAAAAATTACGAATCTCCAGAAATCTCAGCAAATATTTTTTCACCCAAACTGGATGATACTTTCAGGTAATGATCAGTACACTAAGGCGACTTGGTTCCCCAAATGTCGTTCTTCTATGTTGAAGCGTTCATTTCCAGTAACAGTTTGAATTTTTAGGTTTCACTCTGTTTTCTCCTATATTGATACATGTATTTGGAACTCTAAATCCAACACGGTTTGTGCTAGCTTCATGAAACTTGACAAAGTAAAGTAGTTTCACGTTCTGTCTCTATATTCTGTTTCCTCTTGATGTAGCCCTAAGCAGTGACTGGCGAGAAACACTTTCATGGAAAAAGGTTGCCAAGCTTCCAAAAGTTACGAATCTCCAGAAATCTCAGCAAATATTTTTTCACCCAAACTGGATGATACTTTCAGGTAATGATCAGTACACTAAGGCGACTTGGTTCCCCAAATTTCGTTCTTCTATATTGAAGCGTTCATTTCCAGTAACTGTTTGAATTTTTAGGTTTCACTCTGTTTTCTCCTATATTGATACATGTATTTGGAACTCTAAATCCAACACGGTTTGTGCTAGCTTCTTGAAACTTGACAAAGTAAAGTAGTTTCACGTTCTATCTCTATGTTTTGTTTCCTCTTGCTGTAGCCCTAAGCAGTGACTGGCGAGAACCACTTTCATGGAGAGGGGTTGCCAAGCTTCCAAAAATTACGAATCTCAAAAATCTCAGCAAATATTTTTTCACCCAAACTGGATGATACATTCAGGTAATGATCAGTACACTAAGGCGACTTGGTTCCCCAAATGTCGTTCTTCTATGTTGAAGCGTTCATTTCCAGTAACAGTTTGAATTTTTAGGTTTCACTCTGTTTTCTCCTATATTGATAGATGTATTTGGAACTCTAAATCCAACACGGTTTGTGCTAGCTTCTTGAAACTTGATACAGTAAAGGAGTTTCACGTTCTATCTCTATGTTTTGTTTCCTCTTGCTGTAGCCCTAAGCAGTGACTGGCGAGAAACACTTTCATGGAAAGGGGTTGCCAAGCTTCCAAAAATTACGAATCTCCAGAAATCTCAGCAAATATTTTTTCACCCAAACTGGATGATACTTTCAGGTAATGATCAGTACACTAAGGCGACTTGGTTCCCCAAAGTTCGTTCTTCTATGTTGAAGCGTTCATTTCCAGTAACAGTTTGAATTTTTAGGTTTCACTCTGTTTTCTCCTATATTGATACATGTATTTGGAACTCTAAATCCAACACGGTTTGTGCTAGCTTCTTGAAACTTGATACAGTAAAGTAGTTTCACGTTCTATCTATATGTTTTGTTTCCTCATGATGTAGCACTAAGCAGTGACTGGCGAGAACCACTTTCATGGAGAGGGGTTGCCAAGCTTCCAAAAATTACGAATCTCCAGAAATCTCAGCAAATATTTTTTCACCCAAACTGGATGATACTTTCAGGTAATGATCAGTACACGAAGGCGACTTGGTTCCCCAAATGTCGTTCTTCTATGTTGAAGCATTCATTTCCAGTAACACTTTGAATTTTTAGGTTTCACTCTGTTTTCTCCTATATTGATAGATGTATTTGGAACTCTAAATCCAAAACGGTTTGTGCTAGCTTCATGAAACTTGACACAGTAAAGTAGTTTCACGTTCTATCTCTATATTCTGTTTCCTCTTGATGTAGCCCTAAGCAGTGACTGGTGAGAAACACTTTCATGGAAAAAGGTTGCCAAGGTTCCAAAAGTTACGAATCTCCAGAAATCTCAGCAAATATTTTTTCACCCAAACTGGATGATACTTTCAGGTAATGATCAGTACACTAAGGCGACTTGGTTCCCCAAATGTCGTTCTTCTATGTTGAAGCGTTCATTTCCTGTAACAGTTTGAATTTTTAGGTTTCACTCTGTTTTCTCCTATATTGATAGATGTATTTGGAACTCTAAATCCAACACGGTTTGTGCTAGCTTCTTGAAACTTGACACAGTAAAGTAGTTTCACGTTCTATCTCTAGCTTTTGTTTCCTCTTGATGTAGCCCTAAGCAGTGACTGGCGAGAAACACTTTCATGGAAAGGGGTTGCCAAGCTTCCAAAAATTACGAATCTCCAGAAATCTCAGCAAATATTTTTTCACCCAAACTGGATGATACTTTCAGGTAATGATCAGTACACTAAGGCGACTTGGTTCCCCAAATGTCGTTCTTCTATGTTGAAGCGTTCATTTCCAGTAACAGTTTGAATTTTTAGGTTTCACTCTGTTTTCTCCTATATTGATAGATGTATTTGGAACTCTAAATCCAACACGGTTTGTGCTAGCTTCTTGAAACTTGACACAGTAAAGTAGTTTCAAGTTCTCTCTCTATGTTTTGTTTCCTCTTGCTGTAGCCCTAAGCAGTGACTGGCGAGAAACACTTTCATGGAAAGGGGTTGCCAAGCTTCCAAAAATTACGAATCTCCAGAAATCTCAGCAAATATTTTTTCACCCAAACTGGATGATACTTTCAGGTAATGATCAGTACACTAAGGCGACTTGGTTCCCCAAAGTTCGTTCTTCTATGTTGAAGCGTTCATTTCCTGTAACAGTTTGAATTTTTAGGTTTCACTCTGTTTTCTCCTATATTGATACATATATTTGTAACTCTAAATCCAACACGGTTTGTGCTAGCTTCTTGAAACTTGATACAGTAAAGTAGTTTCACGTTCTATCTCTATGTTTTGTTTCCTCATGATTTAGCACTAAGCAGTGACTGGCGAGAACCACTTTCATGGAGAGGGGTTGCCAAGCTTCCAAAAATTACGAATCTCCAGAAATCTCAGCAAATATTTTTTCACCCAAACTGGATGATACTTTCAGGTAATGATCAGTACACGAATGCGACTTGGTTCCCCAAATGTCGTTCTTCTATGTTGAAGCGTTCATTTCCAGTAACACTTTGAATTTTTAGGTTTCACTCTGTTTTCTCCTATATTGATAGATGTATTTGGAACTCTAAATCCAACACGGTTTGTGCTAGCTTCATGAAACTTGACTCAGTAAAGTAGTTTCACGTTCTATCTCTATATTCTGTTTCCTCTTGATGTAGCCCTAAGCAGTGACTGGTGAGAAACACTTTCATGGAAAAAGGTTGCAAAGCTTCCAAAAGTTACGAATCTCCAGAAATCTCAGCAAATATTTTTTCACCCAAACTGGATGATACTTTCAGGTAATGATCAGTACACGTAGGCGACTTGGTTCCCCAAATTTCGTTCTTCTATGTTGAAGCGTTCATTTCCAGTAACAGTTTGAATTTTTAGGTTTCACTCTGTTTTCTCCTATATTGATAGATGTATTTGGAACTCTAAATCCAACACGGTTTGTGCTAGCTTCTTGAAACTTGACACAGTAAAGTAGTTTCACGTTCTATCTCTAGGTTTTGTTTCCTCTTGATGTAGCCCTAAGCAGTGACTGGCGAGAAACACTTTCATGGAAAGGGGTTGCCAAGCTTCCAAAAATTACGAATCTCCAGAAATCTCAGCAAATATTTTTTCACCCAAACTGGATGATACTTTCAGGTAATGATCAGTACACTAAGGCGACTTGGTTCCCCAAAGTTCGTTCTTCTATGTTGAAGCGTTCATTTCCAGTAACAGTTTGAATTTTTAGGTTTCACTCTGTTTTCTCCTATATTGATACATGTATTTGGAACTCTAAATCCAACACGGTTTGTGCTAGCTTCTTGAAACTTGATACAGTAAAGTAGTTTCACGTTCTATCTCTATGTTTTGTTTCCTCTTGCTGTAGCCCTAAGCAGTGACTCTCGAGAACCACTTTCATGGAGAGGGGTTGCCAAGCTTCCAAAAATTACGAATCTCCAGAAATCTCAGCAAATATTTTTTCACCCAAACTGGATGATACTTTCAGGTAATGATCAGTACACGTAGGCGACTTGGTTCCCCAAATTTCGTTCTTCTATGTTGAAGCGTTCATTTCCAGTAACAGTTTGAATTTTTAGGTTTCACTCTGTTTTCTCCTATATTGATAGATGTATTTGGAACTCTAAATCCAACACGGTTTGTGCTAGCTTCTTGAAACTTGACACAGTAAAGTAATTTCACGTTCTATCTCTATGTTTTGTTTCCTCTTGATGTAGCCCTAAGCAGTGACTGGCGAGAAACACTTTCATGGAAAGGGGTTGCCAAGCTTCCAAAAATTACGAATCTCCAGAAATCTCAGCAAATATTTTTTCACCCAAACTGGATGATACTTTCAGGTAATGATCAGTACACTAAGGCGACTTGGTTCCCCAAATTTCGTTCTTCTATGTTGAAGCGTTCATTTCCAGTAACAGTTTGAATTTTTAGGTTTCACTCTGTTTTCTCCTATATTGATACATGTATTTGGAACTCTAAATCCAACACGGTTTGTGCTAGCTTCTTGAAACTTGATACAGTAAAGTAGTTTCACGTTCTATCTCTATGTTTTGTTTCCTCTTGATGTAGCCCTAAGCAGTGACTGGCGAGAACCACTTTCATGGAGAGGGGTTGCCAAGCTTCCAAAAATTACGAATCTCCAAAAATCTCAGCAAATATTTTTTCACCCAAACTGGATGATACTTTCAGGTAATGATCAGTACACTAAGGCGACTTAGTTCCCCAAATGTCGTTCTTCTATGTTGAAGCGTTCATTTCCAGTAACAGTTTGAATTTTTAGGTTTCACTCTGTTTTCTCCTATATTGATAGATGTATTTGGAAGTCTAAATGCAACACGGTTTGTGCTAGCTTCATGAAACTTGACAAAGTAAAGTAGTTTCACGTTCTATCTCTATGTTTTGTTTCCTCTTGCTGTAGCCCTAAGCAGTGACTGGCGAGAAACACTTTCATGGAAAGGGGTTGCCGAGCTTCCAAAAATTACGAATCTCCAGAAATCTCAGCAAATATTTTTTCACCCAAACTGGATGATACTTTCAGGTAATGATCAGTACACTAAGGCGACTTGGTTCCCCAAAGTTCGTTCTTCTATGTTGAAGCGTTCATTTCCAGTAACAGTTTGAATTTTTAGGTTTCACTCTGTTTTCTCCTATATTGATACATGTATTTGGAACTCTAAATCCAACACGGTTTGTGCTAGCTTCTTGAAACTTGATACAGTAAAGTAGTTTCACGTTCTATCTCTATGTTTTGTTTCCTCATGATGTAGCACTAAGCAGTGACTGGCGAGAACCACTTTCATGGAGAGGGGTTGCCAAGCTTCCAAAAATTACGAATCTCCAGAAATCTCAGCAAATATTTTTTCACCCAAACTGGATGATACTTTCAGGTAATGATCAGTACATGAAGGCGACTTGGTTCCCCAAATGTCGTTCTTCTATGTTGAAGCGTTCATTTCCAGTAACACTTTGAATTTTTAGGTTTCACTCTGTTTTCTCCTATATTGATAGATGTATTTGGAACTCTAAATCCAACACGGTTTGTGCTAGCTTCATGAAACTTGACACAGTAAAGTAGTTTCACGTTCTATCTCTATATTCTGTTTCCTCTTGATGTAGCCCTAAGCAGTGACTGGTGAGAAACACTTTCATGGAAAAAGGTTGCCAAGCTTCCAAAAGTTACGAATCTCCAGAAATCTCAGCAAATATTTTTTCACCCAAACTGGATGATACTTTCAGGTAATGATCAGTACACTAAGGCGACTTGGTTCCCCAAATGTCGTTCTTCTATGTTGAAGCGTTCATTTCCTGTAACAGTTTGAATTTTTAGGTTTCACTCTGTTTTCTCCTATATTGATACATGTATTTGGAACTCTAAATCCAACACGGTTTGTGCTAGCTTCATGAAACTTGACAAAGTAAAGTAGTTTCACGTTCTGTCTCTATATTCTGTTTCCTCTTGATGTAGCCCTAAGCAGTGACTGGCGAGAAACACTTTCATGGAAAAAGGTTGCCAAGCTTCCAAAAGTTACGAATCTCCAGAAATCTCAGCAAATATTTTTTCACCCAAACTGGATGATACTTTCAGGTAATGATCAGTACACGTAGGCGACTTGGTTCCCCAAATTTCGTTCTTCTATGTTGAAGCGTTCATTTCCAGTAACAGTTTGAATTTTTAGGTTTCACTCTGTTTTCTCCTATATTGATAGATGTATTTGGAACTCTAAATCCAACACGGTTTGTGCTAGCTTCTTGAAACTTGACACAGTAAAGTAGTTTCACGTTCTATCTCTAGGTTTTGTTTCCTCTTGATGTAGCCCTAAGCAGTGACTGGCGAGAAACACTTTCATGGAAAGGGGTTGCCAAGCTTCCAAAAATTACGAATCTCCAGAAATCTCAGCAAATATTTTTTCACCCAAACTGGATGATACTTTCAGGTAATGATCAGTACACTAAGGCGACTTGGTTCCCCAAATGTCGTTCTTCTATGTTGAAGCGTTCATTTCCAGTAACAGTTTGAATTTTTAGGTTTCACTCTGTTTTCTCCTATATTGATACATGTATTTGGAACTCTAAATCCAACACGGTTTGTGCTAGCTTCATGAAACTTGACAAAGTAAAGTAGTTTCACGTTCTGTCTCTATATTCTGTTTCCTCTTGATGTAGCCCTAAGCAGTGACTGGCGAGAAACACTTTCATGGAAAAAGGTTGCCAAGCTTCCAAAAGTTACGAATCTCCAGAAATCTCAGCAAATATTTTTTCACCCAAACTGGATGATACTTTCAGGTAATGATCAGTACACGTAGGCGACTTGGTTCCCCAAATTTCGTTCTTCTATGTTGAAGCGTTCATTTCCAGTAACAGTTTGAATTTTTAGGTTTCACTCTGTTTTCTCCTATATTGATAGATGTATTTGGAACTCTAAATCCAACACGGTTTGTGCTAGCTTCTTGAAACTTGACACAGTAAAGTAGTTTCACGTTCTATCTCTAGGTTTTGTTTCCTCTTGATGTAGCCCTAAGCAGTGACTGGCGAGAAACACTTTCATGGAAAGGGGTTGCCAAGCTTCCAAAAATTACGAATCTCCAGAAATCTCAGCAAATATTTTTTCACCCAAACTGGATGATACTTTCAGGTAATGATCAGTACACTAAGGCGACTTGGTTCCCCAAATGTCGTTCTTCTATGTTGAAGCGTTCATTTCCAGTAACAGTTTGAATTTTTAGGTTTCACTCTGTTTTCTCCTATATTGATACATGTATTTGGAACTCTAAATCCAACACGGTTTGTGCTAGCTTCATGAAACTTGACAAAGTAAAGTAGTTTCACGTTCTGTCTCTATATTCTGTTTCCTCTTGATGTAGCCCTAAGCAGTGACTGGCGAGAAACACTTTCATGGAAAAAGGTTGCCAAGCTTCCAAAAGTTACGAATCTCCAGAAATCTCAGCAAATATTTTTTCACCCAAACTGGATGATACTTTCAGGTAATGATCAGTACACTAAGGCGACTTGTTTCCCCAAATGTCGTTCTTCTATATTGAAGCGTTCATTTCCAGTAACTGTTTGAATTTTTAGGTTTCACTCTGTTTTCTCCTATATTGATACATGTATTTGGAACTCTAAATCCAACACGGTTTGTGCTAGCTTCATGAAACTTGACAAAGTAAAGTAGTTTCACGTTCTATCTCTATATTCTGTTTCCTCTTGATGTAGCCCTAAGCAGTGACTGGCGAGAAACACTTTCATGGAAAAAGGTTGCCAAGCTTCCAAAAGTTATGAATCTCCAGAAATCTCAGCAAATATTTTTTCACCCAAACTGGATGATACTTTCAGGTAATGATCAGTACACGAAGGCGACTTGGTTCCCCAAATTTCGTTCTTCTATGTTGAAGCGTTCATTTCCAGTAACAGTTTGAATTTTTAGGTTTCACTCTGTTTTCTCCTATATTGATACATGTATTTGGAACTCTAAATCCAACACGGTTTGTGCTAGCTTCATGAAACTTGACAAAGTAAAGTAGTTTCACGTTCTATCTCTATATTCTGTTTCCTCTTGATGTAGCCCTAAGCAGTGACTGGCGAGAAACACTTTCATGGAAAAAGGTTGCCAAGCTTCCAAAAGTTACGAATCTCCAGAAATCTCAGCAAATATTTTTTCACCCAAACTGGATGATACTTTCAGGTAATGATCAGTACACGTAGGCGACTTGGTTCCCCAAATTTCGTTCTTCTATGTTGAAGCGTTCATTTCCAGTAACAGTTTGAATTTTTAGGTTTCACTCTGTTTTCTCCTATATTGATACATGTATTTGGAACTCTAAATCCAACACGGTTTGTGCTAGCTTCTTGAAACTTGATACAGTAAAGTAGTTTCACGTTCTATCTCTATGTTTTGTTTCCTCTTGCTGTAGCCCTAAGCAGTGACTGGCGAGAACCACTTTCATGGAGAGGGGTTGCCAAGCTTCCAAAAATTACGAATCTCCAGAAATCTCAGCAAATATTTTTTCACCCAAACTGGATGATACTTTCAGGTAATGATCAGTACACGAAGGCGACTTGGTTCCCCAAATGTCGTTCTTCTATGTTGAAGCGTTCATTTCCAGTAACACTTTGAATTTTTAGGTTTCACTCTGTTTTCTCCTATATTGATAGATGTATTTGGAACTCTAAATCCAACACGGGATGTGCTAGCTTCATGAAACTTGACAAAGTAAAGTAGTTTCACGTTCTATCTCTATATTCTGTTTCCTCTTGATGTAGCCCTAAGCAGTGACTGGTGAGAAACACTTTCATGGAAAAAGGTTGCCAAGCTTCCAAAAGTTACGAATCTCCAGAAATCTCAGCAAATATTTTTTCACCCAAACTGGATGATACTTTCAGGTAATGATCAGTACACTAAGGCGACTTGGTTCCCCAAATTTCGTTCTTCTATGTTGAAGCGTTCATTTCCTGTAACAGTTTGAATTTTTAGGTTTCACTCTGTTTTCTCCTATATTGATAGATGTATTTGGAACTCTAAATCCAACACGGTTTTTGCTAGCTTCTTGAAACTTGACACAGTAAAGTAGTTTCACGTTCTATCTCTAGCTTTTGTTTCCTCTTGATGTAGCCCTAAGCAGTGACTGGCGAGAAACACTTTCATGGAAAGGGGTTGCCAAGCTTCCAAAAATTACGAATCTCCAGAAATCTCAGCAAATATTTTTTCACCCAAACTGGATGATACTTTCAGGTAATGATCAGTACACTAAGGCGACTTGGTTCCCCAAATTTCGTTCTTCTATGTTGAAGCGTTCATTTCCAGTAACAGTTTGAATTTTTAGGTTTCACTCTGTTTTCTCCTATATTGATACATGTATTTGGAACTCTAAATCCAACACGGTTTGTGCTAGCTTCTTGAAACTGGATACAGTAAAGTAGTTTCACGTTCTATCTCTATGTTTTGTTTCCTCTTGCTGTAGCCCTAAGCAGTGACTGGCGAGAACCACTTTCATGGAGAGGGGTTGCCAAGCTTCCAAAAATTACGAATCTCCAAAAATCTCAGCAAATATTTTTTCACCCAAACTGGATGATACTTTCAGGTAATGATCAGTACACTAAGGCGACTTGGTTCCCCAAATTTCGTTCTTCTATGTTGAAGCGTTCATTTCCAGTAACAGTTTGAATTTTTAGGTTTCACTCTGTTTTCTCCTGTATTGATAGATGTATTTGGAACTCTAAATCCAACACGGTTTGTGCTAGCTTCTTGAAACTTGACACAGTAAAGTAGTTTCAAGTTCTCTCTCTATGTTTTGTTTCCTCTTGATGTAGCCCTAAGCAGTGACTGGCGAGAAACACTTTCATGGAAAAAGGTTGCCAAGCTTCCAAAAGTTACGAATCTCCAGAAATCTCAGCAAATATTTTTTCACCCAAACTGGATGATACTTTCAGGTAATGATCAGTACACTAAGGCGACTTGGTTCCCCAAATGTCGTTCTTCTATATTGAAGCGTTCATTTCCAGTAACTGTTTGAATTTTTAGGTTTCACTCTGTTTTCTCCTATATTGATACATGTATTTGGAACTCTAAATCCAACACGGTTTGTGCTAGCTTCATGAAACTTGACAAAGTAAAGTAGTTTCACGTTCTATCTCTATATTCTGTTTCCTCTTGATGTAGCCCTAAGCAGTGACTGGCGAGAAACACTTTCATGGAAAAAGGTTGCCAAGCTTCCAAAAGTTACGAATCTCCAGAAATCTCAGCAAATATTTTTTCACCCAAACTGGATGATACTTTCAGGTAATGATCAGTACACGAAGGCGACTTGGTTCCCCAAATTTCGTTCTTCTATGTTGAAGCGTTCATTTCCAGTAACAGTTTGAATTTTTAGGTTTCACTCTGTTTTCTCCTATATTGATACATGTATTTGGAACTCTAAATCCAACACGGTTTGTGCTAGCTTCATGAAACTTGACAAAGTAAAGTAGTTTCACGTTCTATCTCTATATTCTGTTTCCTCTTGATGTAGCCCTAAGCAGTGACTGGCGAGAAACACTTTCATGGAAAAAGGTTGCCAAGCTTCCAAAAGTTACGAATCTCCAGAAATCTCAGCAAATATTTTTTCACCCAAACTGGATGATACTTTCAGGTAATGATCAGTACACGTAGGCGACTTGGTTCCCCAAATTTCGTTCTTCTATGTTGAAGCGTTCATTTCCAGTAACAGTTTGAATTTTTAGGTTTCACTCTGTTTTCTCCTATATTGATACATGTATTTGGAACTCTAAATCCAACACGGTTTGTGCTAGCTTCTTGAAACTTGATACAGTAAAGTAGTTTCACGTTCTATCTCTATGTTTTGTTTCCTCTTGCTGTAGCCCTAAGCAGTGACTGGCGAGAACCACTTTCATGGAGAGGGGTTGCCAAGCTTCCAAAAATTACGAATCTCCAAAAATATCAGCAAATATTTTTTCACCCAAACTGGATGATACTTTCAGGTAATGATCAGTACACTAAGGCGACTTGGTTCCCCAAATTTCGTTCTTCTATGTTGAAGCGTTCATTTCCAGTAACAGTTTGAATTTTTAGGTTTCACTCTGTTTTCTCCTATATTGATAGATGTATTTGGAACTCTAAATACAACACGGTTTGTGCTAGCTTCTTGAAACTTGACACAGTAAAGTAGTTTCAAGTTCTCTCTCTATGTTTTGTTTCCTCTTGCTGTAGCCCTAAGCAGTGACTGGCGAGAAACACTTTCATGGAAAGGGGTTGCCAAGCTTCCAAAAATTACGAATCTCCAGAAATCTCAGCAAATATTTTTTCACCCAAACTGGATGATACTTTCAGGTAATGATCAGTACACTAAGGCGACTTGGTTCCCCAAAGTTCGTTCTTCTATGTTGAAGCGTTCATTTCCAGTAACAGTTTGAATTTTTAGGTTTCACTCTGTTTTCTCCTATATAGATACATGTATTTGGAACTCTAAAACCAACACGGTTTGTGCTAGCTTCTTGAAACTTGATACAGTAAAGTAGTTTCACGTTCTATCTCTATGTTTTGTTTCCTCTTGATGTAGCCCTAAGCAGTGACTGGCGAGAACCACTTTCATGGAGAGGGGTTGCCAAGCTTCCAAAAATTACGAATCTCCAGAAATCTCAGCAAATATATTTTCACCCAAACTGGATGATACTTTCAGGTAATGATCAGTACACGAAGGCGACTTGGTTCCCCAAATGTCGTTCTTCTGTGTTGAAGCGTTCATTTCCAGTAACACTTTGAATTTTTAGGTTTCACTCTGTTTTCTCCTATATTGATAGATGTATTTGGAACACTAAATCCAACACGGTTTGTGCTAGCTTCATGAAACTTGACAAAGTAAAGTAGTTTCACGTTCTATCTCTATATTCTGTTTCCTCTTGATGTAGCCCTAAGCAGTGACTGGTGAGAAACACTTTCATGGAAAAAGGTTGCCAAGGTTCCAAAAGTTACGAATCTCCAGAAATCTCAGCAAATATTTTTTCACCCAAACTGGATGATACTTTCAGGTAATGATCAGTACACTAAGGCGACTTGGTTCCCCAAATGTCGTTCTTCTATGTTGAAGCGTTCATTTCCTGTAACAGTTTGAATTTTTAGGTTTCACTCTGTTTTCTCCTATATTGATAGATGTATTTGGAACTCTAAATCCAACACGGTTTGTGCTAGCTTCTTGAAACTTGACACAGTAAAGTAGTTTCACGTTCTATCTCTATGTTTTGTTTCCTCTTGATGTAGCCCTAAGCAGTGACTGGCGAGAACCACTTTCATGGAGAGGGGTTGCCAAGCTTCCAAAAATTACGAATCTCCAAAAATATCAGCAAATATTTTTTCACCCAAACTGGATGATACTTTCAGGTAATGATCAGTACACTAAGGCGACTTGGTTCCCCAAATTTCGTTCTTCTATGTTGAAGCGTTCATTTCCAGTAACAGTTTGAATTTTTAGGTTTCACTCTGTTTTCTCCTATATTGATAGATGTATTTGGAACTCTAAATACAACACGGTTTGTGCTAGCTTCTTGAAACTTGACACAGTAAAGTAGTTTCAAGTTCTCTCTCTATGTTTTGTTTCCTCTTGCTGTAGCCCTAAGCAGTGACTGGCGAGAAACACTTTCATGGAAAGGGGTTGCCAAGCTTCCAAAAATTACGAATCTCCAGAAATCTCAGCAAATATTTTTTCACCCAAACTGGATGATACTTTCAGGTAATGATCAGTACACTAAGGCGACTTGGTTCCCCAAAGTTCGTTCTTCTATGTTGAAGCGTTCATTTCCAGTAACAGTTTGAATTTTTAGGTTTCACTCTGTTTTCTCCTATATAGATACATGTATTTGGAACTCTAAAACCAACACGGTTTGTGCTAGCTTCTTGAAACTTGATACAGTAAAGTAGTTTCACGTTCTATCTCTATGTTTTGTTTCCTCTTGATGTAGCCCTAAGCAGTGACTGGCGAGAACCACTTTCATGGAGAGGGGTTGCCAAGCTTCCAAAAATTACGAATCTCCAGAAATCTCAGCAAATATATTTTCACCCAAACTGGATGATACTTTCAGGTAATGATCAGTACACGAAGGCGACTTGGTTCCCCAAATGTCGTTCTTCTGTGTTGAAGCGTTCATTTCCAGTAACACTTTGAATTTTTAGGTTTCACTCTGTTTTCTCCTATATTGATAGATGTATTTGGAACACTAAATCCAACACGGTTTGTGCTAGCTTCATGAAACTTGACAAAGTAAAGTAGTTTCACGTTCTATCTCTATATTCTGTTTCCTCTTGATGTAGCCCTAAGCAGTGACTGGTGAGAAACACTTTCATGGAAAAAGGTTGCCAAGGTTCCAAAAGTTACGAATCTCCAGAAATCTCAGCAAATATTTTTTCACCCAAACTGGATGATACTTTCAGGTAATGATCAGTACACTAAGGCGACTTGGTTCCCCAAATGTCGTTCTTCTATGTTGAAGCGTTCATTTCCTGTAACAGTTTGAATTTTTAGGTTTCACTCTGTTTTCTCCTATATTGATAGATGTATTTGGAACTCTAAATCCAACACGGTTTGTGCTAGCTTCTTGAAACTTGACACAGTAAAGTAGTTTCACGTTCTATCTCTAGCTTTTGTTTCCTCTTGATGTAGCCCTAAGCAGTGACTGGCGAGAAACACTTTCATGGAAAGGGGTTGCCAAGCTTCCAAAAATTACGAATCTCCAGAAATCTCAGCAAATATTTTTTCACCCAAACTGGATGATACTTTCAGGTAATGATCAGTACACTAAGGCGACTTGGTTCCCCAAATTTCGTTCTTCTATGTTGAAGCGTTCATTTCCAGTAACAGTTTGAATTTTTAGGTTTCACTCTGTTTTCTCCTATATTGATACATGTATTTGGAACTCTAAATCCAACACGGTTTGTGCTAGCTTCTTGAAACTTGATACAGTAAAGTAGTTTCACGTTCTATCTCTATGTTTTGTTTCCTCTTGATGTAGCCCTAAGCAGTGACTGGCGAGAACCACTTTCATGGAGAGGGGTTGCCAAGCTTCCAAAAATTATGAATCTCCAGAAAATTCAGCAAATATTTTTTCACCCAAACTGGATGATACTTTCAGGTAATGATCAGTACACGAAGGCGACTTGGTTCCCCAAATGTCGTTCTTCTATGTTGAAGCGTTCATTTCCAGTAACACTTTGAATTTTTAGGTTTCACTCTGTTTTCTCCTATATTGATAGATGTATTTGGAACTCTAAATCCAACACGGTTTGTGCTAGCTTCTTGAAACTTGACACAGTAAAGTAGTTTCAAGTTCTCTCTCTATGTTTTGTTTCCTCTTGATGTAGCCCTAAGCAGTGACTGGCGAGAAACACTTTCATGGAAAGGGGTTGCCAAGCTTCCAAAAATTACGAATCTCCAGAAATATCAGCAAATATTTTTTCACCCAAACTGGATGATACTTTCAGGTAATTATCAGTACACTAAGGCGACTTGGTTCCCCAAATGTCGTTCTTCTATGTTGAAGCGTTCATTTCCTGTAACAGTTTGAATTTTTAGGTTTCACTCTTTTTTCTCCTATATTGATACATGTATTTGGAACTCTAAATCCAACACGGTTTGTGCTAGCTTCTGGAAACTTGACACAGTAAAGTAGTTTCACGTTCTATCTCTATGTTTTGTTTCCTCTTGATGTAGCCCTAAGCAGTGACTGGCGAGAAACACTTTCATGGAAAGGGGTTGCCAAGCTTCCAAAAATTACGAATCTCCAGAAATCTCAGCAAATATTTTTTCACCCAAACTGGATGATACTTTCAGGTAATGATCAGTACACTAAGGCGACTTGGTTCCCCAAATGTCGTTCTTCTATGTTGAAGCGTTCATTTCCTGTAACAGTTTGAATTTTTAGGTTTCACTCTGTTTTCTCCTATATTGATAGATGTATTTGGAACTCTAAATCCAACACGGTTTGTGCTAGCTTCTTGAAACTTGACACAGTAAAGTAGTTTCACGTTCTATCTCTAGCTTTTGTTTCCTCTTGATGTAGCCCTAAGCAGTGACTGGCGAGAAACACTTTCATGGAAAGGGGTTGCCAAGCTTCCAAAAATTACGAATCTCCAGAAATCTCAGCAAACATTTTTTCACCCAAACTGGATGATACTTTCAGGTAATGATCAGTACACTAATGCGACTTGGTTCCCCAAATTTCGTTCTTCTATGTTGAAGCGTTCATTTCCAGTAACAGTTTGAATTTTTAGGTTTCACTCTGTTTTCTCCTATATTGATACATGTATTTGGAACTCTAAATCCAACACGGTTTGTGCTAGCTTCTTGTAACTTGATACAGTAAAGTAGTTTCACGTACTATCTCTATGTTTTGTTTCCTCTTGCTGTAGCCCTAAGCAGTGACTGGCGAGAACCACTTTCATGGAGAGGGGTTGCCAAGCTTCCAAAAATTACGAATGTCCAAAAATCTCAGCAAGTATTTTTTCACCCAAATTGGATGATACTTTCAGGTAATGATCAGTACACTAAGGCGACTTGGTTCCCCAAATTTCGTTCTTCTATGTTGAAGCGTTCATTTCCAGTAACAGTTTGAATTTTTAGGATTCACTCTGTTTTCTCCTATATTGATAGATGTATTTGGAACTCTAAATCCAACACGGTTTGTGCTAGCTTCATGAAACTTGACAAAGTAAAGTAGTTTCACGTTCTATCTCTATATTCTGTTTCCTCTTGATGTAGCCCTAAGCAGTGACTGGTGAGAAACACTTTCATGGAAAAAGGTTGCCAAGCTTCCAAAAGTTACGAATCTCCAGAAATCTCAGCAAATATTTTTTCACCCAAACTGGATGATACTTTCAGGTAATGATCAGTAAACTAAGGCGACTTGGTTCCCCAAATGTCGTTCTTCTATGTTGAAGCGTTCATTTCCTGTAACAGTTTGAATTTTTAGGTTTCACTCTGTTTTCTCCTATATTGATACATGTATTTGGAACTCTAAATCCAACACGGTTTGTGCTAGCTTCTTGAAACTTGACACAGTAAAGTACTTTCACGTTCTATCTCTATGTTTTGTTTCCTCTTGATGTAGCCCTAAGCAGTGACTGGCGAGAAACACTTTCATGGAAAGGAGTTGCCAAGCTTCCAAAAATTACGAATCTCCAGAAATCTCAGCAAATATTTTTTCACCCAAACTGGATGATACTTTCAGGTAATGATCAGTACACTAAGGCGACTTGGTTCCCCAAAGTTCGTTCTTCTATTTTGAAGCGTTCATTTCCTGTAACAGTTTGAATTTTTAGGTTTCACTCTGTTTTCTCCTATATTGATACATGTATTTGGAACTCTAAATCCAACACGGTTTGTGCTAGCTTCTTGAAACTTGACACAGTAAAGTAGTTTCACGTTCTATCTCTATGTTTTGTTTCCTCTTGATGTAGCCCTAAGCAGTGACTGGCGAGAACCACTTTCATGGAGAGGGGTTGCCAAGCTTCCAAAAATTACGAATCTCCAGAAATCTCAGCAAATATTTTTTCACCCAAACTGGATGATACTTTCAGGTAATGATCAGTACACGAAGGCGACTTGGTTCCCCAAATGTCGTTCTTCTGTGTTGAAGCGTTCATTTCCAGTAACACTTTGAATTTTTAGGTTTCACTCTGTTATCTCCTATATTGATAGATGTATTTGGAACACTAAATCCAACACGGTTTGTGCTAGCTTCATGAAACTTGACAAAGTAAAGTAGTTTCACGTTCTATCTCTATATTCTGTTTCCTCTTGATGTAGCCCTAAGCAGTGACTGGTGAGAAACACTTTCATGGAAAAAGGTTGCCAAGGTTCCAAAAGTTACGAATCTCCAGAAATCTCAGCAAATATTTTTTCACCCAAACTGGATGATACTTTCAGGTAATGATCAGTACACTAAGGCGACTTGGTTCCCCAAATGTCGTTCTTCTATGTTGAAGCGTTCATTTCCTGTAACAGTTTGAATTTTTAGGTTTCACTCTGTTTTCTCCTATATTGATAGATGTATTTGGAACTCTAAATCCAACACGGTTTGTGCTAGCTTCTTGAAACTTGACACAGTAAAGTAGTTTCACGTTCTATCTCTAGCTTTTGTTTCCTCTTGATGTAGCCCTAAGCAGTGACTGGCGAGAAACACTTTCATGGAAAGGGGTTGCCAAGCTTCCAAAAATTACGAATCTCCAGAAATCTCAGCAAATATTTTTTCACCCAAACTGGATGATACTTTCAGGTAATGATCAGTACACTAAGGCGACTTGGTTCCCCAAATTTCGTTCTTCTATGTTGAAGCGTTCATTTCCAGTAACAGTTTGAATTTTTAGGTTTCACTCTGTTTTCTCCTATATTGATACATGTATTTGGAACTCTAAATCCAACACGGTTTGTGCTAGCTTCTTGAAACTTGATACAGTAAAGTAGTTTCACGTTCTATCTCTATGTTTTGTTTCCTCTTGATGTAGCCCTAAGCAGTGACTGGCGAGAACCACTTTCATGGAGAGGGGTTGCCAAGCTTCCAAAAATTATGAATCTCCAGAAAATTCAGCAAATATTTTTTCACCCAAACTGGATGATACTTTCAGGTAATGATCAGTACACGAAGGCGACTTGGTTCCCCAAATGTCGTTCTTCTATGTTGAAGCGTTCATTTCCAGTAACACTTTGAATTTTTAGGTTTCACTCTGTTTTCTCCTATATTGATAGATGTATTTGGAACTCTAAATCCAACACGGTTTGTGCTAGCTTCTTGAAACTTGACACAGTAAAGTAGTTTCAAGTTCTCTCTCTATGTTTTGTTTCCTCTTGATGTAGCCCTAAGCAGTGACTGGCGAGAAACACTTTCATGGAAAGGGGTTGCCAAGCTTCCAAAAATTACGAATCTCCAGAAATATCAGCAAATATTTTTTCACCCAAACTGGATGATACTTTCAGGTAATTATCAGTACACTAAGGCGACTTGGTTCCCCAAATGTCGTTCTTCTATGTTGAAGCGTTCATTTCCTGTAACAGTTTGAATTTTTAGGTTTCACTCTTTTTTCTCCTATATTGATACATGTATTTGGAACTCTAAATCCAACACGGTTTGTGCTAGCTTCTGGAAACTTGACACAGTAAAGTAGTTTCACGTTCTATCTCTATGTTTTGTTTCCTCTTGATGTAGCCCTAAGCAGTGACTGGCGAGAAACACTTTCATGGAAAGGGGTTGCCAAGCTTCCAAAAATTACGAATCTCCAGAAATCTCAGCAAATATTTTTTCACCCAAACTGGATGATACTTTCAGGTAATGATCAGTACACTAAGGCGACTTGGTTCCCCAAATGTCGTTCTTCTATGTTGAAGCGTTCATTTCCTGTAACAGTTTGAATTTTTAGGTTTCACTCTGTTTTCTCCTATATTGATAGATGTATTTGGAACTCTAAATCCAACACGGTTTGTGCTAGCTTCTTGAAACTTGACACAGTAAAGTAGTTTCACGTTCTATCTCTAGCTTTTGTTTCCTCTTGATGTAGCCCTAAGCAGTGACTGGCGAGAAACACTTTCATGGAAAGGGGTTGCCAAGCTTCCAAAAATTACGAATCTCCAGAAATCTCAGCAAACATTTTTTCACCCAAACTGGATGATACTTTCAGGTAATGATCAGTACACTAATGCGACTTGGTTCCCCAAATTTCGTTCTTCTATGTTGAAGCGTTCATTTCCAGTAACAGTTTGAATTTTTAGGTTTCACTCTGTTTTCTCCTATATTGATACATGTATTTGGAACTCTAAATCCAACACGGTTTGTGCTAGCTTCTTGTAACTTGATACAGTAAAGTAGTTTCACGTACTATCTCTATGTTTTGTTTCCTCTTGCTGTAGCCCTAAGCAGTGACTGGCGAGAACCACTTTCATGGAGAGGGGTTGCCAAGCTTCCAAAAATTACGAATCTCCAAAAATCTCAGCAAGTATTTTTTCACCCAAATTGGATGATACTTTCAGGTAATGATCAGTACACTAAGGCGACTTGGTTCCCCAAATTTCGTTCTTCTATGTTGAAGCGTTCATTTCCAGTAACAGTTTGAATTTTTAGGATTCACTCTGTTTTCTCCTATATTGATAGATGTATTTGGAACTCTAAATCCAACACGGTTTGTGCTAGCTTCATGAAACTTGACAAAGTAAAGTAGTTTCACGTTCTATCTCTATATTCTGTTTCCTCTTGATGTAGCCCTAAGCAGTGACTGGTGAGAAACACTTTCATGGAAAAAGGTTGCCAAGCTTCCAAAAGTTACGAATCTCCAGAAATCTCAGCAAATATTTTTTCACCCAAACTGGATGATACTTTCAGGTAATGATCAGTACACTAAGGCGACTTGGTTCCCCAAATGTCGTTCTTCTATGTTGAAGCGTTCATTTCCTGTAACAGTTTGAATTTTTAGGTTTCACTCTGTTTTCTCCTATATTGATACATGTATTTGGAACTCTAAATCCAACACGGTTTGTGCTAGCTTCTTGAAACTTGACACAGTAAAGTACTTTCACGTTCTATCTCTATGTTTTGTTTCCTCTTGATGTAGCCCTAAGCAGTGACTGGCGAGAAACACTTTCATGGAAAGGAGTTGCCAAGCTTCCAAAAATTACGAATCTCCAGAAATCTCAGCAAATATTTTTTCACCCAAACTGGATGATACTTTCAGGTAATGATCAGTACACTAAGGCGACTTGGTTCCCCAAAGTTCGTTCTTCTATTTTGAAGCGTTCATTTCCTGTAACAGTTTGAATTTTTAGGTTTCACTCTGTTTTCTCCTATATTGATACATGTATTTGGAACTCTAAATCCAACACGGTTTGTGCTAGCTTCTTGAAACTTGACACAGTAAAGTAGTTTCACGTTCTATCTCTATGTTTTGTTTCCTCTTGATGTAGCCCTAAGCAGTGACTGGCGAGAACCACTTTCATGGAGAGGGGTTGCCAAGCTTCCAAAAATTACGAATCTCCAGAAATCTCAGCAAATATTTTTTCACCCAAACTGGATGATACTTTCAGGTAATGATCAGTACACGAAGGCGACTTGGTTCCCCAAATGTCGTTCTTCTATGTTGAAGCGTTCATTTCCAGTAACACTTTGAATTTTTAGGTTTCACTCTGTTTTCTCCTATATTGATAGATGTATTTGGAAGTCTAAATCCAACACGGTTTGTGCTAGCTTCATGAAACTTGACAAAGTAAAGTAGTTTCACGTTCTATCTCTATATTCTGTTTCCTCTTGATGTAGCCCTAAGCAGTGACTGGTGAGAAACACTTTCATGGAAAAAGGTTGCCAAGCTTCCAAAAGTTACGAATCTCCAGAAATCTCAGCAAATATTTTTTCACCCAAACTGGATGATACTTTCAGGTAATGATCAGTACACGAAGGCGACTTGGTTCCCCAAATGTCGTTCTTCTATGTTGAAGCGTTCATTTCCTGTAACAGTTTGAATTTTTAGGTTTCACTCTGTTTTCTCCTATATTGATACATGTATTTGGAACTCTAAATCCAACACGGTTTCTGCTAGCTTCTTGAAACTTGACACAGTAAAGTAGTTTCACGTTCTATCTCTATGTTTTGTTTCCTCTTGATGTAGCCCTAAGCAGTGACTGGCGAGAAACACTTTCATGGAAAGGGGTTGCCAAGCTTCCAAAAATTACGAATCTCCAGAAATCTCAGCAAATATTTTTTCACCCAAACTGGATGATACTTTCAGGTAATGATCAGTACACGAAGGCGACTTGGTTCCCCAAATGTCGTTCTTCTATGTTGAAGCGTTCATTTCCAGGAACACTTTGAATTTTTAGGTTTCACTCTGTTTTCTCCTATATTGATAGATGTATTTGGAACTCTAAATCCAACACAGTTTGTGCTAGCTTCATGAAACTTGACAAAGTAAAGTAGTTTCACGTTCTATCTCTATATTCTGTTTCCTCTTGATGTAGCCCTAAGCAGTGACTGGTGAGAAACACTTTCATGGAAAAAGGTTGCCAAGCTTCCAAAAGTTACGAATCTCCAGAAATCTCAGCAAATATTTTTTCACCCAAACTGGATGATACTTTCAGGTAATGATCAGTACACTAAGGCGACTTGGTTCCCCAAATGTCGTTCTTCTATGTTGAAGCGTTCATTTCCTGTAACAGTTTGAATTTTTAGGTTTCCCTCTGTTTTCTCCTATATTGATAGATGTATTTGGAACTCTAAATCCAACACGGTTTGTGCTAGCTTCTTGAAACTTGATACAGTAAAGTAGTTTCACGTTCTATCTCTATGTTTTGTTTCCTCTTGATGTAGCCCTAAGCAGTGACTGGCGAGAACCACTTTCATGGAGAGGGGTTGCCAAGCTTCCAAAAATTACGAATCTCCAGAAATCTCAGCAAATATTTTTTCACCCAAACTGGATGATACTTTCAGGTAATGATCAGTACACGAAGGCGACTTGGTTCCCCAAATGTCGTTCTTCTATGTTGAAGCGTTCATTTCCAGTAACACTTTGAATTTTTAGGTTTCACTCTGTTTTCTCCTATATTGATAGATGTATTTGGAAGTCTAAATCCAACACGGTTTGTGCTAGCTTCATGAAACTTGACAAAGTAAAGTAGTTTCACGTTCTATCTCTATATTCTGTTTCCTCTTGATGTAGCCCTAAGCAGTGACTGGTGAGAAACACTTTCATGGAAAAAGGTTGCCAAGCTTCCAAAAGTTACGAATCTCCAGAAATCTCAGCAAATATTTTTTCACCCAAACTGGATGATACTTTCAGGTAATGATCAGTACACTAAGGCGACTTGGTTCCCCAAATGTCGTTCTTCTATGTTGAAGCGTTCATTTCCTGTAACAGTTTGAATTTTTAGGTTTCACTCTGTTTTCTCCTATATTGATACATGTATTTGGAACTCTAAATCCAACACGGTTTGTGCTAGCTTCTTGAAACTTGACATAGTAAAGTAGTTTCACATTCTATCTCTATGTTTTGTTTCCTCTTGCTGTAGCCCTAAGCAGTGACTGGCGAGAACCACTTTCATGGAGAGGGGTTGCCAAGCTTCCAAAAATTACGAATCTCCAGAAATCTCAGCAAATATTTTTTCACCCAAACTGGTTGATACTTTCAGGTAATGATCAGTACACGAAGGCGACTTGGTTCCCCAAATGTCGTTCTTCTATGTTGAAGCGTTCATTTCCAGTAACACTTTGAATTTTTAGGTTTCACTCTGTTTTCTCCTATATTGATACATGCATTTGGAACTCTAAATCCAACACGGTTTGTGCTAGCTTCTTGAAACTTGACACAGTAAAGTACTTTCACGTTCTATCTCTATGTTTTGTTTCCTCTTGATGTAGCCCTAAGCAGTGACTGGCGAGAAACACTTTCATGGAAAGGAGTTGCCAAGCTTCCAAAAATTACGAATCTCCAGAAATCTCAGCAAATATTTTTTCACCCAAACTGGATGATACTTTCAGGTAATGATCAGTACACTAAGGCGACTTGGTTCCCCAAAGTTCGTTCTTCTATTTTGAAGCGTTCATTTCCTGTAACAGTTTGAATTTTTAGGTTTCACTCTGTTTTCTCCTATATTGATACATGTATTTGGAACTCTAAATCCAACACGGTTTGTGCTAGCTTCTTGAAACTTGACACAGTAAAGTAGTTTCACGTTCTATCTCTATGTTTTGTTTCCTCTTGATGTAGCCCTAAGCAGTGACTGGCGAGAACCACTTTCATGGAGAGGGGTTGCCAAGCTTCCAAAAATTACGAATCTCCAGAAATCTCAGCAAATATTTTTTCACCCAAACTGGATGATACTTTCAGGTAATGATCAGTACACTAAGGCGACTTGGTTCCCCAAATGTCGTTCTTCTATGTTGAAGCGTTCATTTCCTGTAACACTTTGAATTTTTAGGTTTCACTCTGTTTTCTCCTATATTGATAGATGTATTTGGAACTCTAAATCCAACACGGTTTGTGCTAGCTTCATGAAACTTGACAAAGTAAAGTAGTTTCACGTTCTATCTCTATATTCTGTTTCCTCTTGATGTAGCCCTAAGCAGTGACTGGTGAGAAACACTTTCATGGAAAAAGGTTGCCAAGCTTCCAAAAGTTACGAATCTCCAGAAATCTCAGCAAATATTTTTTCACCCAAACTGGATGATACTTTCAGGTAATGATCAGTACACTAAGGCGACTTGGTTCCCCAAATGTCGTTCTTCTATGTTGAAGCGTTCATTTCCTGTAACAGTTTGAATTTTTAGGTTTCACTCTGTTTTCTCCTATATTGATACATGTATTTGGAACTCTAAATCCAACACGGTTTCTGCTAGCTTCTTGAAACTTGACACAGTAAAGTAGTTTCACGTTCTATCTCTATGTTTTGTTTCCTCTTGATGTAGCCCTAAGCAGTGACTGGCGAGAAACACTTTCATGGAAAGGGGTTGCCAAGCTTCCAAAAATTACGAATCTCCAGAAATCTCAGCAAATATTTTTTCACCCAAACTGGATGATACTTTCAGGTAATGATCAGTACACGAAGGCGACTTGGTTCCCCAAATGTCGTTCTTCTATGTTGAAGCGTTCATTTCCAGTAACACTTTGAATTTTTAGGTTTCACTCTGTTTTCTCCTATATTGATAGATGTATTTGGAACTCTAAATCCAACACAGTTTGTGCTAGCTTCATGAAACTTGACAAAGTAAAGTAGTTTCACGTTCTATCTCTATATTCTGTTTCCTCTTGATGTAGCCCTAAGCAGTGACTGGTGAGAAACACTTTCATGGAAATAGGTTGCCAAGCTTCCAAAAGTTACGAATCTCCAGATATCTCAGCAAATATTTTTTCACCCAAACTGGATGATACTTTCAGGTAATGATCAGTACACTAAGGCGACTTGGTTCCCCAAAGTTCGTTCTTCTATGTTGAAGCGTTCATTTCCTGTAACAGTTTGAATTTTTAGGTTTCCCTCTGTTTTCTCCTATATTGATAGATGTATTTGGAACTCTAAATCCAACACGGTTTGTGCTAGCTTCTTGAAACTTGACACAGTAAAGTAGTTTCACGTTCTATCTCTAGCTTTTGTTTCCTCTTGATGTAGCCCTAAGCAGTGACTGGCGAGAAACACTTTCATGGAAAGGGGTTGCCAAGCTTCCAAAAATTACGAATCTCCAGAAATCTCAGCAAATATTTTTTCACCCAAACTGGATGATACTTTCAGGTAATGATCAGTACACTAAGGTGACTTGGTTCCCCAAAGTTCGTTCTTCTATGTTGAAGCGTTCATTTCCAGTAACAGTTTGAATTTTTAGGTTTCACTCTGTTTTCTCCTATATTGATACATGTATTTGGAACTCTAAATCCAACACGGTTTGTGCTAGCTTCTTGAAACTTGATACAGTAAAGTAGTTTCAAGTTCTATCTCTATGTTTTGTTTCCTCTTGCTGTAGCCCTAAGCAGTGACTGGCGAGAAACACTTTCATGGAAAGGGGTTGCCAAGCTTCCAAAAATTACGAATCTCCAAAAATCTCAGCAAATATTTTTTCACCCAAACTGGATGATACTTTCAGGTAATGATCAGTACACTAAGGCGACTTGGTTCCCCAAAGTTCGTTCTTCTATGTTGAAGCGTTCATTTCCTGTAACAGTTTGAATTTTTAGGTTTCACTCTGTTTTCTCCTATATTGATAGATGTATTTGGAACTCTAAATCCAACACGGTTTGTGCTAGCTTCTTGAAACTTGACACAGTAAAGTAGTTTCAAGTTATCTCTCTATGTTTTGTTTCCTCTTGATGTAGCCCTAAGCAGTGACTGGCGAGAAACACTTTCATGGAAAGGGGTTGCCAAGCTTCCAAAAGTTACGAATCTCCAGAAATCTCAGCAAATATTTTTTCACCCAAACTGGATGATACTTTCAGGTAATGATCAGTACACTAAGGCGACTTGGTTCCACAAATGTCGTTCTTCTATGTTGAAGCGTTCATTTCCTGTAACAGTTTGAATTTTTAGGTTTCACTCTGTTTTCTCCTATATTGATACATGTATTTGGAACTCTAAATCCAACACGGTTTGTGCTAGCTTCTTGAAACTTGACACAGTAAAGTACTTTCACGTTCTATCTCTATGTTTTGTTTCCTCTTGATGTTGCCCTAAGCAGTGACTGGCGAGAAACACTTTCATGGAAAGGGGTTGCCAAGCTTCCAAAAATTACGAATCTCCAGAAATCTCAGCAAATATTTTTTCACCCAAACTGGATGATACTTTCAGGTAATGATCAGTACACTAAGGCGACTTGGTTCGCCAAAGTTCGTTCTTCTATTTTGAAGCTTTCATTTCCTGTAACAGTTTGAATTTTTAGGTTTCACTCTGTTTTCTCCTATATTGATACATGTATTTGGAACTCTAAATCCAACACGGTTTGTGCTAGCTTCTTGAAACTTGACACAGTAAAGTAGTTTCACGTTCTATCTCTATGTTTTGTTTCCTCTTGATGTAGCCCTAAGCAGTGACTGGCGAGAAACACTTTCATGGAAAGGGGTTGCCAAGCTTCCAAAAATTACGAATCTCCAGAAATCTCAGCAAATATTTTTTCACCCAAACTGGATGATACTTTCAGGTAATGATCAGTACACTAAGGCGACTTGGTTCCCCAAAGTTCGTTCTTCTATGTTGAAGCGTTCATTTCCAGTAACAGTTTGAATTTTTAGGTTTCACTTTGTTTTCTCCTATATTGATACATGTGTTTGGAACTCTAAATCCAACACGGTTTGTGCTAGCTTCTTGAAACTTGATACAGTAAAGTAGTTTCACGTTCTATCTCTATGTTTTGTTTCCTCTTGCTGTAGCCCTAAGCAGTTATTGGCGAGAACCACTTTCATGGAGAGGGGTTGCCAAGCTTCCAAAAATTAGGAATCTCCAGAAATCTCAGCAAATATTTTTTCACCCAAACTGGATGATACTTTCAGGTAATGATCAGTACACGAAGGCGACTTGGTTCCCCAAATGTCGTTCTTCTATGTTGAAGCGTTCATTTCCAGTAACAGTTTGAATTTTTAGGTTTCACTCTGTTTTCTCCTATATTGATAGATGTATTTGGAAGTCTAAATCCAACACGGTTTGTGCTAGCTTCATGAAACTTGACAAAGTAAAGTAGTTTCACGTTCTATCTCTATATTCTGTTTCCTCTTGATGTAGCCCTAAGCAGTGACTGGTGAGAAACACTTTCATGGAAAAAGGTTGCCAAGCTTCCAAAAGTTACGAATCTCCAGAAATCTCAGCAAATATTTTTTCACCCAAACTGGATGATACTTTCAGGTAATGATCAGTACACTAAGGCGACTTGGTTCCCCAAAGTTCGTTCTTCTATGTTGAAGCGTTCATTTCCAGTAACAGTTTGAATTTTTAGGTTTCACTCTGTTTTCTCCTATATTGATACATGTATTTGGAACTCTAAATCCAACACGGTTTGTGCTAGCTTCTTGAAACTTGATACAGTAAAGTAGTTTCACGTTCTATCTCTATGTTTTGTTTCCTCTTGCTGTAGCCCTAAGCAGTGACTGGCGAGAACCACTTTCAAGGAGAGGTGTTGCCAAGCTTCCAAAAATTACGAATCTCCAGAAATCTCAGCAAATATTTTTTCACCCAAACTGGATGATACTTTCAGGTAATGATCAGTACACTAAGGCGACTTGGTTCCCCAAATGTCGTTCTTCTATGTTGAAGCGTTCATTTCCTGTAACACTTTGAATTTTTAGGTTTCACTCTGTTTTCTCCTATATTGATAGATGTATTTGGAACTCTAAATCCAACACGGTTTGTGCTAGCTTCATGAAACTTGACAAAGTAAAGTAGTTTCACGTTCTATCTCTATATTCTGTTTCCTCTTGATGTAGCCCTAAGCAGTGACTGGTGAGAAACACTTTCATGGAAAAAGGTTGCCAAGCTTCCAAAAGTTACGAATCTCCAGAAATCTCAGCAAATATTTTTTCACCCAAACTGGATGATACTTTCAGGTAATGATCAGTACACTAAGGCGACTTGGTTCCCCAAATGTCGTTCTTCTATGTTGAAGCGTTCATTTCCTGTAACAGTTTGAATTTTTAGGTTTCACTCTGTTTTCTCCTATATTGATACATGTATTTGGAACTCTAAATCCAACACGGTTTGTGCTAGCTTCTTGAAACTTGACATAGTAAAGTAGTTTCACATTCTATCTCTATGTTTTGTTTCCTCTTGCTGTAGCCCTAAGCAGTGACTGGCGAGAACCACTTTCATGGAGAGGGGTTGCCAAGCTTCCAAAAATTACGAATCTCCAGAAATCTCAGCAAATATTTTTTCACCCAAACTGGTTGATACTTTCAGGTAATGATCAGTACACGAAGGCGACTTGGTTCCCCAAATGTCGTTCTTCTATGTTGAAGCGTTCATTTCCAGTAACACTTTGAATTTTTAGGTTTCACTCTGTTTTCTCCTATATTGATAGATGTATTTGGAACTCTAAATCCAACACGGTTTGTGCTAGCTTCATGAAACTTGACAAAGTAAAGTAGTTTCACGTTCTATCTCTATATTCTGTTTCCTCTTGATGTAGCCCTAAGCAGTGACTGGTGAGAAACACTTTCATGGAAAAAGGTTGCCAAGCTTCCAAAAGTTACGAATCTCCAGAAATCTCAGCAAATATTTTTTCACCCAAACTGGATGATACTTTCAGGTAATGATCAGTACACGAAGGAGACTTGGTTCCCAAAATTTCGTTCTTCTATGTTGAAGCGTTCATTTCCAGTAACAGTTTGAATTTTTAGGTTTCACTCTGTTTTCTCCTATATTGATACATGTATTTGGAACTCTAAATCCAACACGGTTTGTGCTAGCTTCTTGAAACTTGACAAAGTAAAGTAGTTTCACGTTCTATCTCTAGGTTTTGTTTCCTCTTGATGTAGCCCTAAGCAGTGACTGGCGAGAAACACTTTGATGGAAAGGGGTTGCCAAGCTTCCAAAAATTACGAATCTCCAGAAATCTCAGCAAATATTTTTTCACCCAAACTGGATGATACTTTCAGGTTATGATCAGTACACTAAGGCTACTTGGTTCCCCAAATGTCGTTCTTCTATGTTGAAGCGTTCATTTCCTGAAACAGTTTGAATTTTTAGGTTTCACTCTGTTTTCTCCTATATTGATACATGTATTTGGAACTCTAAATCCAACACGGTTTGTGCTAGCTTCTTGAAACTTGACACAGTAAAGTAGTTTCACGTTCTATCTCTAGCTTTTGTTTCCTCTTGATGTAGCCCTAAGCAGTGACTGGCGAGAAACACTTTCATGGAAAGGGGTTGCCAAGCTTCCAAAAATTACGAATCTCCAGAAATCTCAGCAAATATTTTTTCACCCAAACTGGATGATACTTTCAGGTAATGATCAGTACACTAAGGCGACTTGGTTCCCCAAAGTTCGTTCTTCTATGTTGAAGCGTTCATTTCCAGTAACAGTTTGAATTTTTAGGTTTCACTCTGTTTTCTCCTATATTGATAGATGTATTTGGAACTCTAAATCCAACACGGTTTGTGCTAGCTTCTTGAAACTTGATACAGTAAAGTAGTTTCACGTTCTATCTCTATGTTTTGTTTCCTCTTGCTGTAGCCCTAAGCAGTGACTGGCGAGAACCACTTTCATGGAGAGGGGTTGCCAAGCTTCCAAAAATTACGAATCTCCAGAAATCTCAGCAAATATTTTTTCACCCAAACTGGATGATACTTTCAGGTAATGATCAGTACACGTAGGCGACTTGGTTCCCTAAATGTCGTTCTATGTTGAAGCGTTCATTTCCAGTAACACTTTGAATTTTTAGGTTTCACTCTGTTTTCTCCTATATTGATAGATGTATTTGGAACTCTAAATCCAACACGGTTTGTGCTAGCTTCATGAAACTTGACAAAGTAAAGTAGTTTCACGTTCTCTCTCTAGGTTTTGTTTCCTCTTGATGTAGCCCTAAGCAGTGACTGGTGAGAAACACTTTCATGGAAAAAGGTTGCCAAGCTTCCAAAAGTTACGAATCTCCAGAAATCTCAGCAAATATTTTTTCACCCAAACTGGATGATACTTTCAGGTAATGATCAGTACACTAAGGCGACTTGGTTCCCCAAATTTCGTTCTTCTATGTTGAAGCGTTCATTTCCTGTAACAGTTTGAATTTTTAGGTTTCACTCTGTTTTCTCCTATATTGATACATGTATTTGGAACTCTAAATCCAACACGGTTTGTGCTAGCTTCTTGAAACTTGACACAGTAAAGTAGTTTCACGTTCTATCTCTATGTTTTGTTTCCTCTTGCTGTAGCCTTAAGCAGTGACTGGCGAGAACCACTTTCATGGAGAGGGGTTGCCAAGCTTCCAAAAATTACGAATCTCCAGAAATCTCAGCAAATATTTTTTCACCCAAACTGGATGATACTTTCAGGTAATGATCAGTACACGAAGGCGACTTGGTTCCCCAAATGTCGTTCTTCTATGTTGAAGCGTTCATTTCCAGTAACACTTTGAATTTTTAGGTTTCACTCTGTTTTCTCCTATATTGATAGATGTATTTGGAACTCTAAATCCAACACGGTTTGTGCTAGCTTCATGAAACTTGACAAAGTAAAGTAGTTTCACGTTCTATCTCTATATTCTGTTTCCTCTTGATGTAGCCCTAAGCAGTGACTGGTGAGAAACACTTTCATGGAAAAAGGTTGCCAAGCTTCCAAAAGTTACGAATCTCCAGAAATCTCAGCAAATATTTTTTCACCCAAACTGGATGATACTTTCAGGCAATGATCAGTACACGAAGGCGACTTGGTTCCCCAAATTTCGTTCTTCTATGTTGAAGCGTTCATTTCCAGTAACAGTTTGAATTTTTAGGTTTCACTCTGTTTTCTCCTATATTGATACATGTATTTGGAACTCTAAATCCAACAAGGTTTGTGCTAGCTTCTTGAAACTTGACACAGTAAAGTAGTTTCACTTTCTATCTCTAGGTTTTGTTTCCTCTTGAAGTAGCCCTAAGCAGTGACTGGCGAGAAACACTTTCATGGAAAGGGGTTGCCAAGCTTCCAAAAATTACGAATCTCCAGAAATCTCAGCAAATATTTTTTCACCCAAACTGGATGATACTTTCAGGTAATGATCAGTACACTAAGGCGACTTGGTTCCCCAAAGTTCGTTCTTCTATGTTGAAGCGTTCATTTCCAGTAACAGTTTGAATTTTTAGGTTTCACTCTGTTTTCTCCTATATTGATACATGTATTTGGAACTCTAAATCCAACACGGTTTGTGCTAGCTTCTTGAAACTTGATACAGTAAAGTAGTTTCACGTTCTATCTCTATGTTTTGTTTCCTCTTGCTGTAGCCCTAAGCAGTGACTGGCGAGAACCACTTTCATGGAGAGGGGTTGCCAAGCTTCCAAAAATTACGAATCTCCAGAAATCTCAGCAAATATTTTTTCACCCAAACTGGATGATACTTTCAGGTAATGATCAGTACACGAAGGCGACTTGGTTCCCCAAATGTCGTTCTTCTATGTTGAAGCGTTCATTTCCAGTAACACTTTGAATTTTTAGGTTTCACTCTGTTTTCTCCTATATTGATAGATGTATTTGGAACTCTAAATCCAACACGGTTTGTGCTAGATTCATGAAACTTGACAAAGTAAAGTAGTTTCACGTTCTATCTCTATATTCTTTTTCCTCTTGATGTAGCCCTAAGCAGTGACTGGTGAGAAACACTTTCATGGAAAAAGGTTGCCAAGCTTCCAAAAGTTACGAATCTCCAGAAATCTCAGCAAATATTTTTTCACCCAAACTGGATGATACTTTCAGGTAATGATCAGTACACGAAGGCGACTTGGTTCCCCAAATTTCGTTCTTCTATGTTGAAGCGTTCATTTCCAGTAACAGTTTGAATTTTTAGGTTTCACTCTGTTTTCTCCTATATTGATAGATGTATTTGGAACTCTAAATCCAACACGGTTTGTGCTAGCTTCTTGAAACTTGACACAGTAAAGTAGTTTCAAGTTCTCTCTCTATGTTTTGTTTCCTCTTGATGTAGCCCTAAGCAGTGACTGGCGAGAAACACTTTCATGGAAAGGGGTTGCCAAGCTTCCAAAAATTACGAATCTCCAGAAATCTCAGCAAATATTTTTTCACCCAAACTGGATGATACTTTCAGGTAATGATCAGTACACTAAGGCGACTTGGTTCCCCAAATGTCGTTCTTCTATGTTGAAGCGTTCATTTCATGTAACAGTTTGAATTTTTAGGTTTCACTCTGTTTTCTCCTATATTGATACATGTATTTGGAACTCTAAATCCAACACGGTTTGTGCTAGCTTCTTGAAACTTGACACAGTAAAGTACTTTCACGTTCTATCTCTATGTTTTGTTTCCTCTTGATGTAGCCCTAAGCAGTGACTGGCGAGAAACACTTTCATGGAAAGGGGTTGCCAAGCTTCCAAAAATTACGAATCTCCAGAAATCTCAGCAAATATTTTTTCACCCAAACTGGATGATACTTTCAGGTAATGATCAGTACACTAAGGCGACTTGGTTCCCCAAAGTTCGTTCTTCTATGTTGAAGCGTTCATTTCCAGTAACAGTTTGAATTTTTAGGTTTCACTCTGTTTTCTCCTATATTGATACATGTATTTGGAACTCTAAATCCAACACGGTTTGTGCTAGCTTCTTGAAACTTGATACAGTAAAGTAGTTTCACGTTCTATCTCTATGTTTTGTTTCCTCTTGCTGTAGCCCTAAGCAGTGACTGGCGAGAACCACTTTCATGGAGAGGGGTTGCCAAGCTTCCAAAAATTACGAATCTCCAGAAATCTCAGCAAATATTTTTTCACCCAAACTGGATGATACTTTCAGGTAATGATCAGTACACGAAGGCGACTTGGTTCCCCAAATGTCGTTCTTCTATGTTGAAGCGTTCATTTCCAGTAACAGTTTGAATTTTTAGGTTTCACTCTGTTTTCTCCTATATTGATAGATGTATTTGGAACTCTAAATCCAACACGGTTTGTGCTAGCTTCATGAAACTTGACAAAGTAAAGTAGTTTCACGTTCTATCTCTATATTCTGTTTCCTCTTGATGTAGCCCTAAGCAGTGACTGGTGAGAAACACTTTCATGGAAAAAGGTTGCCAAGCTTCCAAAAGTTACGAATCTCCAGAAATCTCAGCAAATATTTTTTCACCCAAACTGGATGATACTTTCAGGTAATGATCAGTACACGAAGGCGACTTGGTTCCCCAAATGTCGTTCTTCTATGTTGAAGCGTTCATTTCCTGTAACAGTTTGAATTTTTAGGTTTCACTCTGTTTTCTCCTATATTGATACATGTATTTGGAACTCTAAATCCAACACGGTTTGTGCTAGCTTCTTGAAACTTGACACAGTAAAGTAGTTTCACGTTCTATCTCTATATTCTGTTTCCTCTTGATGTAGCCCTAAGCAGTGACTGGTGAGAAACACTTTCATGGAAAAAGGTTGCCAAGCTTCCAAAAGTTACGAATCTCCAGAAATCTCAGCAAATATTTTTTCACCCAAACTGGATGATACTTTCAGGTAATGATCAGTACACTAAGGCGACTTGGTTCCCCAAAGTTCGTTCTTCTATGTTGAAGCGTTCATTTCCAGTAACAGTTTGAATTTTTAGGTTTCACTCTGTTTTCTCCTATATTGATACATGTATTTGGAACTCTAAATCCAACACGGTTTGTGCTAGCTTCTTGAAACTTGATACAGTAAAGTAGTTTCACGTTCTATCTCTATGTTTTGTTTCCTCTTGCTGTAGCCCTAAGCAGTGACTGGCGAGAACCACTTTCAAGGAGAGGTGTTGCCAAGCTTCCAAAAATTACGAATCTCCAGAAATCTCAGCAAATATTTTTTCACCCAAACTGGATGATACTTTCAGGTAATGATCAGTACACGAAGGCGACTTGGTTCCCCAAATGTCGTTCTTCTATGTTGAAGCGTTCATTTCCAGTAACACTTTGAATTTTTAGGTTTCACTCTGTTTTCTCCTATATTGATAGATGTATTTGGAACTCTAAATCCAACACGGTTTGTGCTAGCTTCATGAAACTTGACAAAGTAAAGTAGTTTCACGTTCTATCTCTATATTCTGTTTCCTCTTGATGTAGCCCTAAGCAGTGACTGGTGAGAAACACTTTCATGGAAAAAGGTTGCCAAGCTTCCACAAGTTACGAATCTCCAGAAATCTCAGCAAATATTTTTTCACCCAAACTGGATGATACTTTCAGGTAATGATCAGTACACTAAGGCGACTTGGTTCCCCAAAGTTCGTTCTTCTATGTTGAAGCGTTCATTTCCAGTAACAGTTTGAATTTTTAGGTTTCACTCTGTTTTCTCCTATATTGATACATGTATTTGGAACTCTAAATCCAACACGGTTTGTGCTACCTTCTTGAAACTTGATACAGTAAAGTAGTTTCACGTTCTATCTCTATGTTTTGTTTCCTCTTGCTGTAGCCCTAAGCAGTGACTGGCGAGAACCACTTTCATGGAAAGGGGTTGCCAAGCTTCCAAAAATTACGAATCTCCAGAAATCTCAGCAAATATTTTTTCACCCAAACTGGATGATACTTTCAGGTAATGATCAGTACACGAAGGCGACTTGGTTCCCCAAATGTCGTTCTTCTATGTTGAAGCGTTCATTTCCAGTAACACTTTGAATTTTTAGGTTTCACTCTGTTTTCTCCTATATTGATAGATGTATTTGGAACTCTAAATCCAACTCGGTTTGTGCTAGCTTCATGAAACTTGACAAAGTAAAGTAGTTTCACGTTCTATCTCTATATTCTGTTTCCTCTTGATGTAGCCCTAAGCAGTGACTGGTGAGAAACACTTTCATGGAAAAAGGTTGCCAAGCTTCCAAAAGTTACGAATCTCCAGAAATCTCAGCAAATATTTTTTCACCCAAACTGGATGATACTTTCAGGTAATGATCAGTACACGAAGGCGACTTGGTTCTCCAAATTTCGTTCTTCTATGTTGAAGCGTTCATTTCCTGTAACAGTTTGAATTTTTAGGTTTCACTCTGTTTTCTCCTATATTGATACATGTATTTGGAACTCTAAATCCAACACGGTTTGTGCTAGCTTCTTGAAACTTGACAAAGTAAAGTAGTTTCACGTTCTATCTCTAGGTTTTGTTTCCTCTTGATGTAGCCCTAAGCAGTGACTGGCGAGAAACACTTTGATGGAAAGGGGTTGCCAAGCTTCCAAAAATTACGAATCTCCAGAAATCTCAGCAAATATTTTTTCACCCAAACTGGATGATACTTTCAGGTAATGATCAGTACACTAAGGCGACTTGGTTCCCCAAAGTTCGTTCTTCTATGTTGAAGCGTTCATTTCCAGTAACAGTTTGAATTTTTAGGTTTCACTCTGTTTTCTCCTATATTGATACATGTATTTGGAACTCTAAATCCAACACGGTTTGTGCTAGCTTCTTGAAACTTGATACAGTAAAGTAGTTTCACGTTCTATCTCTATGTTTTGTTTCCTCTTGCTGTAGCCCTAAGCAGTGACTGGCGAGAACCACTTTCATGGAGAGGGGTTGCCAAGCTTCCAAAAATTACGAATCTCCAGAAATCTCAGCAAATATTTTTTCACCCAAACTGGATGATACTTTCAGGTAATGATCAGTACACGTAGGCGACTTGGTTCCCTAAATGTCGTTCTTCTATGTTGAAGCGTTCATTTCCAGTAACACTTTGAATTTTTAGGTTTCACTCTGTTTTCTCCTATATTGATAGATGTATTTGGAACTCTAAATCCAACACGGTTTGTGCTAGCTTCATGAAACTTGACAAAGTAAAGTAGTTTCACGTTCTATCTCTATATTCTGTTTCCTCTTGATGTAGCCCTAAGCAGTGACTGGTGAGAAACACTTTCATGGAAAAAGGTTGCCAAGCTTCCAAAAGTTACGAATCTCCAGAAATCTCAGCAAATATTTTTTCACCCAAACTGGATGATACTTTCAGGTAATGATCAGTACACTAAGGCGACTTGGTTCCCCAAATTTCGTTCTTCTATGTTGAAGCGTTCATTTCCTGTAACAGTTTGAATTTTTAGGTTTCACTCTGTTTTCTCCTATATTGATACATGTATTTGGAACTCTAAATCCAACACGGTTTGTGCTAGCTTCTTGAAACTTGACACAGTAAAGTAGTTTCACGTTCTATCTCTATGTTTTGTTTCCTCTTGCTGTAGCCCTAAGCAGTGACTGGCGAGAACCACTTTCATGGAGAGGGGTTGCCAAGCTTCCAAAAATTACGAATCTCCAGAAATCTCAGCAAATATTTTTTCACCCAAACTGGATGATACTTTCAGGTAATGATCAGTACACAAAGGCGACTTGGTTCCCCAAATGTCGTTCTTCTATGTTGAAGCGTTCATTTCCAGTAACACTTTGAATTTTTAGGTTTCACTCTGTTTTCTCCTATATTGATAGATGTATTTGGAACTCTAAATCCAACTCGGTTTGTGCTAGCTTCATGAAACTTGACAAAGTAAAGTAGTTTCACGTTCTATCTCTATATTCTGTTTCCTCTTGATGTAGCCCTAAGCAGTGACTGGTGAGAAACACTTTCATGGAAAAAGGTTGCCAAGCTTCCAAAAGTTACGAATCTCCAGAAATCTCAGCAAATATTTTTTCACCCAAACTGGATGATACTTTCAGGCAATGATCAGTACACGAAGGCGACTTGGTTCCCCAAATTTCGTTCTTCTATGTTGAAGCGTTCATTTCCAGTAACAGTTTGAATTTTTAGGTTTCACTCTGTTTTCTCCTATATTGATACATGTATTTGGAACTCTAAATCCAACACGGTTTGTGCTAGCTTCTTGAAACTTGACACAGTAAAGTAGTTTCACTTTCTATCTCTAGGTTTTGTTTCCTCTTGATGTAGCCCTAAGCAGTGACTGGCGAGAAACACTTTCATGGAAAGGGGTTGCCAAGCTTTCAAAAATTACGAATCTCCAGAAATCTCAGCAAATATTTTTTCACCCAAACTGGATGATACTTTCAGGTAATGATCAATACACTAAGGCGACTTGGTTCCCCAAAGTTCGTTCTTCTATGTTGAAGCGTTCATTTCCATTAACAGTTTGAATTTTTAGGTTTCACTCTGTTTTCTCCTATATTGATACATGTATTTGGAACTCTAAATCCAACACGGTTTGTGCTAGCTTCTTGAAACTTGATACAGTAAAGTAGTTTCACGTTCTATCTCTATGTTTTGTTTCCTCTTGCTGTAGCCCTAAGCAGTGACTGGCGAGAACCACTTTCATGGAGAGGGGTTGCCAAGCTTCCAAAAATTACGAATCTCCAGAAATCTCAGCAAATATTTTTTCACCCAAACTGGATGATACTTTCAGGTAATGATCAGTACACGAAGGCGACTTGGTTCCCCAAATGTCGTTCTTCTATGTTGAAGCGTTCATTTCCAGTAACACTTTGAATTTTTAGGTTTCACTCTGTTTTCTCCTATATTGATAGATGTATTTGGAACTCTAAATCCAACACGGTTTGTGCTAGATTCATGAAACTTGACAAAGTAAAGTAGTTTCACGTTCTATCTCTATATTCTTTTTCCTCTTGATGTAGCCCTAAGCAGTGACTGGCGAGAAACACTTTCATGGAAAGGGGTTGCCAAGCTTCCAAAAATTACGAATCTCCAGAAATCTCAGCAAATATTTTTTCACCCAAACTGGATGATACTTTCAGGTAATGATCAGTACACGAAGGCGACTTGGTTCCCCAAATTTCGTTCTTCTATGTTGAAGCGTTCATTTCCAGTAACAGTTTGAATTTTTAGGTTTCACTCTGTTTTCTCCTATATTGATAGATGTATTTGGAACTCTAAATCCAACACGGTTTGTGCTAGCTTCATGAAACTTGACAAAGTAAAGTAGTTTCACGTTCTATCTCTGTATTCTGTTTCCTCTTGATGTAGCCCTAAGCAGTGACTGGCGAGAAACACTTTCATGGAAAAAGGTTGCCAAGCTTCCAAAAGTTACGAATCTCCAGAAATCTCAGCAAATATTTTTTCACCCAAACTGGATGATACTTTCAGGTAATGATCAGTACACGTAGGCGACTTGGTTCCCCAAATTTCGTTCTTCTATGTTGAAGCGTTCATTTCCAGTAACAGTTTGAATTTTTAGGTTTCACTCTGTTTTCTCCTATATTGATAGATGTATTTGGAACTCTAAATCCAACACGGTTTGTGCTAGCTTCTTGAAACTTGACACAGTAAAGTAGTTTCACGTTCTCTCTCTAGGTTTTGTTTCCTCTTGATGTAGCCCTAAGCAGTGACTGGCGAGAAACACTTTCATGGAAAGGGGTTGCCAAGCTTCCAAAAATTACGAATCTCCAGAAATCTCAGCAAATATTTTTTCACCCAAACTGGATGATACTTTCAGGTAATGATCAGTACACGTAGGCGACTTTGTTCCCCAAATTTCGTTCTTCTATGTTGAAGCGTTCATTTCCAGTAACAGTTTGAATTTTTAGGTTTCACTCTCTTTTCTCCTATATTGATACATGTATTTGGAACTCTAAATCCAACACGGTTTGTGCTAGCTTCTTGAAACTTGATACAGTAAAGTAGTTTCACGTTCTATCTCTATGTTTTGTTTCCTCTTGCTGTAGCCCTAAGCAGTGACTGGCGAGAACCACTTTCATGGAGAGGGGTTGCCAAGCTTCCAAAAATTACGAATCTCCAAAAATCTCAGCAAATATTTTTTCACCCAAACTGGATGATACTTTCAGGTAATGATCAGTACACGAAGGCGACTTGGTTCCCCAAATTTCGTTCTTCTATGTTGAAGCGTTCATTTCCAGTAACAGTTTGAATTTTTAGGTTTCACTCTGTTTTCTCCTATATTGATAGATGTATTTGGAACTCTAAATCCAACACGGTTTGTGCTAGCTTCTTGAAACTTGACACAGTAAAGTAGTTTCAAGTTCTCTCTCTATGTTTTGTTTCCTCTTGATGTAGCCCTAAGCAGTGACTGGCGAGAAACACTTTCATGGAAAGGGGTTGCCAAGCTTCCAAAAGTTACGAATCTCCAGAAATCTCAGCAAATATTTTTTCACCGAAACTGGATGATACTTTCAGGTAATGATCAGTACACTAAGTCGACTTGGTTCCCCAAATGTCGTTCTTCTATGTTGAAGCGTTCATTTCCTGTAACAGTTTGAATTTTTAGGTTTCACTCTGTTTTCTCCTATATTGATACATGTATTTGGAACTCTAAATCCAACACGGTTTGTGCTAGCTTCTTGAAACTTGACACAGTAAAGTAGTTTCACGTTCTATCTCTATGTTTTGTTTCCTCTTGATGTAGCCCTAAGCAGTGACTGGCGAGAAACACTTTCATGGAAAGGGGTTGCCAAGCTTCCAAAAATTACGAATCTCCAGAAATCTCAGCAAATATTTTTTCACCCAAACTGGATGATACTTTCAGGTAATGATCAGTACACGAAGGCGACTTGGTTCCCCAAATGTCGTTCTTCTATTTTGAAGCGTTCATTTCCAGTAACACTTTGAATTTTTAGGTTTCACTCTGTTTTCTCCTATATTGATAGATGTATTTGGAACACTAAATCCAACACGGTTTGTGCTAGCTTCATGAAACTTGACAAAGTAAAGTAGTTTCACGTTCTATCTCTATATTCTGTTTCCTCTTGATGTAGCCCTAAGCAGTGACTGGTGAGAAACACTTTCATGGAAAAAGGTTGCCAAGCTTCCAAATGTTACGAATCTCCAGAAATCTCAGCAAATATTTTTTCACCCAAACTGGATGATACTTTCAGGTAATGATCAGTACACTAAGGCGACTTGGTTCCCCAAATGTCGTTCTTCTATGTTGAAGCGTTCATTTCCTGTAACAGTTTGAATTTTTAGGTTTCACTCTGTTTTCTCCTATATTGATAGATGTATTTGGAACTCTAAATCCAACACGGTTTGTGCTAGCTTCTTGAAACTTGACACAGTAAAGTAGTTTCACGTTCTATCTCTAGCTTTTGTTTCCTCTTGATGTAGCCCTAAGCAGTGACTGGCGAGAAACACTTTCATGGAAAGGGGTTGCCAAGCTTCCAAAAATTACGAATCTCCAGAAATCTCAGCAAATATTTTTTCACCCAAACTGGATGATACTTTCAGGTAATGATCAGTACACTAAGGCGACTTGGTTCCCCAAATTTCAATCTTCTATGTTGAAGCGTTCATTTCCAGTAACAGTTTGAATTTTTAGGTTTCACTCTGTTTTCTCCTATATTGATACATGTATTTGGAACTCTAAATCCAACACGGTTTGTGCTAGCTTCTTGAAACTTGATACAGTAAAGTAGTTTCACGTTCTATCTCTATGTTTTGTTTCCTCTTGCTGTAGCCCTAAGCAGTGACTGGCGAGAACCACTTTCATGGAGAGGGTTTGCCAAGCTTCCAAAAATTACGAATCTCCAGAAATCTCAGCAAATATTTTTTCACCCAAACTGGATGATACTTTCAGGTAATGATCAGTACACGAAGGCGACTTGGTTCCCCAAATGTCGTTCTTCTATGTTGAAGCGTTCATTTCCAGTAACACTTTGAATTTTTAGGTTTCACTCTGTTTTCTCCTATATTGATAGATGTATTTGGAACTCTAAATCCAACACGGTTTGTGCTAGCTTCATGAAACTTGACAAAGTAAAGTAGTTTCACGTTCTATCTCTATATTCTGTTTCCTCTTGATGTAGGCCTAAGCAGTGACTGGTGAGAAACACTTTCATGGAAAAAGGTTGCCAAGCTTCCAAAAGTTACGAATCTCCAGAAATCTCAGCAAATATTTTTTCACCCAAACTGGATGATACTTTCAGGTAATGATCAGTACACTAAGGCAACTTGGTTCCCCAAATGTCGTTCTTCTATGTTGAAGCGTTCATTTCCTGTAACAGTTTGAATTTTTAGGTTTCACTAAGTTTTCTCCTATATTGATAGATGTATTTGGAACTCTAAATCCAACACGGTTTGTGCTAGCTTCTTGAAACTTGACACAGTAAAGTAGTTTCACGTTCTATCTCTAGCTTTTGTTTCCTCTTGATGTAGCCCTAAGCAGTGACTGGCGAGAAACACTTTCATGGAAAGGGGTTGCCAAGCTTCCAAAAATTACGAATCTCCAGAAATCTCAGCAAATATTTTTTCACCCAAACTGGATGATACTTTCAGATAATGATCAGTACACTAAGGCGACTTGGTTCCCCAAATTTCGTTCTTCTGTGTTGAAGCGTTCATTTCCAGTAACAGTTTGAATTTTTAGGTTTCACTCTGTTTTCTCCTATATTGATAGATGTATTTGGAACTCTAAATCCAACACGGTTTGTGCTAGCTTCTTGAAACTTGACACAGTAAAGTAGTTTCAAGTTCTCTCTCTATGTTTTGTTTCCTCTTGATGTAGCCCTAAGCAGTGACTGGCGAGAAACACTTTCATGGAAAGGGGTTGCCAAGCTTCCAAAAATTACGAATCTCCAGAAATCTCAGCAAATATTTTTTCACCCAAACTGGATGATACTTTCAGGTAATGATCAGTACACTAAGGCGACTTGGTTCCCCAAATGTCGTTCTTCTATGTTGAAGCGTTCACTTCCTGTAACAGTTTGAATTTTTAGGTTTCACTCTGTTTTCTCCTATATTGATACATGTATTTGGAACTCTAAATCCAACACGGTTTGTGCTAGCTTCTTGAAACTTGATACAGTAAAGTAGTTTCACGTTCTATCTCTATGTTTTGTTTCCTCTTGATGTAGCCCTAAGCAGTGACTGGCGAGAACCACTTTCATGGAGAGGGGTTGCCAAGCTTCCAAAAATTACGAATCTCCAGAAATCTCAGCAAATATTTTTTCACCCAAACTGGATGATACTTTCAGGTAATGATCAGTACACGAAGGCGACTTGGTTCCCCAAATGTCGTTCTTCTATGTTGAAGCGTTCATTTCCAGTAACACTTTGAATTTTTAGGTTTCACTCTGTTTTCTCCTATATTGATAGATGTATTTGGAACTCTAAATCCAACACGGTTTGTGCTAGCTTCATGAAACTTGACAAAGTAAAGTAGTTTCACGTTCTATCTCTATGTTTTGTTTCCTCTTGATGTAGCCCTAAGCAGTGACTGGTGAGAAACACTTTCATGGAAAAAGGTTGCCAAGCTTCCAAAAGTTACGAATCTCCAGAAATCTCAGCAAATATTTTTTCACCCAAACTGGATGATACTTTCAGGTAATGATCAGTACACTAAGGCGACTTGGTTCCCCAAATGTCGTTCTTCTATGTTGAAGCGTTCATTTCCTGTAACAGTTTGAATTTTTAGGTTTCACTCTGTTTTCTCCTATATTGATAGATGTATTTGGAACTCTAAATCCAACACGGTTTGTGCTAGCTTCTTGAAACTTGACACAGTAAAGTAGTTTCACGTTCTATCTCTAGCTTTTGTTTCCTCTTGATGTAGCCCTAAGCAGTGACTGGCGAGAAACACTTTCATGGAAAGGGGTTGCCAAGCTTCCAAAAATTACGAATCTCCAGAAATCTCAGCAAATATTTTTTCACCCAAACTGGATGATACTTTCAGATAATGGTCAGTACACTAAGGCGACTTGGTTCCCCAAATTTCGTTCTTCTGTGTTGAAGCGTTCATTTCCAGTAACAGTTTGAATTTTTAGGTTTCACTCTGTTTTCTCCTATATTGATAGATGTATTTGGAACTCTAAATCCAACACGGTTTGTGCTAGCTTCTTGAAACTTGACACAGTAAAGTAGTTTCAAGTTCTCTCTCTATGTTTTGTTTCCTCTTGATGTAGCCCTAAGCAGTGACTGGCGAGAAACACTTTCATGGAGAGGGGTTGCCAAGCTTCCAAAAATTACGAATCTCCAGAAATCTCAGCAAATATTTTTTCACCCAAACTGGATGATACTTTCAGGTAATGATCAGTACACGAAGGCGACTTGGTTCCCCAAATTTCGTTCTTCTATGTTGAAGCGTTCATTTCTAGTAACAGTTTGAATTTTTAGGTTTCACTCTGTTTTCTCCTATATTGATAGATGTATTTGGAACTCTAAATCCAACACGGTTTGTGCTAGCTTCATGAAACTTGACAAAGTAAAGTAGTTTCACGTTCTATCTCTATATTCTGTTTCCTCTTGATGTAGCCCTAAGCATCGAGTGGCGAGAAACACTTTGATGGAAAAAGGTTGCCAAGCTTCCAAAAGTTACGAATCTCCAGAAATCTCAGCAAATATTTTTTCACCCAAACTGGATGATACTTTCAGGTAATGATCAGTACACGTAGGCGACTTGGTTCCCCAAATTTCGTTCTTCTATGTTGAAGCGTTCATTTCCAGTAACATTTTGAATTTTTAGGTTTCACTCTGTTTTCTCCTATATTGATACATGTATTTGGAACTCTAAATCCAACACGGTTTGTGCTAGCTTCTTGAAACTTGACACAGTAAAGTAGTTTCACGTTCTATCTCTAGGTTTTGTTTCCTCTTGATGTAGCCCTAAGCAGTGACTGGCGAGAAACACTTTCATGGAAAGGGGTTGCCAAGCTTCCAAAAGTTACGAATCTCCAGAAATCTCAGCAAATATTTTTTCACCCAAACTGGATGATACTTTCAGGTAATGATCAGTACACGAAGGCGACTTGGTTCCCCAAATGTCGTTCTTCTATGTTGAAGCGTTCATTTCCTGTAACAGTTTGAATTTTTAGGTTTCACTCTGTTTTCTCCTATATTGATACATGTATTTGGAACTCTAAATCCAACACGGTTTGTGCTAGCTTCTTGAAACTTGATACAGTAAAGTAGT
Organism: Spermophilus citellus; assembly: GCF_964194105.1. Taxonomy (NCBI): domain Eukaryota; kingdom Metazoa; phylum Chordata; class Mammalia; order Rodentia; family Sciuridae; genus Spermophilus; species Spermophilus citellus. The sequence continues at coordinate 12,343,596 of NC_138197.1, read as the reverse complement.
TTCACGTTCTATCTCTATGTTTTGTTTCCTTTTGCTGTAGCCCTAAGCAGTGACTGGCGAGAACCACTTCCATGGAGAGGGGTTGCCAAGCTTCCAAAAATTACGAATCTCCAGAAATCTCAGCAAATATTTTTTCACCCAAACTGGATGATACTTTCAGGTAATGATCAGTACACGAAGGCGACTTGGTTCCCCAAATGTCGTTCTTCTATGTTGAAGCGTTCATTTCCTGTAACAGTTTGAATTTTTAGGTTTCACTCTGTTTTCTCCTATATTGATAGATGTATTTGGAACTCTAAATCCAACACGGTTTGTGCTAGCTTCTTGAAACTTGACACAGTAAAGTAGTTTCACGTTCTATCTCTAGCTTTTGTTTCCTCTTGATGTAGCCCTAAGCAGTGACTGGCGAGAAACACTTTCATGGAAAGGGGTTGCCAAGCTTCCAAAAATTACGAATCTCCAGAAATCTCAGCAAATATTTTTTCACCCAAACTGGATGATACTTTCAGATAATGATCAGTACACTAAGGCGACTTGGTTCCCCAAATTTCGTTCTTCTGTGTTGAAGCATTCATTTCCAGTAACAGTTTGAATTTTTAGGTTTCACTCTGTTTTCTCCTATATTGATACATGTATTTGGAACTCTAAATCCAACACGGTTTGTGCTAGCTTCTTGAAACTTGACACAGTAAAGTACTTTCACGTTCTATCTCTATGTTTTGTTTCCTCTTGATGTAGCCCTAAGCAGTGACTGGCGAGAAGCACTTTCATGGAAAGGGGTTGCCAAGCTTCCAAAAATTACGAATCTCCAGAAATCTCAGCAAATATTTTTTCACCCAAACTGGATGATACTTTCAGGTAATGATCAGTACACGAAGGCGACTTGGTTCCCCAAATGTCGTTCTTCTATGTTGAAGCGTTCATTTCCTGTAACACTTTGAATTTTTAGGTTTCACTCTGTTTTCTCCTATATTGATACATGTATTTGGAACTCTAAATCCAACACGGTTTGTGCTAGCTTCTTGAAACTTGACACAGTAAAGTACTTTCACGTTCTATCTCTATGTTTTGTTTCCTCTTGATGTAGCCCTAAGCAGTGACTGGCGAGAAACACTTTCATGGAAAGGGGTTGCCAAGCTTCCAAAAATTACGAATCTCCAGAAATCTCAGCAAATATTTTTTCACCCAAACTGGATGATACTTTCAGGTAATGATCAGTACTCTAAGGCGACTTCGTTCCCCAAAGTTCGTTCTTCTATGTTGAAGCGTTCATTTCCAGTAACAGTTTGAATTTTTAGGTTTCACTCTGTTTTCTCCTATATTGATACATGTATTTGGAACTCTAAATCCAACACGGTTTGTGCTAGCTTCTTGAAACTTGATACAGTAAAGTAGTTTCACGTTCTATCTCTATGTTTTGTTTCCTCTTGCTGTAGCCCTAAGCAGTGACTGGCGAGAACCACTTTCATGGAAAAAGGTTGCCAAGCTTCCAAAAATTACGAATCTCCAGAAATCTCAGCAAATATTTTTTCACCCAAACTGGATGATACTTTCAGGTAATGATCAGTACACGAAGGCGACTTGGTTCCCCAAATGTCGTTCTTCTATGTTGAAGCGTTCATTTCCAGTAACAGTTTGAATTTTTAGGTTTCACTCTGTTTTCTCCTATATTGATACATGTATTTGGAACTCTAAATCCAACACGGTTTGTGCTAGCTTCTTGAAACTTGACAAAGTAAAGTAGTTTCACGTTCTATCTCTATGTTTTGTTTCCTTTTGCTGTAGCCCTAAGCAGTGACTGGCGAGAACCACTTCCATGGAGAGGGGTTGCCAAGCTTCCAAAAATTACGAATCTCCAGAAATCTCAGCAAATATTTTTTCACCCAAACTGGATGATACTTTCAGGTAATGATCAGTACACTAAGGCGACTTGGTTCCCCAAATGTCGTTCTTCTATGTTGAAGCGTTCATTTCCTGTAACAGTTTGAATTTTTAGGTTTCACTCTGTTTTCTCCTATATTGATACATGTATTTGGAACTCTAAATCCAACACGGTTTGTGCTAGCTTCTTGAAACTTGACACAGTAAAGTAGTTTCACGTTCTATCTCTATGTTTTGTTTCCTTTTGCTGTAGCCCTAAGCAGTGACTGGCGAGAACCACTTCCATGGAGAGGGGTTGCCAAGCTTCCAAAAATTACGAATCTCCAGAAATCTCAGCAAATATTTTTTCACCCAAACTGGATGATACTTTCAGGTAATGATCAGTACACGAAGGCGACTTGGTTCCCCAAATGTCGTTCTTCTATGTTGAAGCGTTCATTTCCTGTAACAGTTTGAATTTTTAGGTTTCACTCTGTTTTCTCCTATATTGATACACATATTTGGAACTCTAAATCCAACACGGTTTGTGCTAGCTTCTTGAAACTTGACACAGTAAAGTAGTTTCACGTTCTATCTCTATGTTTTGTTTCCTCTTGATGTAGCCCTAAGCAGTGACTGGCGAGAAACACTTTCATGGAAAGGGGTTGCCAAGCTTCCAAAAATTACGAATCTCCAGAAATCTCAGCAAATATTTTTTCACCCAAACTGGATGATACTTTCAGGTAATGATCAGTACACGAAGGCGACTTGGTTCCCCAAATGTCGTTCTTCTATGTTGAAGCGTTCATTTCCAGTAACACTTTGAATTTTTAGGTTTCACTCTGTTTACTCCTATATTGATAGATGTATTTGGAACTCTAAATCCAACACGGTTTGTGCTAGCTTCATGAAACTTGACAAAGTAAAGTAGTTTCACGTTCTATCTCTATATTCTGTTTCCTCTTGATGTAGCCCTAAGCAGTGACTGGTGAGAAACACTTTCATGGAAAAAAGGTTGCCAAGCTTCCAAAAGTTACGAATCTCCAGAAATCTCAGCAAATATTTTTTCACCCAAACTGGATGATACTTTCAGGTAATGATCAGTACACGTAGGCGACTTGGTTCCCCAAATTTCGTTCTTCTATGTTGAAGCGTTCATTTCCAGTAACAGTTTGAATTTTTAGGTTTCACTCTGTTTTCTCCTATATTGATAGATGTATTTGGAACTCTAAATCCAACACGGTTTGTGCTAGCTTCTTGAAACTTGACACAGTAAAGTAGTTTCACGTTCTATCTCTAGGTTTTGTTTCCTCTTGATGTAGCCCTAAGCAGTGACTGGCGAGAAACACTTTCATGGAAAGGGGTTGCCAAGCTTCCAAAAATTACGAATCTCCAGAAATCTCAGCAAATATTTTTTCACCCAAACTGGATGATACTTTCAGGTAATGATCAGTACACGAAGGCGACTTGGTTCCCCAAATGTCGTTCTTCTATGTTGAAGCGTTCATTTCCTGTAACAGTTTGAATTTTTTAGGTTTCACTCTGTTTTCTCCTATATTGATACATGTATTTGGAACTCTAAATCCAACACGGTTTGTGCTAGCTTCTTGAAACTTGACACAGTAAAGTAGTTTCACGTTCTATCTCTATGTTTTGTTTCCTCTTGATGTAGCCCTAAGCAGTGACTGGCGAGAAACACTTTCATGGAAAGGGGTTGCCAAGCTTCCAAAAATTACGAATCTCCAGAAATCTCAGCAAATATTTTTTCACCCAAACTGGATGATACTTTCAGGTAATGATCAGTACACGAAGGCGACTTGGTTCCCCAAATGTCGTTCTTCTATGTTGAAGCGTTCATTTCCTGTAACAGTTTGAATTTTTTAGGTTTCACTCTGTTTTCTCCTATATTGATACATGTATTTGGAACTCTAAATCCAACACGGTTTGTGCTAGCTTCTTGAAACTTGACACAGTAAAGTAGTTTCAAGTTCTATCTCTATGTTTTGTTTCCTCTTGATGTAGCCCTAAGCAGTGACTGGCGAGAAACACTTTCATGGAAAGGGGTTGCCAAGCTTCCAAAAATTACGAATCTCCAGAAATCTCAGCAAATATTTTTTCACCCAAACTGGATGATACTTTCAGGTAATGATCAGTACACGAAGGCGACTTGGTTCCCCAAATGTCGTTCTTCTATGTTGAAGCGTTCATTTCCAGTAACACTTTGAATTTTTAGGTTTCACTCTGTTTTCTCCTATATTGATAGATGTATTTGGAACTCTAAATCCAACACGGTTTGTGCTAGCTTCATGAAACTTGACAAAGTAAAGTAGTTTCACGTTCTTTCTCTATATTCTGTTTCCTCTTGATGTAGCCCTAAGCAGTGACTGGTGAGAAACACTTTCATGGAAAAAGGTTGCCAAGCTTCCAAAGTTACGAATCTCCAGAAATCTCAGCAAATATTTTTTCACCCAAACTGGATGATACTTTCAGGTAATGATCAGTACACTAAGGCGACTTGGTTCCCCAAAAGTCGTTCTTCTATGTTGAAGCGTTCATTTCCTGTAACACTTTGAATTTTTAGGTTTCACTCTGTTTTCTCCTATATTGATACATGTATTTGGAACTCTAAATCCAACACGGTTTGTGCTAGCTTCTTGAAACTTGACACAGTAAAGTAGTTTCACGTTCTATCCCTATGTTTTGTTTCCTCTTGATGTAGCCCTAAGCAGTGACTGGCGAGAAACACTTTCATGGAAAGGGGTTGCCAAGCTTCCAAAAATTACGAATCTCCAGAAATCTCAGCAAATATTTTTCACCCAAACTGGATGATACTTTCAGGTAATGATCAGTACACTAAGGCGACTTGGTTCCCCAAAGTTCGTTCTTCTATGTTGAAGCGTTAATTTCCAGTAACACTTTGAATTTTTGGGTTTCACTCTGTTTTCTCCTATATTGATAGATGTATTTGGAACTCTAAATCCAACACGGTTTGTGCTAGCTTCATGAAACTTGACAAAGTAAAGTAGTTTCACGTTCTATCTCTATATTCTGTTTCCTCTTGATGTAGCCCTAAGCAGTGACTGGTGAGAAACACTTTCATGGAAAAAGGTTGCCAAGCTTCCAAAAATTACGAATCTCCAGAAATCTCAGCAAATATTTTTTCACCCAAACTGGATGATACTTTCAGATAATGATCAGTACACGAAGGCGACTTGGTTCCCCAAATTTCGTTCTTCTATGTTGAAGCGTTCATTTCCAGTAACAGTTTGAATTTTTAGGTTTCACTCTGTTTTCTCCTATATTGATACATGTATTTGGAACTCTAAATCCAACACGGTTTGTGCTAGCTTCATGAAACTTGACACAGTAAAGTAGTTTCACGTTCTATCTCTATGTTTTGTTTCCTCTTGCTGTAGCTCTAAGCAGTGACTGGCGAGAACCACTTTCATGGAGAGGGGTTGCCAAGCTTCCAAAAATTACGAATCTCCAAAAATCTCAGCAAATATTTTTTCACCCAAACTGGATGATACTTTCAGGTAATGATCAGTACACTAAGGCGACTTGGTTCCCCAAATTTCGTTCTTCTATGTTGAAGCGTTCATTTCCAGTAACAGTTTGAATTTTTAGGTTTCACTCTGTTTTCTCCTATATTGATAGATGTATTTGGAACTCTAAATCCAACACGGTTTGTGCTAGCTTCTTGAAACTTGACACAGTAAAGTAGTTTCAAGTTCTCTATCTATGTTTTGTTTCCTCTTGATATAGCCCTAAGCAGTGACTGGCGAGAAACACTTTCATGGAAAGGGGTTGCCAAGCTTCCAAAAATTACGAATCTCCAGATATCTCAGCAAATATTTTTTCACCCAAACTGGATGATACTTTCAGGTAATGATCAGTACACTAAGGCGACTTGGTTCCCCAAAGTTCGTTCTTCTATGTTGAAGCGTTCATTTCCAGTAACAGTTTGAATTTTTAGGTTTCACTCTGTTTTCTCCTATATTGATACATGTATTTGGAACTCTAAATCCAACACGGTTTGTGCTAGCTTCTTGAAACTTGATACAGTAAAGTAGTTTCACGTTCTATCTCTATGTTTTGTTTCCTCTTGATGTAGCCCTAAGCAGTGACTGGCGAGAACCACTTTCATGGAGAGGGGTTGCCAAGCTTCCAAAAATTACGAATCTCCAGAAATCTCAGCAAATATTTTTTCACCCAAACTGGATGATACTTTCAGGTAATGATCAGTACACGAAGGCGACTTGGTTCCCCAAATGTCGTTCTTCTATGTTGAAGCGTTCATTTCCAGTAACACTTTGAATTTTTAGGTTTCACTCTGTTTTCTCCTATATTGATAGATGTATTTGGAACTCTAAATCCAACACGGTTTGTGCTAGCTTCATGAACCTTGACAAAGTAAAGTAGTTTCACGTTCTATCTCTATATTCTGTTTCCTCTTGATGTAGCCCTAAGCAGTGACTGGTGAGAAACACTTTCATGGAAAAAGGTTGCCAAGCTTCCAAAAGTTACGAATCTCCAGAAATCTCAGCAAATATTTTTTCACCCAAACTGGATGATACTTTCAGGTAATGATCAGTATACGAAGGCGACTTGGTTCCCCAAATGTCGTTCTTCTATGTTGAAGCGTTCATTTCCTGTAACAGTTTGAATTTTTAGGTTTCACTCTGTTTTCTCCTATATTGATAGATGTATTTGGAACTCTAAATCCAACACGGTTTGTGCTAGCTTCTTGAAACTTGACACAGTAAAGAAGTTTCACGTTCTATCTCTAGCTTTTGTTTCCTCTTGATGTAGCCCTAAGCAGTGACTGGCGAGAACCACTTTCATGGAGAGGGGTTGCCAAGCTTCCAAAAATTACGAATCTCCAGAAATCTCAGCAAATATTTTTTCACCCAAACTGGATGATTCTTTCAGGTAATGATCAGTACACTAAGGCGACTTGGTTCCCCAAAGTTCGTTCTTCTATGTTGAAGCGTTCATTTCCAGTAACAGTTTGAATTTTTAGGTTTCACTCTGTTTTCTCCTATATTGATACATGTATTTGGAACTCTAAATCCAACACGGTTTGTGCTAGCTTCTTGAAACTTGATACAGTAAAGTAGTTTCACGTTCTATCTCTATGTTTTGTTTCCTCTTGCTGTAGCCCTAAGCAGTGACTGGCGAGAACCACTTTCATGGAGAGGGGTTGCCAAGCTTCCAAAAATTACGAATCTCCAGAAATCTCAGCAAATATTTTTTCACCCAAACTGGATGATACTTTCAGGTAATGATCAGTACACTAAGGCGACTTGGTTCCCCAAATTTCGTTCTTCTATGTTGAAGCGTTCATTTCCAGTAACAGTTTGAATTTTTAGGTTTCACTCTGTTTTCTCCTATATTGATAGATGTATTTGGAACTCTAAATCCAACACGGTTTGTGCTAGCTTCTTGAAACTTGACACAGTAAAGTAGTTTCAAGTTCTCTCTATATGTTTTGTTTCCTCTTGATGTAGCCCTAAGCAGTGACTGGCGAGAAACACTTTCTTGGAAAGGGGTTGCCAAGCTTCCAAAAATTACGAATCTCCAGAAATCTCAGCAAATATTTTTTCACCCAAACTGGATGATACTTTCAGATAATGATCAGTACACTAAGGCGACTTGGTTCCCCAAATTTCGTTCTTCTGTGTTGAAGCATTCATTTCCAGTAACAGTTTGAATTTTTAGGTTTCACTCTGTTTTCTCCTATATTGATACATGTATTTGGAACTCTAAATCCAACACGGTTTGTGCTAGCTTCTTGAAACTTGACACAGTAAAGTACTTTCACGTTCTATCTCTATGTTTTGTTTCCTCTTGATGTAGCCCTAAGCAGTGACTGGCGAGAAGCACTTTCATGGAAAGGGGTTGCCAAGCTTCCAAAAATTACGAATCTCCAGAAATCTCAGCAAATATTTTTTCACCCAAACTGGATGATACTTTCAGGTAATGATCAGTACACGAAGGCGACTTGGTTCCCCAAATGTCGTTCTTCTATGTTGAAGCGTTCATTTCCTGTAACACTTTGAATTTTTAGGTTTCACTCTGTTTTCTCCTATATTGATACATGTATTTGGAACTCTAAATCCAACACGGTTTGTGCTAGCTTCTTGAAACTTGACACAGTAAAGTACTTTCACGTTCTATCTCTATGTTTTGTTTCCTCTTGATGTAGCCCTAAGCAGTGACTGGCGAGAAACACTTTCATGGAAAGGGGTTGCCAAGCTTCCAAAAATTACGAATCTCCAGAAATCTCAGCAAATATTTTTTCACCCAAACTGGATGATACTTTCAGGTAATGATCAGTACTCTAAGGCGACTTGGTTCCCCAAAGTTCGTTCTTCTATGTTGAAGCGTTCATTTCCAGTAACAGTTTGAATTTTTAGGTTTCACTCTGTTTTCTCCTATATTGATACATGTATTTGGAACTCTAAATCCAACACGGTTTGTGCTAGCTTCTTGAAACTTGATACAGTAAAGTAGTTTCACGTTCTATCTCTATGTTTTGTTTCCTCTTGCTGTAGCCCTAAGCAGTGACTGGCGAGAACCACTTTCATGGAAAAAGGTTGCCAAGCTTCCAAAAATTACGAATCTCCAGAAATCTCAGCAAATATTTTTTCACCCAAACTGGATGATACTTTCAGGTAATGATCAGTACACGAAGGCGACTTGGTTCCCCAAATGTCGTTCTTCTATGTTGAAGCGTTCATTTCCAGTAACAGTTTGAATTTTTAGGTTTCACTCTGTTTTCTCCTATATTGATACATGTATTTGGAACTCTAAATCCAACACGGTTTGTGCTAGCTTCTTGAAACTTGACAAAGTAAAGTAGTTTCACGTTCTATCTCTATGTTTTGTTTCCTTTTGCTGTAGCCCTAAGCAGTGACTGGCGAGAACCACTTCCATGGAGAGGGGTTGCCAAGCTTCCAAAAATTACGAATCTCCAGAAATCTCAGCAAATATTTTTTCACCCAAACTGGATGATACTTTCAGGTAATGATCAGTACACTAAGGCGACTTGGTTCCCCAAATGTCGTTCTTCTATGTTGAAGCGTTCATTTCCTGTAACAGTTTGAATTTTTAGGTTTCACTCTGTTTTCTCCTATATTGATACATGTATTTGGAACTCTAAATCCAACACGGTTTGTGCTAGCTTCTTGAAACTTGACACAGTAAAGTAGTTTCACGTTCTATCTCTATGTTTTGTTTCCTTTTGCTGTAGCCCTAAGCAGTGACTGGCGAGAACCACTTCCATGGAGAGGGGTTGCCAAGCTTCCAAAAATTACGAATCTCCAGAAATCTCAGCAAATATTTTTTCACCCAAACTGGATGATACTTTCAGGTAATGATCAGTACACGAAGGCGACTTGGTTCCCCAAATGTCGTTCTTCTATGTTGAAGCGTTCATTTCCTGTAACAGTTTGAATTTTTAGGTTTCACTCTGTTTTCTCCTATATTGATACACATATTTGGAACTCTAAATCCAACACGGTTTGTGCTAGCTTCTTGAAACTTGACACAGTAAAGTAGTTTCACGTTCTATCTCTATGTTTTGTTTCCTCTTGATGTAGCCCTAAGCAGTGACTGGCGAGAAACACTTTCATGGAAAGGGGTTGCCAAGCTTCCAAAAATTACGAATCTCCAGAAATCTCAGCAAATATTTTTTCACCCAAACTGGATGATACTTTCAGGTAATGATCAGTACACGAAGGCGACTTGGTTCCCCAAATGTCGTTCTTCTATGTTGAAGCGTTCATTTCCAGTAACACTTTGAATTTTTAGGTTTCACTCTGTTTACTCCTATATTGATAGATGTATTTGGAACTCTAAATCCAACACGGTTTGTGCTAGCTTCATGAAACTTGACAAAGTAAAGTAGTTTCACGTTCTATCTCTATATTCTGTTTCCTCTTGATGTAGCCCTAAGCAGTGACTGGTGAGAAACACTTTCATGGAAAAAAGGTTGCCAAGCTTCCAAAAGTTACGAATCTCCAGAAATCTCAGCAAATATTTTTTCACCCAAACTGGATGATACTTTCAGGTAATGATCAGTACACGTAGGCGACTTGGTTCCCCAAATTTCGTTCTTCTATGTTGAAGCGTTCATTTCCAGTAACAGTTTGAATTTTTAGGTTTCACTCTGTTTTCTCCTATATTGATAGATGTATTTGGAACTCTAAATCCAACACGGTTTGTGCTAGCTTCTTGAAACTTGACACAGTAAAGTAGTTTCACGTTCTATCTCTAGGTTTTGTTTCCTCTTGATGTAGCCCTAAGCAGTGACTGGCGAGAAACACTTTCATGGAAAGGGGTTGCCAAGCTTCCAAAAATTACGAATCTCCAGAAATCTCAGCAAATATTTTTTCACCCAAACTGGATGATACTTTCAGGTAATGATCAGTACACGAAGGCGACTTGGTTCCCCAAATGTCGTTCTTCTATGTTGAAGCGTTCATTTCCTGTAACAGTTTGAATTTTTTAGGTTTCACTCTGTTTTCTCCTATATTGATACATGTATTTGGAACTCTAAATCCAACACGGTTTGTGCTAGCTTCTTGAAACTTGACACAGTAAAGTAGTTTCACGTTCTATCTCTATGTTTTGTTTCCTCTTGATGTAGCCCTAAGCAGTGACTGGCGAGAAACACTTTCATGGAAAGGGGTTGCCAAGCTTCCAAAAATTACGAATCTCCAGAAATCTCAGCAAATATTTTTTCACCCAAACTGGATGATACTTTCAGGTAATGATCAGTACACGAAGGCGACTTGGTTCCCCAAATGTCGTTCTTCTATGTTGAAGCGTTCATTTCCTGTAACAGTTTGAATTTTTTAGGTTTCACTCTGTTTTCTCCTATATTGATACATGTATTTGGAACTCTAAATCCAACACGGTTTGTGCTAGCTTCTTGAAACTTGACACAGTAAAGTAGTTTCAAGTTCTATCTCTATGTTTTGTTTCCTCTTGATGTAGCCCTAAGCAGTGACTGGCGAGAAACACTTTCATGGAAAGGGGTTGCCAAGCTTCCAAAAATTACGAATCTCCAGAAATCTCAGCAAATATTTTTTCACCCAAACTGGATGATACTTTCAGGTAATGATCAGTACACGAAGGCGACTTGGTTCCCCAAATGTCGTTCTTCTATGTTGAAGCGTTCATTTCCAGTAACACTTTGAATTTTTAGGTTTCACTCTGTTTTCTCCTATATTGATAGATGTATTTGGAACTCTAAATCCAACACGGTTTGTGCTAGCTTCATGAAACTTGACAAAGTAAAGTAGTTTCACGTTCTTTCTCTATATTCTGTTTCCTCTTGATGTAGCCCTAAGCAGTGACTGGTGAGAAACACTTTCATGGAAAAAGGTTGCCAAGCTTCCAAAGTTACGAATCTCCAGAAATCTCAGCAAATATTTTTTCACCCAAACTGGATGATACTTTCAGGTAATGATCAGTACACTAAGGCGACTTGGTTCCCCAAAAGTCGTTCTTCTATGTTGAAGCGTTCATTTCCTGTAACACTTTGAATTTTTAGGTTTCACTCTGTTTTCTCCTATATTGATACATGTATTTGGAACTCTAAATCCAACACGGTTTGTGCTAGCTTCTTGAAACTTGACACAGTAAAGTAGTTTCACGTTCTATCCCTATGTTTTGTTTCCTCTTGATGTAGCCCTAAGCAGTGACTGGCGAGAAACACTTTCATGGAAAGGGGTTGCCAAGCTTCCAAAAATTACGAATCTCCAGAAATCTCAGCAAATATTTTTCACCCAAACTGGATGATACTTTCAGGTAATGATCAGTACACTAAGGCGACTTGGTTCCCCAAAGTTCGTTCTTCTATGTTGAAGCGTTAATTTCCAGTAACACTTTGAATTTTTGGGTTTCACTCTGTTTTCTCCTATATTGATAGATGTATTTGGAACTCTAAATCCAACACGGTTTGTGCTAGCTTCATGAAACTTGACAAAGTAAAGTAGTTTCACGTTCTATCTCTATATTCTGTTTCCTCTTGATGTAGCCCTAAGCAGTGACTGGTGAGAAACACTTTCATGGAAAAAGGTTGCCAAGCTTCCAAAAATTACGAATCTCCAGAAATCTCAGCAAATATTTTTTCACCCAAACTGGATGATACTTTCAGGTAATGATCAGTACACGAAGGCGACTTGGTTCCCCAAATTTCGTTCTTCTATGTTGAAGCGTTCATTTCCAGTAACAGTTTGAATTTTTAGGTTTCACTCTGTTTTCTCCTATATTGATACATGTATTTGGAACTCTAAATCCAACACGGTTTGTGCTAGCTTCATGAAACTTGACACAGTAAAGTAGTTTCACGTTCTATCTCTATGTTTTGTTTCCTCTTGCTGTAGCTCTAAGCAGTGACTGGCGAGAACCACTTTCATGGAGAGGGGTTGCCAAGCTTCCAAAAATTACGAATCTCCAAAAATCTCAGCAAATATTTTTTCACCCAAACTGGATGATACTTTCAGGTAATGATCAGTACACTAAGGCGACTTGGTTCCCCAAATTTCGTTCTTCTATGTTGAAGCGTTCATTTCCAGTAACAGTTTGAATTTTTAGGTTTCACTCTGTTTTCTCCTATATTGATAGATGTATTTGGAACTCTAAATCCAACACGGTTTGTGCTAGCTTCTTGAAACTTGACACAGTAAAGTAGTTTCAAGTTCTCTATCTATGTTTTGTTTCCTCTTGATATAGCCCTAAGCAGTGACTGGCGAGAAACACTTTCATGGAAAGGGGTTGCCAAGCTTCCAAAAATTACGAATCTCCAGATATCTCAGCAAATATTTTTTCACCCAAACTGGATGATACTTTCAGGTAATGATCAGTACACTAAGGCGACTTGGTTCCCCAAAGTTCGTTCTTCTATGTTGAAGCGTTCATTTCCAGTAACAGTTTGAATTTTTAGGTTTCACTCTGTTTTCTCCTATATTGATACATGTATTTGGAACTCTAAATCCAACACGGTTTGTGCTAGCTTCTTGAAACTTGATACAGTAAAGTAGTTTCACGTTCTATCTCTATGTTTTGTTTCCTCTTGATGTAGCCCTAAGCAGTGACTGGCGAGAACCACTTTCATGGAGAGGGGTTGCCAAGCTTCCAAAAATTACGAATCTCCAGAAATCTCAGCAAATATTTTTTCACCCAAACTGGATGATACTTTCAGGTAATGATCAGTACACGAAGGCGACTTGGTTCCCCAAATGTCGTTCTTCTATGTTGAAGCGTTCATTTCCAGTAACACTTTGAATTTTTAGGTTTCACTCTGTTTTCTCCTATATTGATAGATGTATTTGGAACTCTAAATCCAACACGGTTTGTGCTAGCTTCATGAACCTTGACAAAGTAAAGTAGTTTCACGTTCTATCTCTATATTCTGTTTCCTCTTGATGTAGCCCTAAGCAGTGACTGGTGAGAAACACTTTCATGGAAAAAGGTTGCCAAGCTTCCAAAAGTTACGAATCTCCAGAAATCTCAGCAAATATTTTTTCACCCAAACTGGATGATACTTTCAGGTAATGATCAGTATACGAAGGCGACTTGGTTCCCCAAATGTCGTTCTTCTATGTTGAAGCGTTCATTTCCTGTAACAGTTTGAATTTTTAGGTTTCACTCTGTTTTCTCCTATATTGATAGATGTATTTGGAACTCTAAATCCAACACGGTTTGTGCTAGCTTCTTGAAACTTGACACAGTAAAGAAGTTTCACGTTCTATCTCTAGCTTTTGTTTCCTCTTGATGTAGCCCTAAGCAGTGACTGGCGAGAACCACTTTCATGGAGAGGGGTTGCCAAGCTTCCAAAAATTACGAATCTCCAGAAATCTCAGCAAATATTTTTTCACCCAAACTGGATGATTCTTTCAGGTAATGATCAGTACACTAAGGCGACTTGGTTCCCCAAAGTTCGTTCTTCTATGTTGAAGCGTTCATTTCCAGTAACAGTTTGAATTTTTAGGTTTCACTCTGTTTTCTCCTATATTGATACATGTATTTGGAACTCTAAATCCAACACGGTTTGTGCTAGCTTCTTGAAACTTGATACAGTAAAGTAGTTTCACGTTCTATCTCTATGTTTTGTTTCCTCTTGCTGTAGCCCTAAGCAGTGACTGGCGAGAACCACTTTCATGGAGAGGGGTTGCCAAGCTTCCAAAAATTACGAATCTCCAGAAATCTCAGCAAATATTTTTTCACCCAAACTGGATGATACTTTCAGGTAATGATCAGTACACTAAGGCGACTTGGTTCCCCAAATTTCGTTCTTCTATGTTGAAGCGTTCATTTCCAGTAACAGTTTGAATTTTTAGGTTTCACTCTGTTTTCTCCTATATTGATAGATGTATTTGGAACTCTAAATCCAACACGGTTTGTGCTAGCTTCTTGAAACTTGACACAGTAAAGTAGTTTCAAGTTCTCTCTATATGTTTTGTTTCCTCTTGATGTAGCCCTAAGCAGTGACTGGCGAGAAACACTTTCTTGGAAAGGGGTTGCCAAGCTTCCAAAAATTACGAATCTCCAGAAATCTCAGCAAATATTTTTTCACCCAAACTGGATGATACTTTCAGGTAATGATCAGTACACTAAGGCGACTTGGTTCCCCAAAGTTCGTTCTTCTATGTTGAAGCGTTCATTTCCAGTAACAGTTTGAATTTTTAGGTTTCACTCTGTTTTCTCCTATATTGATACATGTATTTGGAACTCTAAATCCAACACGGTTTGTGCTAGCTTCTTGAAACTTGATACAGTAAAGTAGTTTCACGTTCTCTCTCTATGTTTTGTTTCCTCTTGATGTAGCCCTAAGCAGTGACTGGCGAGAAACACTTTCATGGAAAGGGGTTGCCAAGCTTCCAAAAATTACGAATCTCCAGAAATCTCAGCAAATATTTTTTCACCCAAACTGGATGATACTTTCAGGTAATGATCAGTACACTAAGGCGACTTGGTTCCCCAAATGTTGTTCTTCTATGTTGAAGCGTTCATTTCCAGTAACAGTTTGAATTTTTAGGTTTCACTCTGTTTTCTCCTATATTGATACATGTATTTGGAACTCTAAATCCAACACGGTTTGTGCTAGCTTCTTGAAACTTGACACAGTAAAGTACTTTCACGTTCTATCTCTATGTTTTGTTTCCTGTTGATGTAGCCCTAAGCAGTGACTGGCGAGAAACACTTTCATGGAAAGGGGTTGCCAAGCTTCCAAAAATTACGAATCTCCAAAAATCTCAGCAAATATTTTTTCACCCAAACTGGATGATACTTTCAGGTAATGATCAGTACACTAAGGCGACTTGGTTCCCCAAAGTTCGTTCTTCTATTTTGAAGCGTTCATTTCCTGTAACAGTTTGAATTTTTAGGTTTCACTCTGTTTTCTCCTATATTGATACATGTATTTGGAACTCTAAATCCAACACGGTTTGTGCTAACTTCTTGAAACTTGACACAGTAAAGTAGTTTCACGTTCTATCTCTATGTTTTGTTTCCTCTTGATGTAGCCCTAAGCAGTGACTGGCGAGAAACACTTACATGGAAAGGGGTTGCCAAGCTTCCAAAAATTACGAATCTCCAGAAATTTCAGCAAATATTTTTTCACCCAAACTGGATGATACTTTCAGGTAATGATCAGTACACTAAGGCGACTTGGTTCCCCAAAGTTCGTTCTTCTATGTTGAAGCGTTCATTTCCAGTAACAGTTTGAATTTTTAGGTTTCACTCTGTTTTCTCCTATATTGATACATGTATTTGGAACTCTAAATCCAACACGGTTTGTGCTAGCTTCTTGAAACTTGATACAGTAAAGTAGTTTCACGTTCTATCTCTATGTTTTGTTTCCTCTTGATGTAGCCCTAAGCAGTGACTGGCGAGAACCACTTTCATGGAGAGGGGTTGCCAAGCTTCCAAAAATTACGAATCTCCAGAAATCTCAGCAAATATTTTTTCACCCAAACTGGATGATACTTTCAGGTAATGATCAGTACACGAAGGCGACTTGGTTCCCCAAATGTCGTTCTTCTATGTTGAAGCGTTCATTTCCAGTAACACTTTGAATTTTTAGGTTTCACTCTGTTTTCTCCTATATTGATAGATGTATTTGGAACTCTAAATCCAACACGGTTTGTGCTAGCTTCATGAAACTTGACAAAGTAAAGTAGTTTCACGTTCTATCTCTATTTCTGTTTCCTCTTGATGTAGCCCTAAGCAGTGACTGGTGAGAAACACTTTCATGGAAAAAGGTTGCCAAGCTTCCAAAAGTTACGAATCTCCAGAAATCTCAGCAAATATTTTTTCACCCAAACTGGATGATACTTTCAGGTAATGATCAGTACACTAAGGCGACTTGGTTCCCCAAATGTCGTTCTTCTATGTTGAAGCGTTCATTTCCTGTAACAGTTTGAATTTTTAGGTTTCACTCTGTTTTCTCCTATATTGATACATGTATTTGGAACTCTAAATCCAACACGGTTTGTGCTAGCTTCTTGAAACTTGACACAGTAAAGTAGTTTCACGTTCTATCTCTAGCTTTTGTTTCCTCTTGATGTAGCCCTAAGCAGTGACTGGCGAGAAACACTTTCATGGAAAGGGTTTGCCAAGCTTCCAAAAATTACGAATCTCCAGAAATCTCAGCAAATATTTTTTCACCCAAACTGGATGATACTTTCAGGTAATGATCAGTACACTAAGGCGACTTGGTTCCCCAAAGTTCGTTCTTCTATGTTGAAGCGTTCATTTCCAGTAACAGTTTGAATTTTTAGGTTTCACTCTGTTTTCTCCTATATTGATAGATGTATTTGGAACTCTAAATCCAACACGGTTTGTGCTAGCTTCTTGAAACTTGATACAGTAAAGTAGTTTCACGTTCTATCTCTATGTTTTGTTTCCTCTTGATGTAGCCCTAAGCAGTGACTGGCGAGAACCACTTTCATGGAGAGGGGTTGACAAGCTTCCAAAAATTACGAATCTCCAGAAATCTCAGCAAATATTTTTTCACCCAAACTGGATGATACTTTCAGGTAATGATCAGTACACGAAGGCGACTTGGTTCCCCAAATGTCGTTCTTCTATGTTGAAGCGTTCATTTCCAGTAACACTTTGAATTTTTAGGTTTCACTCTGTTTTCTCCTATATTGATAGATGTATTTGGAACTCTAAATCCAACACGGTTTGTGCTAGCTTCATGAAACTTGACAAAGTAAAGTAGTTTCACGTTCTCTCTCTATATTCTGTTTCCTCTTGATGTAGCCCTAAGCAGTGACTGGTGAGAAACACTTTCATGGAAAAAGGTTGCCAAGCTTCCAAAAGTTACGAATCTCCAGAAATCTCAGCAAATATTTTTTCACCCAAACTGGATGATACTTTCAGGTAATGATCAGTACACTAAGGCGACTTGGTTCCCCAAATGTCGTTCTTCTATGTTGAAGCGTTCATTTCCTGTAACAGTTTGAATTTTTAGGTTTCAATCTGTTTTCTCCTATATTGATAGATGTATTTGGAACTCTAAATCCAACACGGTTTGTGCTAGCTTCTTGAAACTTGACACAGTAAAGTAGTTTCACGTTCTATCTCTATGTTTTGTTTCCTCTTGCTGTAGCCCTAAGCAGTGACTGGCGAGAAACACTTTCATGGAAAGGGGTTGCCAAGCTTCCAAAAATTACGAATCTCCAGAAATCTCAGCAAATATTTTTTCACCCAAACTGGATGATACTTTCAGGTAATGATCAGTACACTAAGGCGACTTGGTTCCCCAAAGTTCGTTCTTCTATTTTGAAGCGTTCATTTCCTGTAACAGTTTGAATTTTTAGGTTTCACTCTGTTTTCTCCTATATTGATACATGTATTTGGAACTCTAAATCCAACACGGTTGTGCTAGCTTCTTGAAACTTGACACAGTAAAGTAGTTTCACGTTCTATCTCTATGTTTTGTTTCCTCTTGATGTAGCCCTAAGCAGTGACTGGCGAGAAACACTTTCATGGAAAGGGGTTGCCAAGCTTCCAAAAATTACGAATCTCCAGAAATCTCAGCAAATATTTTTTCACCCAAACTGGATGATACTTTCAGGTAATGATCAGTACACTAAGGCGACTTGGTTCCCCAAAGTTCGTTCTTCTATGTTGAAGCGTTCATTTCCAGTAACAGTTTGAATTTTTAGGTTTCACTCTGTTTTCTCCTATATTGATACATGTATTTGGAACTCTAAATCCAACAGGGTTTGTGCTAGCTTCTTGAAACTTGATACAGTAAAGTAGTTTCACGTTCTATCTCTATGTTTTGTTTCCTCTTGCTGTAGCCCTAAGCAGTGACTGGCGAGAACCACTTTCATGGAGAGGGGTTGCCAAGCTTCCAAAAATTACGAATCTCCAGAAATCTCAGCAAATATTTTTTCACCCAAACTGGATGATACTTTCAGGTAATGATCAGTACACTAAGGCGACTTGGTTCCCCAAATGTCGTTCTTCTATGTTGAAGCGTTCATTTCCTGTAACAGTTTGAATTTTTAGGTTTCACTCTGTTTTCTCCTATATTGATACATGTATTTGGAACTCTAAATCCAACACGGTTTGTGCTAGCTTCTTGAAACTTGACACAGTAAAGTAGTTTCACGTTCTATCTCTATGTTTGGTTTCCTCTTGATGTAGCCCTAAGCAGTGACTGGCGAGAAACACTTTCATGGAAAGGGGTTGCCAAGCTTCCAAAAATTACGAATCTCCAGAAATCTCAGCAAATATTTTTTCACCCAAACTGGATGATACTTTCAGGTAATGATCAGTACACTAAGGCGACTTGGTTCCCCAAAGTTCGTTCTTCTATGTTGAAGCGTTCATTTCCAGTAACAGTTTGAATTTTTAGGTTTCACTCTGTTTTCTCCTATATTGATACATGTATTTGGAACTCTAAATCCAACACGGTTTGTGCTAGCTTCTTGAAACTTGATACAGTAAAGTAGTTTCACGTTCTATCTCTATGTTTTGTTTCCTCTTGCTGTAGCCCTAAGCAGTGACTCTCGAGAACCACTTTCATGGAGAGGGGTTGCCAAGCTTCCAAAAATTACGAATCTCCAGAAATCTCAGCAAATATTTTTTCACCCAAACTGGATGATACTTTCAGGTAATGATCAGTACACATAGGCGACTTGGTTCCCCAAATTTCGTTCTTCTATGTTGAAGCGTTCATTTCCAGTAACAGTTTGAATTTTTAGGTTTCACTCTGTTTTCTCCTATATTGATAGATGTATTTGGAACTCTAAATCCAACACGGTTTGTGCTAGCTTCTTGAAACTTGACACAGTAAAGTAGTTTCACGTTCTATCTCTATGTTTTGTTTCCTCTTGATGTAGCCCTAAGCAGTGACTGGCGAGAAACACTTTCATGGAAAGGGGTTGCCAAGCTTCCAAAAATTACGAATCTCCAAAAATCTCAGCAAATATTTTTTCACCCAAACTGGATGATACTTTCAGGTAATGATCAGTACACTAAGGCGACTTGGTTCCCCAAAGTTCGTTCTTCTATTTTGAAGCGTTCATTTCCTGTAACAGTTTGAATTTTTAGGTTTCACTCTGTTTTCTCCTATATTGATACATGTATTTGGAACTCTAAATCCAACACGGTTTGTGCTAGCTTCTTGAAACTTGACACAGTAAAGTAGTTTCACGTTCTATCTCTATGTTTTGTTTCCTCTTTCTGTACCCCTAAGCTTTGACTGGCGAGAACCACTTTCATGGAGAGGGGTTGCCAAGCTTCCAAAAATTACGAATCTCCAGAAATCTCAGCAAATATTTTTTCACCCAAACTGGATGATACTTTCAGGTAATGATCAGTACACGAAGGCGACTTGGTTCCCCAAATGTCGTTCTTCTATGTTGAAGCGTTCATTTCCAGTAACAGTTTGAATTTTTAGGTTTCACTCTGTTTTCTCCTATATTGATAGATGTATTTGGAACTCTAAATCCAACACGGTTTGTGCTAGCTTCTTGAAACTTGACACAGTAAAGTAGTTTCAAGTTCTCTCTCTATGTTTTGTTTCCTCTTGCTGTAGCCCTAAGCAGTGACTGGCGAGAAACACTTTCATGGAAAGGGGTTGCCAAGCTTCCAAAAATTACGAATCTCCAGAAATCTCAGCAAATATTTTTTAACCCAAACTGGATGATACTTTCAGGTAATGATCAGTACACTAAGGCGACTTGGTTCCCCAAAGTTCGTTCTTCTATGTTGAAGCGTTCATTTCCAGTAACAGTTTGAATTTTTAGGTTTCACTCTGTTTTCTCCTATATTGATACATGTATTTGGAACTCTAAATCCAACACGGTTTGTGCTAGCTTCTTGAAACTTGATACAGTAAAGTAGTTTCACGTTCTATCTCTATGTTTTGTTTCCTCTTGATGTAGGCCTAAGCAGTGACTGGCGAGAACCACTTTCATGGAGAGGGGTTGCCAAGCTTCCAAAAATTACGAATCTCCAGAAATCTCAGCAAATATTTTTTCACCCAAACTGGATGATACTTTCAGGTAATGATCAGTACACGAAGGCGACTTGGTTCCCCAAATGTCGTTCTTCTATGTTGAAGCGTTCATTTCCAGTAACACTTTGAATTTTTAGGTTTCACTCTGTTTTCTCCTATATTGATAGATGTATTTGGAACTCTAAATCCAACACGGTTTGTGCTAGCTTCATGAAACTTGACACAGTAAAGTAGTTTCACGTTCTATCTCTATATTCTGTTTCCTCTTAATGTAGCCCTAAGCAGTGACTGGTGAGAAACACTTTCATGGAAAAAGGTTGCCAAGCTTCCAAAAGTTACGAATCTCCAGAAATCTCAGCAAATTTTTTTCACCCAAACTGGATGATACTTTCAGGTAATGATCAGTACACTAAGGCGACTTGGTTCCCCAAATTTCGTTCTTCTATGTTGAAGCGTTCATTTCCAGTAACAGTTTGAATTTTTAGGTTTCACTCTGTTTTCTCCTATATTGATACATGTATTTGGAACTCTAAATCCAACAGGGTTTGTGCTAGCTTCTTGAAACTTGATACAGTAAAGTAGTTTCACGTTCTATCTCTATGTTTTGTTTCCTCTTGCTGTAGCCCTAAGCAGTGACTGGCGAGAACCACTTTCATGGAAAGGGGTTGCCAAGCTTCCAAATATTACGAATCTCCAGAAATCTCAGCAAATATTTTTTCACCCAAACTGGATGATACTTTCAGGTAATGATCAGTACACTAAGGCGACTTGGTTCCCCAAAGTTCGTTCTTCTATTTTGAAGCGTTCATTTCCTGTAACAGTTTGAATTTTTAGGTTTCACTCTGTTTTCTCCTATATTGATACATGTATTTGGACTCTAAATCCAACACGGTTTTATGCTAGCTTCTTGAAACTTGACACAGTAAAGTAGTTTCACGTTCTATCTCTATGTTTTGTTTCCTCTTGATGTAGCCCTAAGCAGTGACTGGCGAGAAACACTTTCATGGAAAGGGGTTGCCCAGCTTCCAAAAATTACGAATCTCCAGAAATCTCAGCAAATATTTTTTCACCCAAACTGGATGATACTTTCAGGTAATGATCAGTACACTAAGGCGACTTGGTTCCCCAAAGTTCGTTCTTCTATGTTGAAGCGTTCATTTCCAGTAACAGTTTGAATTTTTAGGTTTCACTCTGTTTTCTCCTATATTGATACATGTATTTGGAACTCTAAATCCAACACGGTTTTATGCTAGCTTCTTGAAACTTGATACAGTAAAGTAGTTTCACGTTCTATCTCTATGTTTTGTTTCCTCTTGCTGTAGCCCTAAGCAGTGACTGGCGAGAACCACTTTCATGGAGAGGGGTTGCCAAGCTTCCAAAAATTACGAATCTCCAGAAATCTCAGCAAATATTTTTTCACCCAAACTGGATGATACTTTCAGGTAATGATCAGTACACGAAGGCGACTTGGTTCCCCAAATGTCGTTCTTCTATGTTGAAGCGTTCATTTCCAGTAACACTTTGAATTTTTAGGTTTCACTCTGTTTTCTCCTATATTGATACATGTATTTGGAACTCTAAATCCAACACGGTTTGTGCTAGCTTCATGAAACTTGACAAAGTAAAGTAGTTTCACGTTCTATCTCTATGTTTTGTTTCCTCTTGATGTAGCCCTAAGCAGTGACTGGCGAGAACCACTTTCATGGAAAAAGGTTGCCAAGCTTCCAAAAGTTACGAATCTCCAGAAATCTCAGCAAATATTTTTTCACCCAAACTGCATGATACTTTCAGGTAATGATCAGTACACTAAGGCGACTTGGTTCCCCAAATGTCGTTCTTCTATGTTGAAGCGTTCATTTCCTGTAACAGTTTGAATTTTTAGGTTTCACTCTGTTTTCTCCTATATTGATACATGTATTTGGAACTCTAAATCCAACACGGTTTGTGCTAGCTTCTTGAAACTTGACACAGTAAAGTAGTTTCACGTTCTATCTCTATGTTTTGTTTCCTCTTGCTGTAGCCCTAAGCAGTGACTGGCGAGAACCACTTTCATGGAGAGGGGTTGCCAAGCTTCCAAAAATTACGAATCTCCAGAAATCTCAGCAAATATTTTTTCACCCAAACTGGATGATACTTTCAGGTAATGATCAGTACACTAAGGCGACTTGGTTCCCCAAAGTTCGTTCTTCTATGTTGAAGCGTTCATTTCCAGTAACAGTTTGAATTTTTAGGTTTCACTCTGTTTTCTCCTATATTGATACATGTATTTGGAACTCTAAATCCAACACGGTTTGTGCTAGCTTCTTGAAACTTGACAAAGTAAAGTAGTTTCACGTTCTATCTCTATGTTTTGTTTCCTCTTGATGTAGCCCTAAGCAGTGACTGGCGAGAAACACTTTCATGGAAAGGGGTTGCCAAGCTTCCAAAAATTACGAATCTCCAGAAATCTCAGCAAATATTTTTTCACCCAAACTGGATGATACTTTCAGGTAATGATCAGTACACGAAGGCGACTTGGTTCCCCAAATGTCGTTCTTCTATGTTGAAGCGTTCATTTCCTGTAACAGTTTGAATTTTTAGGTTTCACTCTGTTTTCTCCTATATTGATACATGTATTTGGAACTCTAAATCCAACACGGTTTGTGCTAGCTTCTTGAAACTTGACACAGTAAAGTAGTTTCACGTTCTATCTCTATGTTTTGTTTCCTCTTGATGTAGCCCTAAGCAGTGACTGGCGAGAAACACTTTCATGGAAAGGGGTTGCCAAGCTTCCAAAAATTACGAATCTCCAGAAATCTCAGCAAATATTTTTTCACCCAAACTGGATGATACTTTCAGGTAATGATCAGTACACTAAGGCGACTTGGATCCCCAAATGTCGTTCTTCTATGTTGAAGCGTTCATTTCCAGTAACAGTTTGAATTTTTAGGTTTCACTCTGTTTTCTCCTATATTGATACATGTATTTGGAACTCTAAATCCAACACGGTTTGTGCTAGCTTCTTGAAACTTGATACAGTAAAGTAGTTTCACGTTCTATCTCTATGTTTTGTTTCCTCTTGCTGTAGCCCTAAGCAGTGACTGGCGAGAACCACTTTCATGGAGAGGGGTTGCCAAGCTTCCAAAAATTACGAATCTCCAAAAATCTCAGCAAATATTTTTTCACCCAAACTGGATGATACTTTCAGGTAATGATCAGTACACTAAGGCGACTTGGTTCCCCAAATTTCGTTCTTCTATGTTGAAGCGTTCATTTCCAGTAACAGTTTGAATTTTTAGGTTTCACTCTGTTTTCTCCTATATTGATAGATGTATTTGGAACTCTAAATCCAACACGGTTTGTGCTAGCTTCTTGAAACTTGACACAGTAAAGTAGTTTCACGTTCTATCTCTATATTCTGTTTCCTCTTAATGTAGCCCTAAGCAGTGACTGGTGAGAAACACTTTCATGGAAAAAGGTTGCCAAGCTTCCAAAAGTTACGAATCTCCAGAAATCTCAGCAAATTTTTTTCACCCAAACTGGATGATACTTTCAGGTAATGATCAGTACACTAAGGCGACTTGGTTCCCCAAATTTCGTTCTTCTATGTTGAAGCGTTCATTTCCAGTAACAGTTTGAATTTTTAGGTTTCACTCTGTTTTCTCCTATATTGATACATGTATTTGGAACTCTAAATCCAACAGGGTTTGTGCTAGCTTCTTGAAACTTGATACAGTAAAGTAGTTTCACGTTCTATCTCTATGTTTTGTTTCCTCTTGCTGTAGCCCTAAGCAGTGACTGGCGAGAACCACTTTCATGGAAAGGGGTTGCCAAGCTTCCAAATATTACGAATCTCCAGAAATCTCAGCAAATATTTTTTCACCCAAACTGGATGATACTTTCAGGTAATGATCAGTACACTAAGGCGACTTGGTTCCCCAAAGTTCGTTCTTCTATTTTGAAGCGTTCATTTCCTGTAACAGTTTGAATTTTTAGGTTTCACTCTGTTTTCTCCTATATTGATACATGTATTTGGACTCTAAATCCAACACGGTTTTATGCTAGCTTCTTGAAACTTGACACAGTAAAGTAGTTTCACGTTCTATCTCTATGTTTTGTTTCCTCTTGATGTAGCCCTAAGCAGTGACTGGCGAGAAACACTTTCATGGAAAGGGGTTGCCCAGCTTCCAAAAATTACGAATCTCCAGAAATCTCAGCAAATATTTTTTCACCCAAACTGGATGATACTTTCAGGTAATGATCAGTACACTAAGGCGACTTGGTTCCCCAAAGTTCGTTCTTCTATGTTGAAGCGTTCATTTCCAGTAACAGTTTGAATTTTTAGGTTTCACTCTGTTTTCTCCTATATTGATACATGTATTTGGAACTCTAAATCCAACACGGTTTTATGCTAGCTTCTTGAAACTTGATACAGTAAAGTAGTTTCACGTTCTATCTCTATGTTTTGTTTCCTCTTGCTGTAGCCCTAAGCAGTGACTGGCGAGAACCACTTTCATGGAGAGGGGTTGCCAAGCTTCCAAAAATTACGAATCTCCAGAAATCTCAGCAAATATTTTTTCACCCAAACTGGATGATACTTTCAGGTAATGATCAGTACACGAAGGCGACTTGGTTCCCCAAATGTCGTTCTTCTATGTTGAAGCGTTCATTTCCAGTAACACTTTGAATTTTTAGGTTTCACTCTGTTTTCTCCTATATTGATACATGTATTTGGAACTCTAAATCCAACACGGTTTGTGCTAGCTTCATGAAACTTGACAAAGTAAAGTAGTTTCACGTTCTATCTCTATGTTTTGTTTCCTCTTGATGTAGCCCTAAGCAGTGACTGGCGAGAACCACTTTCATGGAAAAAGGTTGCCAAGCTTCCAAAAGTTACGAATCTCCAGAAATCTCAGCAAATATTTTTTCACCCAAACTGCATGATACTTTCAGGTAATGATCAGTACACTAAGGCGACTTGGTTCCCCAAATGTCGTTCTTCTATGTTGAAGCGTTCATTTCCTGTAACAGTTTGAATTTTTAGGTTTCACTCTGTTTTCTCCTATATTGATACATGTATTTGGAACTCTAAATCCAACACGGTTTGTGCTAGCTTCTTGAAACTTGACACAGTAAAGTAGTTTCACGTTCTATCTCTATGTTTTGTTTCCTCTTGCTGTAGCCCTAAGCAGTGACTGGCGAGAACCACTTTCATGGAGAGGGGTTGCCAAGCTTCCAAAAATTACGAATCTCCAGAAATCTCAGCAAATATTTTTTCACCCAAACTGGATGATACTTTCAGGTAATGATCAGTACACTAAGGCGACTTGGTTCCCCAAATTTCGTTCTTCTATGTTGAAGCGTTCATTTCCAGTAACAGTTTGAATTTTTAGGTTTCACTCTGTTTTCTCCTATATTGATACATGTATTTGGAACTCTAAATCCAACAGGGTTTGTGCTAGCTTCTTGAAACTTGATACAGTAAAGTAGTTTCACGTTCTATCTCTATGTTTTGTTTCCTCTTGCTGTAGCCCTAAGCAGTGACTGGCGAGAACCACTTTCATGGAAAGGGGTTGCCAAGCTTCCAAATATTACGAATCTCCAGAAATCTCAGCAAATATTTTTTCACCCAAACTGGATGATACTTTCAGGTAATGATCAGTACACTAAGGCGACTTGGTTCCCCAAAGTTCGTTCTTCTATTTTGAAGCGTTCATTTCCTGTAACAGTTTGAATTTTTAGGTTTCACTCTGTTTTCTCCTATATTGATACATGTATTTGGACTCTAAATCCAACACGGTTTTATGCTAGCTTCTTGAAACTTGACACAGTAAAGTAGTTTCACGTTCTATCTCTATGTTTTGTTTCCTCTTGATGTAGCCCTAAGCAGTGACTGGCGAGAAACACTTTCATGGAAAGGGGTTGCCCAGCTTCCAAAAATTACGAATCTCCAGAAATCTCAGCAAATATTTTTTCACCCAAACTGGATGATACTTTCAGGTAATGATCAGTACACTAAGGCGACTTGGTTCCCCAAAGTTCGTTCTTCTATGTTGAAGCGTTCATTTCCAGTAACAGTTTGAATTTTTAGGTTTCACTCTGTTTTCTCCTATATTGATACATGTATTTGGAACTCTAAATCCAACACGGTTTTATGCTAGCTTCTTGAAACTTGATACAGTAAAGTAGTTTCACGTTCTATCTCTATGTTTTGTTTCCTCTTGCTGTAGCCCTAAGCAGTGACTGGCGAGAACCACTTTCATGGAGAGGGGTTGCCAAGCTTCCAAAAATTACGAATCTCCAGAAATCTCAGCAAATATTTTTTCACCCAAACTGGATGATACTTTCAGGTAATGATCAGTACACGAAGGCGACTTGGTTCCCCAAATGTCGTTCTTCTATGTTGAAGCGTTCATTTCCAGTAACACTTTGAATTTTTAGGTTTCACTCTGTTTTCTCCTATATTGATACATGTATTTGGAACTCTAAATCCAACACGGTTTGTGCTAGCTTCATGAAACTTGACAAAGTAAAGTAGTTTCACGTTCTATCTCTATGTTTTGTTTCCTCTTGATGTAGCCCTAAGCAGTGACTGGCGAGAACCACTTTCATGGAAAAAGGTTGCCAAGCTTCCAAAAGTTACGAATCTCCAGAAATCTCAGCAAATATTTTTTCACCCAAACTGCATGATACTTTCAGGTAATGATCAGTACACTAAGGCGACTTGGTTCCCCAAATGTCGTTCTTCTATGTTGAAGCGTTCATTTCCTGTAACAGTTTGAATTTTTAGGTTTCACTCTGTTTTCTCCTATATTGATACATGTATTTGGAACTCTAAATCCAACACGGTTTGTGCTAGCTTCTTGAAACTTGACACAGTAAAGTAGTTTCACGTTCTATCTCTATGTTTTGTTTCCTCTTGCTGTAGCCCTAAGCAGTGACTGGCGAGAACCACTTTCATGGAGAGGGGTTGCCAAGCTTCCAAAAATTACGAATCTCCAGAAATCTCAGCAAATATTTTTTCACCCAAACTGGATGATACTTTCAGGTAATGATCAGTACACTAAGGCGACTTGGTTCCCCAAAGTTCGTTCTTCTATGTTGAAGCGTTCATTTCCAGTAACAGTTTGAATTTTTAGGTTTCACTCTGTTTTCTCCTATATTGATACATGTATTTGGAACTCTAAATCCAACACGGTTTGTGCTAGCTTCTTGAAACTTGACAAAGTAAAGTAGTTTCACGTTCTATCTCTATGTTTTGTTTCCTCTTGATGTAGCCCTAAGCAGTGACTGGCGAGAAACACTTTCATGGAAAGGGGTTGCCAAGCTTCCAAAAATTACGAATCTCCAGAAATCTCAGCAAATATTTTTTCACCCAAACTGGATGATACTTTCAGGTAATGATCAGTACACGAAGGCGACTTGGTTCCCCAAATGTCGTTCTTCTATGTTGAAGCGTTCATTTCCTGTAACAGTTTGAATTTTTAGGTTTCACTCTGTTTTCTCCTATATTGATACATGTATTTGGAACTCTAAATCCAACACGGTTTGTGCTAGCTTCTTGAAACTTGACACAGTAAAGTAGTTTCACGTTCTATCTCTATGTTTTGTTTCCTCTTGATGTAGCCCTAAGCAGTGACTGGCGAGAAACACTTTCATGGAAAGGGGTTGCCAAGCTTCCAAAAATTACGAATCTCCAGAAATCTCAGCAAATATTTTTTCACCCAAACTGGATGATACTTTCAGGTAATGATCAGTACACTAAGGCGACTTGGATCCCCAAATGTCGTTCTTCTATGTTGAAGCGTTCATTTCCAGTAACAGTTTGAATTTTTAGGTTTCACTCTGTTTTCTCCTATATTGATACATGTATTTGGAACTCTAAATCCAACACGGTTTGTGCTAGCTTCTTGAAACTTGATACAGTAAAGTAGTTTCACGTTCTATCTCTATGTTTTGTTTCCTCTTGCTGTAGCCCTAAGCAGTGACTGGCGAGAACCACTTTCATGGAGAGGGGTTGCCAAGCTTCCAAAAATTACGAATCTCCAAAAATCTCAGCAAATATTTTTTCACCCAAACTGGATGATACTTTCAGGTAATGATCAGTACACTAAGGCGACTTGGTTCCCCAAATTTCGTTCTTCTATGTTGAAGCGTTCATTTCCAGTAACAGTTTGAATTTTTAGGTTTCACTCTGTTTTCTCCTATATTGATAGATGTATTTGGAACTCTAAATCCAACACGGTTTGTGCTAGCTTCTTGAAACTTGACACAGTAAAGTAGTTTCAAGTTCTCTCTCTATGTTTTGTTTCCTCTTGCTGTAGCCCTAAGCAGTGACTGGCGAGAAACACTTTCATGGAAAGGGGTTGCCAAGCTTCCAAAAATTACGAATCTCCAGAAATCTCAGCAAATATTTTTTAACCCAAACTGGATGATACTTTCAGGTAATGATCAGTACACTAAGGCGACTTGGTTCCCCAAAGTTCGTTCTTCTATGTTGAAGCGTTCATTTCCAGTAACAGTTTGAATTTTTAGGTTTCACTCTGTTTTCTCCTATATTGATACATGTATTTGGAACTCTAAATCCAACACGGTTTGTGCTAGCTTCTTGAAACTTGATACAGTAAAGTAGTTTCACGTTCTATCTCTATGTTTTGTTTCCTCTTGATGTAGGCCTAAGCAGTGACTGGCGAGAACCACTTTCATGGAGAGGGGTTGCCAAGCTTCCAAAAATTACGAATCTCCAGAAATCTCAGCAAATATTTTTTCACCCAAACTGGATGATACTTTCAGGTAATGATCAGTACACTAAGGCGACTTGGTTCCCCAAAGTTCGTTCTTCTATGTTGAAGCGTTCATTTCCAGTAACAGTTTGAATTTTTAGGTTTCACTCTGTTTTCTCCTATATTGATACATGTATTTGGAACTCTAAATCCAACACGGTTTGTGCTAGCTTCTTGAAACTTGACAAAGTAAAGTAGTTTCACGTTCTATCTCTATGTTTTGTTTCCTCTTGATGTAGCCCTAAGCAGTGACTGGCGAGAAACACTTTCATGGAAAGGGGTTGCCAAGCTTCCAAAAATTACGAATCTCCAGAAATCTCAGCAAATATTTTTTCACCCAAACTGGATGATACTTTCAGGTAATGATCAGTACACGAAGGCGACTTGGTTCCCCAAATGTCGTTCTTCTATGTTGAAGCGTTCATTTCCTGTAACAGTTTGAATTTTTAGGTTTCACTCTGTTTTCTCCTATATTGATACATGTATTTGGAACTCTAAATCCAACACGGTTTGTGCTAGCTTCTTGAAACTTGACACAGTAAAGTAGTTTCACGTTCTATCTCTATGTTTTGTTTCCTCTTGATGTAGCCCTAAGCAGTGACTGGCGAGAAACACTTTCATGGAAAGGGGTTGCCAAGCTTCCAAAAATTACGAATCTCCAGAAATCTCAGCAAATATTTTTTCACCCAAACTGGATGATACTTTCAGGTAATGATCAGTACACTAAGGCGACTTGGATCCCCAAATGTCGTTCTTCTATGTTGAAGCGTTCATTTCCAGTAACAGTTTGAATTTTTAGGTTTCACTCTGTTTTCTCCTATATTGATACATGTATTTGGAACTCTAAATCCAACACGGTTTGTGCTAGCTTCTTGAAACTTGATACAGTAAAGTAGTTTCACGTTCTATCTCTATGTTTTGTTTCCTCTTGCTGTAGCCCTAAGCAGTGACTGGCGAGAACCACTTTCATGGAGAGGGGTTGCCAAGCTTCCAAAAATTACGAATCTCCAAAAATCTCAGCAAATATTTTTTCACCCAAACTGGATGATACTTTCAGGTAATGATCAGTACACTAAGGCGACTTGGTTCCCCAAATTTCGTTCTTCTATGTTGAAGCGTTCATTTCCAGTAACAGTTTGAATTTTTAGGTTTCACTCTGTTTTCTCCTATATTGATAGATGTATTTGGAACTCTAAATCCAACACGGTTTGTGCTAGCTTCTTGAAACTTGACACAGTAAAGTAGTTTCAAGTTCTCTCTCTATGTTTTGTTTCCTCTTGCTGTAGCCCTAAGCAGTGACTGGCGAGAAACACTTTCATGGAAAGGGGTTGCCAAGCTTCCAAAAATTACGAATCTCCAGAAATCTCAGCAAATATTTTTTAACCCAAACTGGATGATACTTTCAGGTAATGATCAGTACACTAAGGCGACTTGGTTCCCCAAAGTTCGTTCTTCTATGTTGAAGCGTTCATTTCCAGTAACAGTTTGAATTTTTAGGTTTCACTCTGTTTTCTCCTATATTGATACATGTATTTGGAACTCTAAATCCAACACGGTTTGTGCTAGATTCTTGAAACTTGATACAGTAAAGTAGTTTCACGTTCTATCTCTATGTTTTGTTTCCTCTTGATGTAGGCCTAAGCAGTGACTGGCGAGAACCACTTTCATGGAGAGGGGTTGCCAAGCTTCCAAAAATTACGAATCTCCAGAAATCTCAGCAAATATTTTTTCACCCAAACTGGATGATACTTTCAGGTAATGATCAGTACACGAATGCGACTTGGTTCCCCAAATGTCGTTCTTCTATGTTGAAGCGTTCATTTCCAGTAACACTTTGAATTTTTAGGTTTCACTCTGTTTTCTCCTATATTGATAGATGTATTTGGAACTCTAAATCCAACACGGTTTGTGCTAGCTTCATGAAACTTGACACAGTAAAGTAGTTTCACGTTCTATCTCTATATTCTGTTTCCTCTTAATGTAGCCCTAAGCAGTGACTGGTGAGAAACACTTTCATGGAAAAAGGTTGCCAAGCTTCCAAAAGTTACGAATCTCCAGAAATCTCAGCAAATATTTTTTCACCCAAACTGGATGATACTTTCAGGTAATGATCAGTACACTAAGGCGACTTGGTTCCCCAAATGTCGTTCTTCTATGTTGAAGCGTTCATTTCCAGTAACAGTTTGAAATTTTAGGTTTCACTCTGTTTTCTCCTATATTGATACATGTATTTGGAACTCTAAATCCAACACGGTTTGTGCTAGCTTCATGAAACTTGACAAAGTAAAGTAGTTTCACGTTCTATCTCTATGTTTTGTTTCCTCTTGATGTAGCCCTAAGCAGTGACTGGCGAGAAACACTTTCATGGAAAGGGGTTGCCAAGCTTCCAAAAATTACGAATCTCCAGAAATCTCAGCAAATATTTTTTCACCCAAACTGGATGATACTTTCAGGTAATGATCAGTACACTAAGGCGACTTGGTTCCCCAAATGTCGTTCTTCTATGTTGAAGCGTTCATTTCCAGTAACAGTTTGAATTTTTAGGTTTCACTCTGTTTTCTCCTATATTGATACATGTATTTGGAACTCTAAATCCAACACGGTTTGTGATAGCTTCTTAAAACTTGATACAGTAAAGTAGTTTCACGTTCTATCTCTATGTTTTGTTTCCTCTTGCTGTAGCCCTAATCAGTGACTGGCGAGAACCACTTTCATGGAGAGGGGTTGCCAAGCTTCCAAAAATTACGAATCTCCAAAAATCTCAGCAAATATTTTTTCACCCAAACTGGATGATACTTTCAGGTAATGATCAGTACACTAAGGCGACTTGGTTCCCCAAATGTCGTTCTTCTATGTTGAAGCGTTCATTTCCAGTAACAGTTTGAATTTTTAGGTTTCACTCTGTTTTCTCCTATATTGATAGATGTATTTGGAACTCTAAATCCAACAAGGTTTGTGCTAGCTTCTTGAAACTTGACACAGTAAAGTAGTTTCAAGTTCTCTCTCTATGTTTTGTTTCCTCTTGCTGTAGCCCTAAGCAGTGACTGGCGAGAAACACTTTCATGGAAAGGGGTTGCCAAGCTTCCAAAAATTGCGAATCTACAGAAATCTCAGCAAATATTTTTTCACCCAAACTGGATGATACTTTCAGGTAATGATCAGTACACTAAGGCGACTTGCTTCCCCAAAGTTCGTTCTTCTATGTTGAAGCGTTCATTTCCAGTAACAGTTTGAATTTTTAGGTTTCACTCTCTTTTCTCCTATATTGATACATGTATTTGGAACTCTAAATCCAACACGGTTTGTGCTAGCTTCTTGAAACTTGATACAGTAAAGTAGTTTCACGTTCTATCTCTATGTTTTGTTTCCTCTTGATGTAGCCCTAAGCAGTGACTGGCGAGAACCACTTTCATGGAGAGGGGTTGCCAAGCTTCCAAAAATTACGAATCTCCAGAAATCTCAGCAAATATTTTTTCACCCAAACTGGATGATACTTTCAGGTAATGATCAGTACACGAAGGCGACTTGGTTCCCCAAATGTCGTTCTTCTATGTTGAAGCGTTCATTTCCAGTAACACTTTGAATTTTTAGGTTTCACTCTGTTTTCTCCTATATTGATAGATGTATTTGGAACTCTAAATCCAACACGGTTTGTGCTAGCTTCATGAAACTTGACACAGTAAAGTAGTTTCACGTTCTATCTCTATATTCTGTTTCCTCTTGATTTAGCCCTAAGCAGTGACTGGCGAGAAACACTTTCATGGAGAGGGGTTGCCAAGCTTCCAAAAATTACGAATCTCCAGAAATCTCAGCAAATATTTTTTCACCCAAACTGGATGATACTTTCAGGTAATGATCAGTACACGTAGGCGACTTGGTTCCCCAAATTTCGTTCTTCTATGTTGAAGCGTTCATTTCGAGTAACAGTTTGAATTTTTAGGTTTCACTCTGTTTTCTCCTATATTGATAGATGTATTTGGAACTCTAAATCCAACACGGTTTGTGCTAGCTTCTTGAAACTTGACACAGTAAAGTAGTTTCACGTTCTATCTCTATGTTTTGTTTCCTCTTGATGTAGCCCTAAGCCGTGACTGGCGAGAAACACTTTCATGGAAAGGGGTTGCCAAGCTTCCAAAAATTACGAATCTCCAGAAATCTCAGCAAATATTTTTTCACCCAAACTGGATGATACTTTCAGGTAATGATCAGTACACTAAGGCGACTTGGTTCCCCAAATGTCGTTCTTCTATGTTGAAGCGTTCATTTCCAGTAACAGTTTGAATTTTTAGGTTTCACTCTGTTTTCTCCTATATTGATACATGTATTTGGAACTCTAAATCCAACACGGTTTGTGCTAGCTTCTTGAAACTTGATACAGTAAAGTAGTTTCACGTTCTATCTCTATGTTTTGTTTCCTCTTGCTGTAGCCCTAAGCAGTGACTGGCGAGAACCACTTTCATGGAGAGGGGTTGCCAAGCTTCCAAAAATTACGAATCTCCAAAAATCTCAGCAAATATTTTTTCACCCAAACTGGATGATACTTTCAGGTAATGATCAGTACACTAAGGCGACTTGGTTCCCCAAATTTCGTTCTTCTATGTTGAAGCGTTCATTTCCAGTAACAGTTTGAATTTTTAGGTTTCACTCTGTTTTCTCCTATATTGATAGATGTATTTGGAACTCTAAATCCAACACGGTTTGTGCTAGCTTCTTGAAACTTGACACAGTAAAGTAGTTTCAAGTTCTCTCTCTATGTTTTGTTTCCTCTTGCTGTAGCCCTAAGCAGTGACTGGCGAGAAACACTTTCATGGAAAGGGGTTGCCAAGCTTCCAAAAATTACGAATCTACAGAAATCTCAGCAAATATTTTTTCACCCAAACTGGATGATACTTTCAGGTAATGATCAGTACACTAAGGCGACTTGGTTCCCCAAAGTTCGTTCTTCTATGTTGAAGCGTTCATTTCCAGTAACAGTTTGAATTTTTAGGTTTCACTCTGTTTTCTCCTATATTGATACATGTATTTGGAACTCTAAATCCAACACGGTTTGTGCTAGCTTCTTGAAACTTGATACAGTAAAGTAGTTTCACGTTCTATCTCTATGTTTTGTTTCCTCTTGATGTAGGCCTAAGCAGTGACTGGCGAGAACCACTTTCATGGAGAGGGGTTGCCAAGCTTCCAAAAATTACGAATCTCCAGAAATCTCAGCAAATATTTTTTCACCCAAACTGGATGATACTTTCAGGTAATGATCAGTACACGAAGGCGACTTGGTTCCCCAAATGTCGTTCTTCTATGTTGAAGCGTTCATTTCCAGTAACACTTTGAATTTTTAGGTTTCACTCTGTTTTCTCCTATATTGATAGATGTATTTGGAACTCTAAATCCAACACGGTTTGTGCTAGCTTCATGAAACTTGACACAGTAAAGTAGTTTCACGTTCTATCTCTATATTCTGTTTCCTCTTGATGTAGCCCTAAGCAGTGACTGGCGAGAAACACTTTCATGGAAAAAGGTTGCCAAGCTTCCAAAAGTTACGAATCTCCAGAAATCTCAGCAAATATTTTTTCACCCAAACTGGATGATACTTTCAGGTAATGATCAGTACACGTAGGCGACTTGGTTCCCCAAATTTCGTTCTTCTATGTTGAAGCGTTCATTTCCAGTAACAGTTTGAATTTTTAGGTTTCACTCTGTTTTCTCCTATATTGATAGATGTATTTGGAACTCTAAATCCAACACGGTTTGTGCTAGCTTCTTGAAACTTGACACAGTAAAGTAGTTTCATGTTCTATCTCTATGTTTTCTTTCCTCTTGATGTAGCCCTAAGCAGTGACTGGCGAGAAACACTTTCATGGAAAGGGGTTGCCAAGCTTCCAAAAATTACGAATCTCCAGAAATCTCAGCAAATATTTTTTCACCCAAACTGGATGATACTTTCAGGTAATGATCAGTACACTAAGGCGACTTGGTTCCCCAAATGTCGTTCTTCTATGTTGAAGCGTTCATTTCCAGTAACAGTTTGAATTTTTAGGTTTCACTGTGTTTTCTCCTATATTGATACATGTATTTGGAACTCTAAATCCAACACGGTTTGTGCTAGCTTCTTGAAACTTGATACAGTAAAGTAGTTTCACGTTCTATCTCTATGTTTTGTTTCCTCTTGCTGTAGCCCTAAGCAGTGACTGGCGAGAACCACTTTCATGGAGAGGGGTTGCCAAGCTTCCAAAAATTACGAATCTCCAAAAATCTCAGCAAATATTTTTTCACCCAAACTGGATGATACTTTCAGGTAATGATCAGTACACTAAGGCGACTTGGTTCCCCAAATTTCGTTCTTCTATGTTGAAGCGTTCATTTCCAGTAACAGTTTGAATTTTTAGGTTTCACTCTGTTTTCTCCTATATTGATAGATGTATTTGGAACTCTAAATCCAACACGGTTTGTGCTAGCTTCTTGAAACTTGACACAGTAAATTAGTTTCAAGTTCTCTCTCTATGTTTTGTTTCCTCTTGCTGTAGCCCTAAGCAGTGACTGGCGAGAAACACTTTCATGGAGAGGGGTTGCCAAGCTTCCAAAAATTACGAATCTCCAGAAATCTCAGCAAATATTTTTTCACCCAAACTGGATGATACTTTCAGGTAATGATCAGTACACGAAGGCGACTTGGTTCCCCAAATGTCGTTCTTCTATGTTGAAGCTTTCATTTCCAGTAACACTTTGAATTTTTAGGTTTCACTCTGTTTTCTCCTATATTGATAGATGTATTTGGAACTCTAAATCCAACACGGTTTGTGCTAGCTTCATGAAACTTGACACAGTAA
The DNA here is from genome assembly GCF_964194105.1 of Spermophilus citellus. NCBI lineage: Eukaryota > Metazoa > Chordata > Mammalia > Rodentia > Sciuridae > Spermophilus > Spermophilus citellus. The sequence goes on along the minus strand of NC_138197.1, from coordinate 12,307,654 downwards.
AGTAGTTTCACGTTCTATCTCTATATTCTGTTTCCTCTTGATGTAGCCCTAAGCAGTGACTGGTGAGAAACACTTTCATGGAAAAAGGTTGCCAAGCTTCCAAAAGTTACGAATCTCCAGAAATCTCAGCAAATATTTTTTCACCCAAACTGGATGATACTTTCAGGTAATGATCAGTACACTAAGGCGACTTGGTTCCCCAAATGTCGTTCTTCTATGTTGAAGCATTCATTTCCTGTAACAGTTTGAATTTTTAGGTTTCACTCTGTTTTCTCCTATATTGATAGATGTATTTGGAACTCTAAATCCAACCCGGTTTGTGCTAGCTTCTTGAAACTTGACACAGTAAAGTAGTTTCACGTTCTATCTCTAGCTTTTGTTTCCTCTTGATGTAGCCCTAAGCAGTGACTGGCGAGAAACACTTTCATGGAAAGGGGTTGCCAAGCTTCCAAAAATTACGAATCTCCAGAAATCTCAGCAAATATTTTTTCACCCAAACTGGATGATACTTTCAGGTAATGATCAGTACACTAAGGCGACTTGGTTCCCCAAATTTCGTTCTTCTATGTTGAAGAGATCATTTCCAGTAACAGTTTGAATTTTTAGGTTTCACTCTGTTTTCTCCTATATTGATACATGTGTTTGGAACTCTAAATCCAACACGGTTTGTGCTAGCTTCTTGAAACTTGATACAGTAAAGTAGTTTCACGTTCTATCTCTATGTTTTGTTTCCTCTTGCTGTAGCCCTAAGCAGTGACTGGCGAGAACCACTTTCATGGAGAGGGGTTGCCAAGCTTCCAAAAATTACGAATCTCCAAAAATCTCAGCAAATATTTTTTCACCCAAACTGGATGATACTTTCAGGTAATGATCAGTACACTAAGGCGACTTGGTTCCCCAAATTTCGTTCTTCTATGTTGAAGCGTTCATTTCCAGTAACAGTTTGAATTTTTAGGTTTCACTCTGTTTTCTCCTATATTGATAGATGTATTTGGAACTCTAAATCCAACACGGTTTGTGCTAGCTTCATGAAACTTGACAAAGTAAAGTAGTTTCACGTTCTATCTCTATATTCTGTTTCCTCTTGATGTAGCCCTAAGCAGTGACTGGCGAGAAACACTTTCATGGAAAAAGGTTGCCAAGCTTCCAAAAGTTACGAATCTCCAGAAATCTCAGCAAATATTTTTTCACCCAAACTGGATGATACTTTCAGGTAATGATCAGTACACGAAGGCGACTTGGTTCCCCAAATTTCGTTCTTCTATGTTGAAGCGTTCATTTCCAGTACCAGTTTGAATTTTTAGGTTTCACTCTGTTTTCTCCTATATTGATACATGTATTTGGAACTCTAAATCCAACACGGTTTGTGCTAGCTTCATGAAACTTGACAAAGTAAAGTAGTTTCACGTTCTATCTCTATATTCTGTTTCCTCTTGATGTAGCCCTAAGCAGTGACTGGCGAGAAACACTTTCATGGAAAAAGGTTGCCAAGCTTCCAAAAGTTATGAATCTCCAGAAATCTCAAAAATATTTTTTCACCCAAACTGGATGATACTTTCAGGTAATGATCAGTACACGTAGGCGACTTGGTTCCCCAAATTTCGTTCTTCTATGTTGAAGCGTTCATTTCCAGTAACAGTTTGAATTTTTAGGTTTCACTCTGTTTTCTCCTATATTGATAGATGTATTTGGAACTCTAAATCCAACACGGTTTGTGCTAGCTTCTTGAAACTTGACACAGTAAAGTAGTTTCACGTTCTATCTCTAGGTTTTGTTTCCTCTTGATGTAGCCCTAAGCAGTGACTGGCGAGAAACACTTTCATGGAGACTGGTTGCCAAGCTTCCAAAAATTACGAATCTCCAAAAATCTCAGCAAATATTTTTTCACCCAAACTGGATGATACTTTCAGGTAATGATCAGTACACTAAGGCGACTTGGTTCCCCAAATTTCGTTCTTCTATGTTGAAGCGTTCGTTTCCAGTAACAGTTTGAATTTTTAGGTTTCACTCTGTTTTCTCCTATATTGATAGATGTATTTGGAACTCTAAATCCAACACGGTTTGTGCTAGCTTCTTGAAACTTGACACAGTAAAGTAGTTTCAAGTTCTCTCTCTATGTTTTGTTTCCTCTTGCTGTAGCCCTAAGCAGTGACTGGCGAGAAACACTTTCATGGAAAGGGGTTGCCAAGGTTCCAAAAATTACGAATCTCCAGAAATCTCAGCAAATATTTTTTCACCCAAACTGGATGATACTTTCAGGTAATGATCAGTACACTAAGGCGACTTGGTTCCCCAAAGTTCGTTCTTCTATGTTGAAGCGTTCATTTCCAGTAACAGTTTGAATTTTTAGGTTTCACTCTGTTTTCTCGTATATTGATACATGTATTTGGAACTCTAAATCCAACACGGTTTGTGCTAGCTTCTTGAAACTTGATACAGTAAAGTAGTTTCACGTTCTATCTCTATGTTTTGTTTCCTCTTGATGTAGCCCTAAGCAGTGACTGGCGAGAACCACTTTCATGGAGAGGGGTTGCCAAGCTTCCAAAAATTACGAATCTCCAGAAATCTCAGCAAATATATTTTCACCCAAACTGGATGATACTTTCAGGTAATGATCAGTACACGAAGGCGACTTGGTTCCCCAAATGTCGTTCTTCTATGTTGAAGCGTTCATTTCCAGTAACACTTTGAATTTTTAGGTTTCACTCTGTTTTCTCCTATATTGATAGATGTATTTGGAACTCTAAATCCAACACGGTTTGTGCTAGCTTCATGAAACTTGACAAAGTAAAGTAGTTTCACGTTCTATCTCTATATTCTGTTTCCTCTTGATGTAGCCCTAAGCAGTGACTGGCGAGAAACACTTTCATGGAAAAAGGTTGCCAAGCTTCCAAAAGTTACGAATCTCCAGAAATCTCAGCAAATATTTTTTCACCCAAACTGGATGATACTTTCAGGTAATGATCAGTACACGAAGGCGACTTGGTTCCCCAAATTTCGTTCTTCTATGTTGAAGCGTTCATTTCCAGTAACAGTTTGAATTTTTAGGTTTCACTCTCTTTTCTCCTATATTGATACATGTATTTGGAACTCTAAATCCAACACGGTTTGTGCTAGCTTCATGAAACTTGACAAAGTAAAGTAGTTTCACGTTCTATCTCTATATTCTGTTTCCTCTTGATGTAGCCCTAAGCAGTGACTGGCGAGAAACACTTTCATGGAAAAAGGTTGCCAAGCTTCCAAAAGTTACGAATCTCCAGAAATCTCAGCAAATATTTTTTCACCCAAACTGGATGATACTTTCAGGTAATGATCAGTACACGTAGGCGACTTGGTTCCCCAAATTTCGTTCTTCTATGTTGAAGCGTTCATTTCCAGTAACAGTTTGAATTTTTAGGTTTCACTCTCTTTTCTCCTATATTGATACATGTATTTGGAACTCTAAATCCAACACGGTTTGTGCTAGCTTCTTGAAACTTGATACAGTAAAGTAGTTTCACGTTCTATCTCTATGTTTTGTTTCCTCTTGCTGTAGCCCTAAGCAGTGACTGGCGAGAACCACTTTCATGGAGAGGGGTTGCCAAGCTTCCAAAAATTACGAATCTCCAGAAATCTCAGCAAATATTTTTTCACCCAAACTGGATGATACTTTCAGGTAATGATCAGTACACTAAGGCGACTTGGTTCCCCAAATGTCGTTCTTCTATGTTGAAGCGTTCATTTCCAGTAACAGTTTGAATTTTTAGGTTTCACTCTCTTTTCTCCTATATTGATACATGTATTTGGAACTCTAAATCCAACACGGTTTGTGCTAGCTTCTTGAAACTTGACACAGTAAAGTAGTTTCAAGTTCTGTCTCTATGTTTTGTTTCCTCTTGATGTAGCCCTAAGCAGTGACTGGCGAGAAACACTTTCATGGAAAGGGGTTGCCAAGCTTCCAAAAATTACGAATCTCCAGAAATCTCAGCAAATATTTTTTCACCCAAACTGGATGATACTTTCAGGTAATGATCAGTACACTAAGGCGACTTGGTTCCCCAAAGTTCGTTCTTCTATGTTGAAGCGTTCATTTCCAGTAACAGTTTGAATTTTTAGGTTTCACTCTGTTTTCTCCTATATTGATAGATGTATTTGGAACTCTAAATCCAACACGGTTTGTGCTAGCTTCTTGAAACTTGACACAGTAAAGTAGTTTCACGTTCTATCTCTAGGTTTTGTTTCCTCTTGATGTAGCCATAAGCAGTGACTGGCGAGAAACACTTTCATGGAAAGGGGTTGCCAAGCTTCCAAAAGTTACGAATCTCCAGAAATCTCAGCAAATATTTTTTCACCCAAACTGGATGATACTTTCAGGTAATGATCAGTACACTAAGGCGACTTGGTTCCCCAAATTTCGTTCTTCTATGTTGAAGCGTTCATTTCCAGTAACAGTTTGAATTTTTAGGTTTCACTCTGTTTTCTCCTATGTTGATACATGTATTTGGAACTCTAAATCCAACACCGTTTGTGCTAGCTTCTTGAAACTTGATACAGTAAAGTAGTTTCACGTTCTATCTCTAGCTTTTGTTTCCTCTTGATGTAGCCCTAAGCAGTGACTGGCGAGAACCACTTTCATGGAGAGGGGTTGCCAAGCTTCCAAAAATTACGAATCTCCAAAAATCTCAGCAAATATTTTTTCACCCAAACTGGATGATACTTTCAGGTAATGATCAGTACACTAAGGCGACTTGGTTCCCTAAATTTCGTTCTTCTATGTTGAAGCGTTCATTTCCAGTAACAGTTTGAATTTTTAGGTTTCACTCTGTTTTCTCCTATATTGATACATGTATTTGGAACTCTAAATCCAACACGGTTTGTGCTAGCTTCTTGAAACTTGACACAGTAAAGTAGTTTCACGTTCTATCTCTATGTTTTGTTTCCTCTTGATGTAGCCCTAAGCAGTGACTGGCGAGAAACACTTTCATGGAAAGGGGTTGCCAAGCTTCCAAAAATTACGAATCTCCAGAAATCTCAGCAAATATTTTTTCACCCAAACTGGATGATACTTTCAGGTAATGATCAGTACACTAAGGCGACTTGGTTCCCCAAATGTCGTTCTTCTATGTTGAAGCGTTCATTTCCTGTAACAGTTTGAATTTTTAGGTTTCACTCTGTTTTCTCCTATATTGATACATGTATTTGGAACTCTAAATCCAACACGGTTTGTGCTAGATTCTTGAAACTTGATACAGTAAAGTAGTTTCACGTTCTATCTCTATGTTTTGTTTCCTCTTGATGTAGCCCTAAGCAGTGACTGGCGAGAACCACTTTCATGGAGAGGGGTTGCCAAGCTTCCAAAAATTACGAATCTCCAGAAATCTCAGCAAATATATTTTCACCCAAACTGGATGATACTTTCAGGTAATGATCAGTACACGAAGGCGACTTGGTTCCCCAAATGTCGTTCTTCTATGTTGAAGCGTTCATTTCCAGTAACACTTTGAATTTTTAGGTTTCACTCTGTTTTCTCCTATATTGATAGATGTATTTGGAACTCTAAATCCAACACGGTTTGTGCTAGCTTCATGAAACTTGACAAAGTAAAGTAGTTTCACGTTCTATCTCTATATTCTGTTTCCTCTTGATGTAGCCCTAAGCAGTGACTGGCGAGAAACACTTTCATTGAAAAAGGTTGCCAAGCTTCCAAAAGTTACGAATCTCCAGAAATCTCAGCAAATATTTTTTCACCCAAACTGGATGATACTTTCAGGTAATGATCAGTACACGAAGGCGACTTGGTTCCCCAAATTTCGTTCTTCTATGTTGAAGCGTTCATTTCCAGTAACAGTTTGAATTTTTAGGTTTCACTCTCTTTTCTCCTATATTGATACATGTATTTGGAACTCTAAATCCAACACGGTTTGTGCTAGCTTCATGAAACTTGACAAAGTAAAGTAGTTTCACGTTCTATCTCTATATTCTGTTTCCTCTTGATGTAGCCCTAAGCATCGAGTGGCGAGAAACACTTTGATGGAAAAAGGTTGCCAAGCTTCCAAAAGTTACGAATCTCCAGAAATCTCAGCAAATATTTTTTCACCCAAACTGGATGATACTTTCAGGTAATGATCAGTACACGTAGGCGACTTGGTTCCCCAAATTTCGTTCTTCTATGTTGAAGCGTTCATTTCCAGTAACAGTTTGAATTTTTAGGTTTCACTCTCTTTTCTCCTATATTGATACATGTATTTGGAACTCTAAATCCAACACGGTTTGTGCTAGCTTCTTGAAACTTGATACAGTAAAGTAGTTTCACGTTCTATCTCTATGTTTTGTTTCCTCTTGCTGTAGCCCTAAGCAGTGACTGGCGAGAACCACTTTCATGGAGAGGGGTTGCCAAGCTTTCAAAAATTACGAATCTCCAAAAATCTCAGCAAATATTTTTTCACCCAAACTGGATGATACTTTCAGGTAATGATCAGTACACGAAGGCGACTTGGTTCCCCAAATTTCGTTCTTCTATGTTGAAGCGTTCATTTCCAGTAACAGTTTGAATTTTTAGGTTTCACTCTCTTTTCTCCTATATTGATACATGTATTTGGAACTCTAAATCCAACACGGTTTGTGCTAGCTTCATGAAACTTGACAAAGTAAAGTAGTTTCACGTTCTATCTCTATATTCTGTTTCCTCTTGATGTAGCCCTAAGCAGTGACTGGCGAGAAACACTTTCATGGAAAAAGGTTGCCAAGCTTCCAAAAGTTATGAATCTCCAGAAATCTCAAAAATATTTTTTCACCCAAACTGGATGATACTTTCAGGTAATGATCAGTACACTAAGGCGACTTGGTTCCCCAAATTTCGTTCTTCTATGTTGAAGCGTTCATTTCCAGTAACAGTTTGAATTTTTAGGTTTCACTCTGTTTTCTCCTATATTGATAGATGTATTTGGAACTCTAAATCCAACACGGTTTGTGCTAGCTTCTTGAAACTTGACACAGTAAAGTAGTTTCACGTTCTATCTCTAGGTTTTGTTTCCTCTTGATGTAGCCCTAAGCAGTGACTGGCGAGAACCACTTTCATGGAGAGGGGTTGCCAAGCTTCCAAAAATTACGAATCTCCAGAAATCTCAGCAAATATATTTTCACCCAAACTGGATGATACTTTCAGGTAATGATCAGTACACGAAGGCGACTTGGTTCCCCAAATGTCGTTCTTTTATGTTGAAGCGTTCATTTCCAGTAACACTTTGAATTTTTAGGTTTCACTCTGTTTTCTCCTATATTGATAGATGTATTTGGAACTCTAAATCCAACACGGTTTGTGCTAGCTTCATGAAACTTGACAAAGTAAAGTAGTTTCACGTTCTATCTCTATATTCTGTTTCCTCTTGATGTAGCCCTAAGCAGTGACTGGCGAGAAACACTTTCATGGAAAAAGGTTGCCAAGCTTCCAAAAGTTACGAATCTCCAGAAATCTCAGCAAATATTTTTTCACCCAAACTGGATGATACTTTCAGGTAATGATCAGTACACGAAGGCGACTTGGTTCCCCAAATTTCGTTCTTCTATGTTGAAGCGTTCATTTCCAGTAACAGTTTGAATTTTTAGGTTTCACTCTCTTTTCTCCTATATTGATACATGTATTTGGAACTCTAAATCCAACACGGTTTGTGCTAGCTTCATGAAACTTGACAAAGTAAAGTAGTTTCACGTTCTATCTCTATATTCTGTTTCCTCTTGATGTAGCCCTAAGCATCGAGTGGCGAGAAACACTTTGATGGAAAAAGGTTGCCAAGCTTCCAAAAGTTACGAATCTCCAGAAATCTCAGCAAATATTTTTTCACCCAAACTGGATGATACTTTCAGGTAATGATCAGTACACGTAGGCGACTTGGTTCCCCAAATTTCGTTCTTCTATGTTGAAGCGTTCATTTCCAGTAACAGTTTGAATTTTTAGGTTTCACTCTCTTTTCTCCTATATTGATACATGTATTTGGAACTCTAAATCCAACACGGTTTGTGCTAGCTTCTTGAAACTTGATACAGTAAAGTAGTTTCACGTTCTATCTCTATGTTTTGTTTCCTCTTGCTGTAGCCCTAAGCAGTGACTGGCGAGAACCACTTTCATGGAGAGGGGTTGCCAAGCTTTCAAAAATTACGAATCTCCAAAAATCTCAGCAAATATTTTTTCACCCAAACTGGATGATACTTTCAGGTAATGATCAGTACACGAAGGCGACTTGGTTCCCCAAATTTCGTTCTTCTATGTTGAAGCGTTCATTTCCAGTAACAGTTTGAATTTTTAGGTTTCACTCTCTTTTCTCCTATATTGATACATGTATTTGGAACTCTAAATCCAACACGGTTTGTGCTAGCTTCATGAAACTTGACAAAGTAAAGTAGTTTCACGTTCTATCTCTATATTCTGTTTCCTCTTGATGTAGCCCTAAGCAGTGACTGGCGAGAAACACTTTCATGGAAAAAGGTTGCCAAGCTTCCAAAAGTTATGAATCTCCAGAAATCTCAAAAATATTTTTTCACCCAAACTGGATGATACTTTCAGGTAATGATCAGTACACTAAGGCGACTTGGTTCCCCAAATTTCGTTCTTCTATGTTGAAGCGTTCATTTCCAGTAACAGTTTGAATTTTTAGGTTTCACTCTGTTTTCTCCTATATTGATAGATGTATTTGGAAATCTAAATCCAACACGGTTTGTGCTAGCTTCTTGAAACTTGACACAGTAAAGTAGTTTCACGTTCTATCTCTAGGTTTTGTTTCCTCTTGATGTAGCCCTAAGCAGTGACTGGCGAGAAACACTTTCATGGAGACTGGTTGCCAAGCTTCCAAAAATTACGAATCTCCAAAAATCTCAGCAAATATTTTTTCACCCAAACTGGATGATACTTTCAGGTAATGATCAGTACACTAAGGCGACTTGGTTCCCCAAATTTCGTTCTTCTATGTTGAAGCGTTCATTTCCAGTAACAGTTTGAAATTTTAGGTTTCACTCTGTTTTCTCCTATATTGATAGATGTATTTGGAACTCTAAATCCAACACGGTTTGTGCTAGCTTCTTGAAACTTGACACAGTAAAGTAGTTTCAAGTTCTCTCTCTATGTATTGTTTCCTCTTGCTGTAGCCCTAAGCAGTGACTGGCGAGAAACACTTTCATGGAAAGGGGTTGCCAAGCTTCCAAAAATTACGAATCTCCAGAAATCTCAGCAAATATTTTTTCACCCAAACTGGATGATACTTTCAGGTAATGATCAGTACACTAAGGCGACTTGGTTCCCCAAAGTTCGTTCTTCTATGTTGAAGCGTTCATTTCCAGTAACAGTTTGAATTTTTAGGTTTCACTCTGTTTTCTCCTATATTGATAGATGTATTTGGAACTCTAAATCCAACACGGTTTGTGCTAGCTTCATGAAACTTGACAAAGTAAAGTAGTTTCACGTTCTATCTCTATATTCTGTTTCCTCTTGATGTAGCCCTAAGCAGTGACTGGCGAGAAACACTTTCATGGAAAAAGGTTGCCAAGCTTCCAAAAGTTACGAATCTCCAGAAATCTCAGCAAATATTTTTTCACCCAAACTGGATGATACTTTCAGGTAATGATCAGTACACGAAGGCGACTTGGTTCCCCAAATGTCGTTCTTCTATGTTGAAGCGTTCATTTCCAGTAACAGTTTGAATTTTTAGGTTTCACTCTCTTTTCTCCTATATTGATACATGTATTTGGAACTCTAAATCCAACACGGTTTGTGCTAGCTTCATGAAACTTGACACAGTAAAGTAGTTTCACGTTCTATCTCTATATTCTGTTTCCTCTTGATGTAGCCCTAAGCAGAGACTGGCGAGAAACACTTTCATGGAAAAAGGTTGCCAAGCTTCCAAAAGTTACGAATCTCCAGAAATCTCAGCAAATATTTTTTCACCCAAACTGGATGATACTTTCAGGTAATGATCAGTACACATAGGCGACTTGGTTCCCCAAATTTCGTTCTTCTATGTTGAAGCGTTCATTTCCAGTAACAGTTTGAATTTTTAGGTTTCACTCTCTTTTCTCCTATATTGATACATGTATTTGGAACTCTAAATCCAACACGGTTTGTGCTAGCTTCTTGAAACTTGATACAGTAAAGTAGTTTCACGTTCTATCTCTATGTTTTGTTTCCTCTTGCTGTAGCCCTAAGCAGTGACTGGCGAGAACCACTTTCATGGAGAGGGGTTGCCAAGCTTTCAAAAATTACGAATCTCCAAAAATCTCAGCAAATATTTTTTCACCCAAACTGGATGATACTTTCAGGTAATGATCAGTACACTAAGGCGACTTGGTTCCCCAAATTTCGTTCTTCTATGTTGAAGCGTTCATTTCCAGTAACAGTTTGAATTTTTAGGTTTCACTCTGTTTTCTCCTATATTGATAGATGTATTTGGAACTCTAAATCCAACACGGTTTGTGCTAGCTTCTTGAAACTTGACACAGTAAAGTAGTTTCAAGTTCTCTCTCTATGTTTTGTTTCCTCTTGATGTAGCCCTAAGCAGTGACTGGCGAGAAACACTTTCATGGAAAGGGATTGCCAAGCTTCCAAAAATTACGAATCTCCAGAAATCTCAGCAAATATTTTTTCACCCAAACTGGATGATACTTTCAGGTAATGATCAGTACACTAAGGCGACTTGGTTCCCCAAAGTTCGTTCTTCTATGTTGAAGCGTTCATTTCCAGTAACAGTTTGAATTTTTAGGTTTCACTCTGTTTTCTTATATATTGATAGATGTATTTGGAACTCTAAATCCAACACGGTTTGTGCTAGCTTCTTGAAACTTGACACAGTAAAGTAGTTTCACGTTCTATCTCTAGGTTTTGTTTCCTCTTGATGTAGCCATAAGCAGTGACTGGCGAGAAACACTTTCATGGAAAGGGGTTGCCAAGCTTCCAAAAGTTACGAATCTCCAGAAATCTCAGCAAATATTTTTTCACCCAAACTGGATGATACTTTCAGGTAATGATCAGTACACTAAGGCGACTTGGTTCCCCAAATTTCGTTCTTCTATGTTGAAGCGTTCATTTCCAGTAACAGTTTGAATTTTTAGGTTTCACTCTGTTTTCTCCTATGTTGATACATGTATTTGGAACTCTAAATCCAACACGGTTTGTGCTAGCTTCTTGAAACTTGATACAGTAAAGTAGTTTCACGTTCTATCTCTAGCTTTTGTTTCCTCTTGATGTAGCCCTAAGCAGTGACTGGCGAGAACCACTTTCATGGAGTGGGGTTGCCAAGCTTCCAAAAATTACGAATCTCCAAAAATCTCAGCAAATATTTTTTCACCCAAACTGGATGATACTTTCAGGTAATGATCAGTACACTAAGGCAACTTGGTTCCCCAAAGTTCGTTCTTCTATGTTGAAGCGTTCATTTCCAGTAACAGTTTGAATTTTTAGGTTTCACTCTGTTTTCTCCTATATTGATAGATGTATTTAGAACTCTAAATCCAACACGGTTTGTGCTAGCTTCTTGAAACTTGACACAGTAAAGTAGTTTCAAGTTCTCTCTCTATGTTTTGTTTCCTCTTGATGTAGCCCTAAGCAGTGACTGGCGAGAAACACTTTCATGGAAAGGGGTTGCCAAGCTTCCAAAAATTACGAATCTCCAGAAATCTCAGCAAATATTTTTTCACCCAAACTGGATGATACTTTCAGGTAATGATCAGTACACTAAGGCGACTTGGTTCCCCAAATGTCGTTCTTCTATGTTGAAGCGTTCATTTCCTGTAACAGTTTGAATTTTTAGGTTTCACTCTGTTTTCTCCTATATTGATACATGTATTTGGAACTCTAAATCCAACACGGTTTGTGCTAGCTTCTTGAAACTTGACACAGTAAAGTAGTTTCACGTTCTATCTCTAGGTTTTGTTTCCTCTTGATGTAGCCCTAAGCAGTGACTGGCGAGAAACACTTTCATGGAAAGGGGTTGCCAAGCTTCCAAAAATTACGAATCTCCAGAAATCTCAGCAAACATTTTTTCACCCAAACTGGATGATACTTTCAGGTAATGATCAGTACACTAAGGCGACTTGGTTCCCCAAATTTCGTTCTTCTATGTTGAAGCGTTCATTTCCAGTAACAGTTTGAATTTTTAGGTTTCACTCTGTTTTCTCCTATATTGATACATGTATTTGGAACTCTAAATCCAACACGGTTTGTGCTAGCTTCTTGTAACTTGATACAGTAAAGTAGTTTCACGTTCTATCTCTATGTTTTGTTTCCTCTTGCTGTAGCCCTAAGCAGTGACTGGCGAGAACCACTTTCATGGAGAGGGGTTGCCAAGCTTCCAAAAATTACGAATCTCCAAAAATCTCAGCAAATATTTTTTCACCCAAACTGGATGATACTTTCAGGTAATGATCAGTACACTAAGGCGACTTGGTTCCCCAAAGTTCGTTCTTCTATTTTGAAGCGTTCATTTCCTGTAACAGTTTGAATTTTTAGGTTTAAATCTGTTTTCTCCTATATTGATACATGTATTTGGAACTCTAAATCCAACACGGTTTGTGCTAGCTTCTTGAAACTTGACACAGTAAAGTAGTTTCACGTTCTATCTCTATGTTTTGTTTCCTCTTGATGTAGCCCTAAGCAGTGACTGGCGAGAAACACTTTCATGGAAAGGGGTTGCCAAGCTTCCAAAAATTACGAATCTCCAGAAATCTCAGCAAATATTTTTTCACCCAAACTGGATGATACTTTCAGGTAATGATCAGTACACTAAGGCGACTTGGTTCCCCAAATGTCGTTCTTCTATGTTGAAGCGTTCATTTCCTGTAACAGTTTGAATTTTTAGGTTTCACTCTGTTTTCTCCTATATTGATACATGTATTTGGAACTCTAAATCCAACACGGTTTGTGCTAGCTTCTTGAAACTTGACACAATAAAGTAGTTTCAAGTTCTCTCTCTATGTTTTGTTTCCTCTTGATGTAGCCCTAAGCAGTGACTGGCGAGAAACACTTTCATGGAAAGGGGTTGCCAAGCTTCCAAAAATTACGAATCTCCAGAAATCTCAGCAAATATTTTTTCACCCAAACTGGATGATACTTTCAGGTAATGATCAGTACACTAAGGTGACTTGGTTCCCCAAATTTCGTTCTTCTATGTTGAAGCGTTCATTTCCAGTAACAGTTTGAATTTTTAGGTTTCACTCTGTTTTCTCCTATATTGATAGATGTATTTGGAACTCTAAATCCAACACGGTTTGTGCTAGCTTCATGAAACTTGACAAAGTAAAGTAGTTTCACGTTCTATCTCTATATTCTGTTTCCTCTTGATGTAGCCCTAAGCAGTGACTGGTGAGAAACACTTTCATGGAAAAAGGTTGCCAAGCTTCCAAAAGTTACGAATCTCCAGAAATCTCAGCAAATATTTTTTCACCCAAACTGGATGATACTTTCAGGTAATGATCAGTACACTAAGGCGACTTGGTTCCCCAAATGTCGTTCTTCTATGTTCAAGCGTTCATTTCCTGTAACAGTTTGAATTTTTAGGTTTCACTCTGTTTTCTCCTATATTGATACATGTATTTGGAACTCTAAATCCAACACGGTTTGTGCTAGCTTCTTGAAACTTGACACAATAAAGTAGTTTCAAGTTCTCTCTCTATGTTTTGTTTCCTCTTGATGTAGCCCTAAGCAGTGACTGGCGAGAAACACTTTCATGGAAAGGGGTTGCCAAGCTTCCAAAAATTACGAATCTCCAGAAATCTCAGCAAATATTTTTTCACCCAAACTGGATGATACTTTCAGGTAATGATCAGTACACTAAGGCGACTTGGTTCCCCAAAGTTCGTTCTTCTATGTTGAAGCGTTCATTTCCAGTAACAGTTTGAATTTTTAGGTTTCACTCTGTTTTCTCCTATATTGATAGATGTATTTGGAACTCTAAATCCAACACGGTTTGTGCTAGCTTCATGAAACTTGACAAAGTAAAGTAGTTTCACGTTCTATCTCTATATTCTGTTTCCTCTTGATGTAGCCCTAAGCAGTGACTGGTGAGAAACACTTTCATGGAAAAAGGTTGCCAAGCTTCCAAAAGTTACGAATCTCCAGAAATCTCAGCAAATATTTTTTCACCCAAACTGGATGATACTTTCAGGTAATGATCAGTACACTAAGGCGACTTGGTTCCCCAAATGTCGTTCTTCTATGTTGAAGCGTTCATTTCCTGTAACAGTTTGAATTTTTAGGTTTCACTCTGTTTTCTCCTATATTGATAGATGTATTTGGAACTCTAAATCCAACACGGTTTGTGCTAGCTTCTTGAAACTTGACACAGTAAAGTAGTTTCAAGTTCTCTGTCTATGTTTTGTTTCCTCTTGATGTAGCCCTAAGCAGTGACTGGCGAGAAACACTTTCATGGAAAGGGGTTGCCAAGCTTCCAAAAATTACGAATCTCCAGAAATCTCAGCAAATATTTTTTCACCCAAACTGGATGATACTTTCAGGTAATGATCAGTACACTAAGGCGACTTGGTTCCCCAAATTTCGTTCTTCTATGTTGAAGCGTTCATTTCCAGTAACAGTTTGAATTTTTAGGTTTCACTCTGTTTTCTCCTATATTGATACATGTATTTGGAACTCTAAATCCAACACGGTTTGTGCTAGCTTCTTGAAACTTGATACAGTAAAGTAGTTTCACGTTCTATCTCTATGTTTTGTTTCCTCTTGCTGTAGCCCTAAGCAGTGACTGGCGAGAACCACTTTCATGGAGAGGGGTTGCCAAGCTTCCAAAAATTACGAATCTCCAAAAATCTCAGCAAATATTTTTTCACCCAAACTGGATGATACTTTCAGGTAATGATCAGTACACTAAGGCGACTTGGTTCCCCAAATTTCGTTCTTCTATGTTGAAGCGTTCATTTCCAGTAACAGTTTGAATTTTTAGGTTTCACTCTGTTTTCTCCTATATTGATAGATGTATTTGGAACTCTAAATCCAACACGGTTTGTGCTAGCTTCTTGAAACTTGACACAGTAAAGTAGTTTCAAGTTCTCTCTCTATGTTTTGTTTCCTCTTGATGTAGCCCTAAGCAGTGACTGGCGAGAAACACTTTCATGGAAAGGGGTTGCCAAGCTTCCAAAAATTACGAATCTCCAGAAATCTCAGCAAATATTTTTTCACCCAAACTGGATGATACTTTCAGGTAATGATCAGTACACTAAGGCGACTTGGTTCCCCAAATGTCGTTCTTCTATGTTGAAGCGTTCATTTCCTGTAACAGTTTGAATTTTTAGGTTTCACTCTGTTTTCTCCTATATTGATACATGTATTTGGAACTCTAAATCCAACACGGTTTGTGCTAGCTTCTTGAAACTTGACACAGTAAAGTACTTTCACGTTCTATCTCTATGTTTTGTTTCCTCTTGATGTAGCCCTAAGCAGTGACTAGCGAGAAACACTTTCATGGAAAGGAGTTGCCAAGCTTCCAAAAATTACGAATCTCCAGAAATCTCAGCAAATATTTTTTCACCCAAACTGGATGATACTTTCAGGTAATGATCAGTACACTAAGGCGACTTGGTTCGCCAAAGTTCGTTCTTCTATTTTGAAGCGTTCATTTCCTGTAACAGTTTGAATTTTTAGGTTTCACTCTGTTTTCTCCTATATTGATACATGTATTTGGAACTCTAAATCCAACACGGTTTGTGCTAGCTTCTTGAAACTTGACACAGTAAAGTAGTTTCACGTTCTATCTCTATGTTTTGTTTCCTCTTGATGTAGCCCTAAGCAGTGACTGGCGAGAAACACTTTCATGGAAAGGGGTTGCCAAGCTTCCAAAAATTACGAATCTCCAGAAATCTCAGCAAATATTTTTTCACCCAAACTGGATGATACTTTCAGGTAATGATCAGTACACTAAGGCGACTTGGTTCCCCAAAGTTCGTTCTTCTATGTTGAAGCGTTCATTTCCAGTAACAGTTTGAATTTTTAGGTTTCACTTTGTTTTCTCCTATATTGATACATGTATTTGGAACTCTAAATCCAACACGGTTTGTGCTAGCTTCTTGAAACTTGATACAGTAAAGTAGTTTCACGTTCTATCTCTATGTTTTGTTTCCTCTTGCTGTAGCCCTAAGCAGTGACTGGCGAGAACCACTTTCATGGAGAGGGGTTGCCAAGCTTCCAAAAATTACGAATCTCCAGAAATCTCAGCAAATATTTTTTCACCCAAACTGGATGATACTTTCAGGTAATGATCAGTACACGAAGGCGACTTGGTTCCCCAAATGTCGTTCTTCTATGTTGAAGCGTTCATTTCCAGTAACACTTTGAATTTTTAGGTTTCACTCTGTTTTCTCCTATATTGATAGATGTATTTGGAACTCTAAATCCAACACGGTTTGTGCTAGCTTCATGAAACTTGACAAAGTAAAGTAGTTTCACGTTCTATCTCTATATTCTGTTTCCTCTTGATGTAGCCCTAAGCAGTGACTGGTGAGAAACACTTTCATGGAAAAAGGTTGCCAAGCTTCCAAAAGTTACGAATCTCCAGAAATCTCAGCAAATATTTTTTCACCCAAACTGGATGATACTTTCAGGTAATGATCAGTACACTAAGGCGACTTGGTTCCCCAAATGTCGTTCTTCTATGTTGAAGCGTTCATTTCCTGTAACAGTTTGAATTTTTAGGTTTCACTCTGTTTTCTCCTATGTTGATACATGTATTTGGAACTCTAAATCCAACACGGTTTGTGCTAGCTTCTTGAAACTTGACTCAGTAAAGTAGTTTCACGTTCTATCTCTATGTTTTGTTTCCTCTTGATGTAGCCCTAAGCAGTGACTGGCGAGAAACACTTTCATGGAAAGGGGTTGCCAAGCTTCCAAAAATTACGAATCTCCAGAAATCTCAGCAAATATTTTTTCACCCAAACTGGATGATACTTTCAGGTAATGATCAGTACACGAAGGCGACTTGGTTCCCCAAATGTCGTTCTTCTATGTTGAAGCGTTCATTTCCAGTAACAGTTTGAATTTTTAGGTTTCACTCTGTTTTCTCCTATATTGATAGATGTATTTGGAACTCTAAATCCAACACGGTTTGTGCTAGCTTCTTGAAACTTGACACAGTAAAGTAGTTTCACGTTCTATCTCTAGCTTTTGTTTCCTCTTGATGTAGCCCTAAGCAGTGACTGGCGAGAAACACTTTCATGGAAAGGGGTTGCCAAGCTTCCAAAAATTACGAATCTCCAGAAATCTCAGCAAATATTTTTTCACCCAAACTGGATGATACTTTCAGGTAATGATCAGTACACTAAGGCGACTTGGTTCCCCAAAGTTCGTTCTTCTATGTTGAAGCGTTCATTTCCAGTAACAGTTTGAATTTTTAGGTTTCACTCTGTTTTCTCCTATATTGATACATGTATTTGGAACTCTAAATCCAACACGGTTTGTGCTAGCTTCTTGAAACTTGATACAGTAAAGTAGTTTCAAGTTCTATCTCTATGTTTTGTTTCCTCTTGCTGTAGCCCTAAGCAGTGACTGGCGAGAACCACTTTCATGGAAAGGGGTTGCCAAGCTTCCAAAAATTACGAATCTCCAGAAATCTCAGCAAATATTTTTTCACCCAAACTGGATGATACTTTCAGGTAATGATCAGTACACTAAGGCGACTTGGTTCGCCAAAGTTCGTTCTTCTATTTTGAAGCGTTCATTTCCTGTAACAGTTTGAATTTTTAGGTTTCACTCTGTTTTCTCCTATATTGATACATGTATTTGGAACTCTAAATCCAACACGGTTTGTGCTAGCTTCTTGAAACTTGACACAGTAAAGTAGTTTCACGTTCTATCTCTATGTTTTGTTTCCTCTTGATGTAGCCCTAAGCAGTGACTGGCGAGAAACACTTTCATGGAAAGAGGTTGCCAAGCTTCCAAAAATTACGAATCTCCAGAAATCTCAGCAAATATTTTTTCACCCAAACTGGATGATACTTTCAGGTAATGATCAGTACACTAAGGCGACTTGGTTCCCCAAAGTTCGTTCTTCTATGTTGAAGCGTTCATTTCCAGTAACAGTTTGAATTTTTAGGTTTCACTTTGTTTTCTCCTATATTGATACATGTATTTGGAACTCTAAATCCAACACGGTTTGTGCTAGCTTCTTGAAACTTGATACAGTAAAGTAGTTTCACGTTCTATCTCTATGTTTTGTTTCCTCTTGCTGTAGCCCTAAGCAGTGACTGGCGAGAACCACTTTCATGGAGAGGGGTTGCCAAGCTTCCAAAAATTACGAATCTCCAGAAATCTCAGCAAATATTTTTTCACCCAAACTGGATGATACTTTCAGGTAATGATCAGTACACTAAGGCGACTTGGTTCCCCAAATGTCGTTCTTCTATGTTGAAGCGTTCATTTCCAGTAACACTTTGAATTTTTAGGTTTCACTCTGTTTTCTCCTATATTGATAGATGTATTTGGAAGTCTAAATCCAACACGGTTTGTGCTAGCTTCATGAAACTTGACAAAGTAAAGTAGTTTCACGTTCTATCTCTATATTCTGTTTCCTCTTGATGTAGCCCTAAGCAGTGACTGGTGAGAAACACTTTCATGGAAAAAGGTTGCCAAGCTTCCAAAAGTTACGAATCTCCAGAAATCTCAGCAAATATTTTTTCACCCAAACTGGATGATACTTTCAGGTAATGATCAGTACACTAAGGCGACTTGGTTCCCCAAAGTTCGTTCTTCTATGTTGAAGCGTTCATTTCCAGTAACAGTTTGAATTTTTAGGTTTCACTCTGTTTTCATCTATATTGATACATGTATTTGGAACTCTAAATCCAACACGGTTTGTGCTAGCTTCTTGAAACTTGATACAGTAAAGTAGTTTCACGTTCTATCTCTATGTTTTGTTTCCTCTTGCTGTAGCCCTAAGCAGTGACTGGCGAGAACCACTTTCATGGAGAGGGGTTGCCAAGCTTCCAAAAATTACGAATCTCCAGAAATCTCAGCAAATATTTTTTCACCCAAACTGGATGATACTTTCAGGTAATGATCAGTACACGAAGGCGACTTGGTTCCCCAAATGTCGTTCTTCTATGTTGAAGCGTTCATTTCCAGTAACACTTTGAATTTTTAGGTTTCACTCTGTTTTCTCCTATATTGATAGATGTATTTGGAACTCTAAATGCAACACGGTTTGTGCTAGCTTCATGAAACTTGACAAAGTAAAGTAGTTTCACGTTCTATCTCTATATTCTGTTTCCTCTTGATGTAGCCCTAAGCAGTGACTGGTGAGAAACACTTTCATGGAAAAAGGTTGCCAAGCTTCCAAAAGTTACGAATCTCCAGAAATCTCAGCAAATATTTTTTCACCCAAACTGGATGATACTTTCAGGTAATGATCAGTACACAAAGGCGACTTGGTTCCCCAAATGTCGTTCTTCTATGTTGAAGCGTTCATTTCCTGTAACAGTTTGAATTTTTAGGTTTCACTCTGTTTTCTCCTATATTGATACATGTATTTGGAACTCTAAATCGAACACGGTTTGTGCTAGCTTCTTGAAACTTGACATAGTAAAGTAGTTTCACATTCTATCTCTATGTTTTGTTTCCTCTTGCTGTAGCCCTAAGCAGTGACTGGCGAGAACCACTTTCATGGAGAGGGGTTGCCAAGCTTCCAAAAATTACGAATCTCCAGAAATCTCAGCAAATATTTTTTCACCCAAACTGGTTGATACTTTCAGGTAATGATCAGTACACGAAGGCGACTTGGTTCCCCAAATGTCGTTCTTCTATGTTGAAGCGTTCATTTCCAGTAACAGTTTGAATTTTTAGGTTTCACTCTGTTTTCTCCTATATTGATAGATGTATTTGGAACTCTAAATCCAACACGGTTTGTGCTAGCTTCATGAAACTTGACAAAGTAAAGTAGTTTCACGTTCTATCTCTATATTCTGTTTCCTCTTGATGTAGCCCTAAGCAGTGACTGGTGAGAAACACTTTCATGGAAAAAGGTTGCCAAGCTTCCAAAAGTTACGAATCTCCAGAAATCTCAGCAAATATTTTTTCACCCAAACTGGATGATACTTTCAGGTAATGATCAGTACACGAAGGCGACTTGGTTCCCCAAATTTCGTTCTTCTATGTTGAAGCGTTCATTTCCAGTAACAGTTTGAATTTTTAGGTTTCACTCTGTTTTCTCCTATATTGATACATGTATTTGGAACTCTAAATCCAACACGGTTTGTGCTAGCTTCTTGAAACTTGACAAACTAAAGTAGTTTCACGTTCTATCTCTAGGTTTTGTTTCCTCTTGATGTAGCCCTAAGCAGTGACTGGCGAGAACCACTTTCATGGAGAGGGGTTGCCAAGCTTCCAAAAATTACGAATCTCCAGAAATCTCAGCAAATATTTTTTCACCCAAACTGGATGATACTTTCAGGTAATGATCAGTACACTAAGGCGACTTGGTTCCCCAAATGTCGTTCTTCTATGTTGAAGCGTTCATTTCCAGTAACACTTTGAATTTTTAGGTTTCACTCTGTTTTCTCCTATATTGATAGATGTATTTGGAAGTCTAAATCCAACACGGTTTGTGCTAGCTTCATGAAACTTGACAAAGTAAAGTAGTTTCACGTTCTATCTCTATATTCTGTTTCCTCTTGATGTAGCCCTAAGCAGTGACTGGTGAGAAACACTTTCATGGAAAAAGGTTGCCAAGCTTCCAAAAGTTACGAATCTCCAGAAATCTCAGCAAATATTTTTTCACCCAAACTGGATGATACTTTCAGGTAATGATCAGTACACTAAGGCGACTTGGTTCCCCAAAGTTCGTTCTTCTATGTTGAAGCGTTCATTTCCAGTAACAGTTTGAATTTTTAGGTTTCACTCTGTTTTCATCTATATTGATACATGTATTTGGAACTCTAAATCCAACACGGTTTGTGCTAGCTTCTTGAAACTTGATACAGTAAAGTAGTTTCACGTTCTATCTCTATGTTTTGTTTCCTCTTGCTGTAGCCCTAAGCAGTGACTGGCGAGAACCACTTTCATGGAGAGGGGTTGCCAAGCTTCCAAAAATTACGAATCTCCAGAAATCTCAGCAAATATTTTTTCACCCAAACTGGATGATACTTTCAGGTAATGATCAGTACACGAAGGCGACTTGGTTCCCCAAATGTCGTTCTTCTATGTTGAAGCGTTCATTTCCAGTAACACTTTGAATTTTTAGGTTTCACTCTGTTTTCTCCTATATTGATAGATGTATTTGGAACTCTAAATGCAACACGGTTTGTGCTAGCTTCATGAAACTTGACAAAGTAAAGTAGTTTCACGTTCTATCTCTATATTCTGTTTCCTCTTGATGTAGCCCTAAGCAGTGACTGGTGAGAAACACTTTCATGGAAAAAGGTTGCCAAGCTTCCAAAAGTTACGAATCTCCAGAAATCTCAGCAAATATTTTTTCACCCAAACTGGATGATACTTTCAGGTAATGATCAGTACACAAAGGCGACTTGGTTCCCCAAATGTCGTTCTTCTATGTTGAAGCGTTCATTTCCTGTAACAGTTTGAATTTTTAGGTTTCACTCTGTTTTCTCCTATATTGATACATGTATTTGGAACTCTAAATCGAACACGGTTTGTGCTAGCTTCTTGAAACTTGACATAGTAAAGTAGTTTCACATTCTATCTCTATGTTTTGTTTCCTCTTGCTGTAGCCCTAAGCAGTGACTGGCGAGAACCACTTTCATGGAGAGGGGTTGCCAAGCTTCCAAAAATTACGAATCTCCAGAAATCTCAGCAAATATTTTTTCACCCAAACTGGTTGATACTTTCAGGTAATGATCAGTACACGAAGGCGACTTGGTTCCCCAAATGTCGTTCTTCTATGTTGAAGCGTTCATTTCCAGTAACAGTTTGAATTTTTAGGTTTCACTCTGTTTTCTCCTATATTGATAGATGTATTTGGAACTCTAAATCCAACACGGTTTGTGCTAGCTTCATGAAACTTGACAAAGTAAAGTAGTTTCACGTTCTATCTCTATATTCTGTTTCCTCTTGATGTAGCCCTAAGCAGTGACTGGTGAGAAACACTTTCATGGAAAAAGGTTGCCAAGCTTCCAAAAGTTACGAATCTCCAGAAATCTCAGCAAATATTTTTTCACCCAAACTGGATGATACTTTCAGGTAATGATCAGTACACGAAGGCGACTTGGTTCCCCAAATTTCGTTCTTCTATGTTGAAGCGTTCATTTCCAGTAACAGTTTGAATTTTTAGGTTTCACTCTGTTTTCTCCTATATTGATACATGTATTTGGAACTCTAAATCCAACACGGTTTGTGCTAGCTTCTTGAAACTTGACAAACTAAAGTAGTTTCACGTTCTATCTCTAGGTTTTGTTTCCTCTTGATGTAGCCCTAAGCAGTGACTGGCGAGAAACACTTTGATGGAAAGGTGTTGCCAAGCTTCCAAAAATTACGAATCTCCAGAAATCTCAGCAAATATTTTTCACCCAAACTGGATGATACTTTCAGGTAATGATCAGTACACTAAGGCGACTTGGTTCCCCAAAGTTCGTTCTTCTATGTTGAAGCGTTCATTTCCTGTAACAGTTTGAATTTTTAGGTTTCACTCTGTTTTCTCCTATATTGATACATGTATTTGGAACTCTAAATCCAACACGGTTTGTGCTAGCTTCTTGAAACTTGATACAGTAAAGTAGTTTCACGTTTTATCTCTATGTTTTGTTTCCTCTTGCTGTAGCCCTAAGCAGTGACTGGCGAGAACCACTTTCATGGAGAGGGGTTGCCAAGCTTCCAAAAATTACGAATCTCCAGAAATCTCAGCAAATATTTTTTCACCCAAACTGGATGATACTTTCAGGTAATGATCAGTGCACGAAGGCGACTTGGTTCCCTAAATGTCGTTCTTCTATTTTGAAGCGTTCATTTCCAGTAACACTTTGAATTTTTAGGTTTCACTCTGTTTTCTCCTATATTGATAGATGTATTTGGAACTCTAAATCCAACACGGTTTGTGCTAGCTTCATGAAACTTGACAAAGTAAAGTAGTTTCACATTCTATCTCTATATTCTGTTTCCTCTTGATGTAGCCCTAAGCAGTGACTGGTGAGAAACACTTTCATGGAAAAATGTTGCCAAGCTTCCAAAAGTTACGAATCTCCAGAAATCTCAGCAAATATTTTTTCACCCAAACTGGATGATACTTTCAGGTAATGATCAGTACACTAAGGCGACTTGGTTCCCCAAATTTCGTTCTTCTATGTTGAAGCGTTCATTTCCTGTAACAGTTTGAATTTTTAGGTTTCACTCTGTTTTCTCCTATATTGATACATGTATTTGGAACTCTAAATCCAACACGGTTTGTGCTAGCTTCTTGAAACTTGACACAGTAAAGTAGTTTCACGATCTATCTCTATGTTTTGTTTCCTCTTGCTGTAGCCCTAAGCAGTGACTGGCGAGAACCACTTTCATGGAGAGGGGTTGCCAAGCTTCCAAAAATTACGAATCTCCAGAAATCTCAGCAAATATTTTTTCACCCAAACTGGATGATACTTTCAGGTAATGATCAGTACACGAAGGCGACTTGGTTCCCCAAATGTCGTTCTTCTATGTTGAAGCGTTCATTTCCAGTAACACTTTGAATTTTTAGGTTTCACTCTGTTTTCTCCTATATTGATAGATGTATTTGGAACTCTAAATCCAACACGGTTTGTGCTAGCTTCATGAAACTTGACAAAGTAAAGTAGTTTCACGTTCTATCTCTATATTCTGTTTCCTCTTGATGTAGCCCTAAGCAGTGACTGGTGAGAAACACTTTCATGGAAAAAGGTTGCCAAGCTTCCAAAAGTTACGAATCTCCAGAAATCTCAGCAAATATTTTTTCACCCAAACTGGATGATACTTTCAGGCAATGATCAGTACACGAAGGCGACTTGGTTCCCCAAATTTCGTTCTTCTATGTTGAAGCATTCATTTCCAGTAACAGTTTGAATTTTTAGGTTTCACTCTGTTTTCTCCTATATTGATAGATGTATTTGGAACTCTAAATCCAACACGGTTTGTGCTAGCTTCTTGAAACTTGACACAGTAAAGTAGTTTCACTTTCTATCTCTAGGTTTTGTTTCCTCTTGATGTAGCCCTAAGCAGTGACTGGCGAGAAACACTTTCATGGAAAGGGGTTGCCAAGCTTCCAAAAATTACGAATCTCCAGAAATCTCAGCAAATATTTTTTCACCCAAACTGGATGATACTTTCAGGTAATGATCAGTACACTAAGGCGACTTGGTTCCCCAAAGTTCGTTCTTCTATGTTGAAGCGTTCATTTCCAGTAACAGTTTGAATTTTTAGGTTTCACTCTGTTTTCTCCTATATTGATACATGTATTTGGAACTCTAAATCCAACACGGTTTGTGCTAGCTTCTTGAAACTTGATACAGTAAAGTAGTTTCACGTTCTATCTCTATGTTTTGTTTCCTCTTGCTGTAGCCCTAAGCAGTGACTGGCGAGAACCACTTTCATGGAGAGGGGTTGCCAAGCTTCCAAAAATTACGAATCTCCAGAAATCTCAGCAAATATTTTTTCACCCAAACTGGATGATACTTTCAGGTAATGATCAGTACACGAAGGCGACTTGGTTCCCCAAATGTCGTTCTTCTATGTTGAAGCGTTCATTTCCAGTAACACTTTGAATTTTTAGGTTTCACTCTGTTTTCTCCTATATTGATAGATGTATTTGGAACTCTAAATCCAACACGGTTTGTGCTAGCTTCATGAAACTTGACAAAGTAAAGTAGTTTCACGTTCTATCTCTATATTCTTTTTCCTCTTGATGTAGCCCTAAGCAGTGACTGGTGAGAAACACTTTCATGGAAAAAGGTTGCCAAGCTTCCAAAAGTTACGAATCTCCAGAAATCTCAGCAAATATTTTTTCACCCAAACTGGATGATACTTTCAGGTAATGATCAGTACACCAAGGCGACTTGGTTCCCCAAATTTCATTCTTCTATGTTGAAGCGTTCATTTCCAGTAACAGTTTGAATTTTTAGGTTTCACTCTGTTTTCTCCTATATTGATAGATGTATTTGGAACTCTAAATCCAACACGGTTTGTGCTAGCTTCATGAAACTTGACAAAGTAAAGTAGTTTCACGTTCTATCTCTGTATTCTGTTTCCTCTTGATGTAGCCCTAAGCAGTGACTGGCGAGAAACACTTTCATGGAAAAAGGTTGCCAAGCTTCCAAAAGTTACGAATCTCCAGAAATCTCAGCAAATATTTTTTCACCCAAACTGGATGATACTTTCAGGTAATGATCAGTACACGTAGGCGACTTGGTTCCCCAAATTTCGTTCTTCTATGTGGAAGCTTTCATTTCCAGTAACAGTTTGAATTTTTAGGTTTCACTCTGTTTTCTCCTATATTGATAGATGTATTTGGAACTCTAAATCCAACACGGTTTGTGCTAGCTTCTTGAAACTTGACACAGTAAAGTAGTTTCACGTTCTCTCTCTAGGTTTTGTTTCCTCTTGATGTAGCCCTAAGCAGTGACTGGCGAGAAACACTTTCATGGAAAGGGGTTGCCAAGCTTCCAAAAATTACGAATCTCCAGAAATCTCAGCAAATATTTTTTCACCCAAACTGGATGATACTTTCAGGTAATGATCAGTACACGTAGGCGACTTGGTT
Organism: Spermophilus citellus; assembly: GCF_964194105.1. Taxonomy (NCBI): domain Eukaryota; kingdom Metazoa; phylum Chordata; class Mammalia; order Rodentia; family Sciuridae; genus Spermophilus; species Spermophilus citellus. The sequence goes on along the minus strand of NC_138197.1, from coordinate 12,281,984 downwards.
CCCCGAATTTCGTTCTTCTATGTTGAAGCGTTCATTTCCAGTAACAGTTTGAATTTTTAGGTTTCACTCTCTTTTCTCTTATATTGATACATGTATTTGGAACTCTAAATCCAACACGGTTTGTGCTAGCTTCTTGAAACTTGATACAGTAAAGTAGTTTCACGTTCTATCTCTATGTTTTGTTTCCTCTTGCTGTAGCCCTAACCAGTGACTGGCGAGAACCACTTTCATGGAGAGGGGTTGCCAAGCTTCCAAAAATTACGAATCTCCAAAAATCTCAGCAAATATTTTTTCACCCAAACTGGATGATACTTTCAGGTAATGATCACTACACTAAGGCGACTTGGTTCCCCAAATTTCGTTCTTCTATGTTGAAGCGTTCATTTCCAGTAACAGTTTGAATTTTTAGGTTTCACTCTGTTTTCTCCTATATTGATAGATGTATTTGGAACTCTAAATCCAACACGGTTTGTGCTAGCTTCTTGAAACTTGACACAGTAAAGTAGTTTCAAGTTCTCTCTCTATGTGTTGTTTCCTCTTGATGTAGCCCTAAGCAGTGACTGGCGAGAAACACTTTCATGGAAAGGGGTTGCCAAGCTTCCAAAAATTACGAATCTCCAGAAATCTCAGCAAATATTTTTTCACCCAAACTGGATGATACTTTCAGGTAATGATCAGTACACTAAGGCGACTTGGTTCCCCAAATGTCGTTCTTCTATGTTGAAGCGTTCATTTCCTGTAACAGTTTGAATTTTTAGGTTTCACTCTGTTTTCTCCTATATTGATAGATGTATTTGGAACTCTAAATCCAACACGGTTTGTGCTAGCTTCTTGAAACTTGACACAGTAAAGTAGTTTCACGTTCTATCTCTAGCTTTTGTTTCCTCTTGATGTAGCCCTAAGCAGTGACTGGCGAGAAACACTTTCATGGAAAGGGGTTGCCAAGCTTCCAAAAATTACGAATCTCCAGAAATCTCAGCAAATATTTTTTCACCCAAACTGGATGATACTTTCAGGTAATGATCAGTACACTAAGGCGACTTGGTTCCCCAAATTTCGTTCTTCTATGTTGAAGCGTTCATTTCCAGTAACAGTTTGAATTTTTAGGTTTCACTCTGTTTTCTCCTATATTGATACATGTATTTGGAACTCTAAATCCAACACGGTTTGTGCTAGCTTCTTGAAACTTGATACAGTAAAGTAGTTTCACGTTCATTCTCTATGTTTTGTTTCCTCTTGCTGTAGCCCTAAGCAGTGACTGGCGAGAACCAGTTTCATGGAGAGGGGTTGCCAAGCTTCCAAAAATTACGAATCTCCAAAAATCTCAGCAAATATTTTTTCACCCAAACTGGATGATACTTTCAGGTAATGATCAGTACACGAAGGCGACTTGGTTCCCCAAATTTCGTTCTTCTATGTGGAAGCGTTCATTTCCAGTAACAGTTTGAATTTTTAGGTTTCACTCTGTTTTCTCCTATATTGATAGATATATTTGGAACTCTAAATCCAACACGGTTTGTGCTAGCTTCTTGAAACTTGACACAGTAAAGTAGTTTTAAGTTCTCTCTCTATGTTTTGTTTCCTCTTGATGTAGCCCTAAGCAGTGACTGGCGAGAAACACTTTCATGGAAAGGGGTTGCCAAGCTTCCAAAAATTACGAATCTCCAGAAATCTCAGCAAATATTTTTTCACCCAAACTGGATGATACTTTCAGGTAATGATCAGTACACTAAGGCGACTTGGTTCCCCAAATGTCGTTCTTCTATGTTGAAGCGTTCATTTCCTGTAACAGTTTGAATTTTTAGGTTTCACTCTGTTTTCTCCTATATTGATACATGTATTTGGAACTCTAAATCCAACACGGTTTGTGCTAGCTTCTTGAAACTTGACACAGTAAAGTAGTTTCACGTTCTATTTCTAGCATTTGTTTCCTCTTGATGTAGCCCTAAGCAGTGACTGGCGAGAAACACTTTCATGGAAAGGGGTTGCCAAGCTTCCAAAAATTACGAATCTCCAGAAATCTCAGCAAATATTTTTTCACCCAAACTGGATGATACTTTCAGGTAATGATCAGTACACTAAGGCGACTTGGTCCCCCAAATTTCGTTCTTCTATGTTGAAGCGTTCATTTCCTGTAACAGTTTGAATTTTTAGGTTTCACTCTGTTTTCTCCTATATTGATACATGTATTTGGAACTCTAAATCCAACACGGTTTGTGCTAGCTTCTTGAAACTTGATACAGTAAAGTAGTTTCACGTTCTATCTCTATGTTTTGTTTCCTCTTGCTGTAGCCCTAAGCAGTGACTGGCGAGAACCACTTTCATGGAGAGGGGTTGCCAAGCTTCCAAAAATTACGAATCTCCAAAAATCTCAGCAAATATTTTTTCACCCAAACTGGATGATACTTTCAGGTAATGATCAGTACATGAAGGCGACTTGGTTCCCCAAATTTCGTTCTTCTATGTTGAAGCGTTCATTTCCAGTAACAGTTTGAATTTTTAGGTTTCACTCTGTTTTCTCCTATATTGATAGATGTATTTGGAACTCTAAATCCAACACGGTTTGTGCTAGCTTCATGAAACTTGACAAAGTAAAGTAGTTTCACGTTCTATCTCTATATTCTTTTTCCTCTTGATGTAGCCCTAAGCAGTGACTGGTGAGAAACACTTTCATGGAAAAAGGTTGCCAAGCTTCCAAAAGTTACGAATCTCCAGAAATCTCAGCAAATATTTTTTCACCCAAACTGGATGATACTTTCAGGTAATGATCAGTACATGAAGGCGACTTGGTTCCCCAAATTTCGTTCTTCTATGTTGAAGCGTTCATTTCCAGTAACAGTTTGAATTTTTAGGTTTCACTCTGTTTTCTCCTATATTGATAGATGTATTTGGAACTCTAAATCCAACACGGTTTGTGCTAGCTTCATGAAACTTGACAAAGTAAAGTAGTTTCACGTTCTATCTCTGTATTCTGTTTCCTCTTGATGTAGCCCTAAGCAGTGACTGACGAGAAACACTTTCATGGAAAAAGGTTGCCAAGCTTCCAAAAGTTACGAATCTCCAGAAATCTCAGCAAATATTTTTTCACCCAAACTGGATGATACTTTCAGGTAATGATCAGTACACGTAGGCGACTTGGTTCCCCAAATTTCGTTCTTCTATGTGGAAGCGTTCATTTCCAGTAACAGTTTGAATTTTTAGGTTTCACTCTGTTTTCTCCTATATTGATAGATGTATTTGGAACTCTAAATCCAACATGGTTTGTGCTAGCTTCTTGAAACTTGACACAGTAAAGTAGTTTCACGTTCTCTCTCTAGGTTTTGTTTCCTCTTGATGTAGCCCTAAGCAGTGACTGGCGAGAACCACTTTCATGGAGAGGGGTTGCCAAGCTTCCAAAAATTACGAATCTCCAGAAATCTCAGCAAATATTTTTTCACCCAAACTGGATGATACTTTCAGGTAATGATCAGTACACTAAGGCGACTTGGTTCCCCAAATTTCGTTCTTCTATGTTGAAGCGTTCATTTCCAGTAACAGTTTGAATTTTTAGGTTTCACTCTGTTTTCTCCTATATTGATACATGTATTTGGAACTCTAAATCCAACACGGTTTGTGCTAGCTTCTTGAAACTTGATACAGTAAAGTAGTTTCACGTTCTATCTCTATGTTTTGTTTCCTCTTGCTGTAGCCCTAAGCAGTGACTGGCGAGAACCACTTTCATGGAGAGGGGTTGCCAAGCTTCCAAAAATTACGAATCTCCAGAAATCTCAGCAAATATTTTTTCACCCAAACTGGATGATACTTTCAGGTAATGATCAGAACACGAAGGCGACTTGGTTCCCCAAATGTCGTTCTTCTATGTTGAAGCGTTCATTTCCAGTAACAGTTTGAATTTTTAGGTTTCACTCTGTTTTCTCCTATATTGATAGATGTATTTGGAACTCTAAATCCAACACGGTTTGTGCTAGCTTCATGAAACTTGACAAAGTAAAGTAGTTTCACGTTCTATCTCTATATTCTGTTTCCTCTTGATGTAGCCCTAAGCAGTGACTGGTGAGAAATACTTTCATGGAAAAAGGTTGCCAAGCTTCCAAAAGTTACGAATCTCCAGAAATCTCAGCAAATATTTTTTCACCCAAACTGGATGATACTTTCAGGTAATAATCAGTACACGAAGGCGACTTGGTTCCCCAAATTTCGTTCTTCTATGTTGAAGCGTTCATTTCCAGTAACAGTTTGAATTTTTAGGTTTCACTCTGTTTTCTCCTATATTGATACATGTATTTGGAACTCTAAATCCAACACGGTTTGTGCTAGCTTCTTGAAACTTGACACAGTAAAGTAGTTTCACGTTCTATCTCTATGTTTTGTTCCCTCTTGATGTAGCCCTATGCAGTGACTGGCGAGAAACTCTTTCATGGAAAGGGGTTGCCAAGCTTCCAAAAATTACGAATCTCCAGAAGTCTCAGCAAATATTTTTTCACCCAAACTGGATGATACTTTCAGGTAATGATCAGTACACTAAGGCGACTTGGTTCCCCAAAGTTCGTTCTTCTATGTTGAAGCGTTCATTTCCAGTAACAGTTTGAATTTTTAGGTTTCACTCTGTTTTCTCCTATATTGATACATGTATTTGGAACTCTAAATCCAACACGGTTTGTGCTAGCTTCTTGAAACTTGATACAGTAAAGTAGTTTCACGTTCTATCTCTATGTTTTGTTTCCTCTTGATGTAGCCCTAAGCAGTGACTGGCGAGAACCACTTTCATGGAGAGGGGTTGCCAAGCTTCCAAAAATTACGAATCTCCAGAAATCTCAGCAAATATTTTTTCACCCAAACTGGATGATACTTTCAGGTAATGATCAGTACACGAAGGCGACTTGGTTCCCCAAATGTCGTTCTTCTATGTTGAAGCGTTCATTTCCAGTAACAGTTTGAATTTTTAGGTTTCACTCTGTTTTCTCCTATATTGATAGATGTATTTGGAACTCTAAATCCAACACGGTTTGTGCTAGCTTCATGAAACTTGACAAAGTAAAGTAGTTTCACGTTCTATCTCTATATTCTGTTTCCTCTTGATGTAGCCCTAAGCAGTGACTGGTGAGAAATACTTTCATGGAAAAAGGTTGCCAAGCTTCCAAAAGTTACGAATCTCCAGAATTCTCAGCAAATATTTTTTCACCCAAACTGGATGATACTTTCAGGTAATGATCAGTACACGAAGGCGACTTGGTTCCCCAAATTTCGTTCTTCTATGTTGAAGCGTTCATTTCCAGTAACAGTTTGAATTTTTAGGTTTCACTCTGTTTTCTCCTATATTGATACATGTATTTGGAACTCTAAATCCAACACGGTTTGTGCTAGCTTCTTGAAACTTGACACAGTAAAGTAGTTTCACGTTCTATCTCTATATTCTGTTTCCTCTTGATGTAGCCCTAAGCAGTGACTGGTGAGAAATACTTTCATGGAAAAAGGTTGCCAAGCTTCCAAAAGTTACGAATCTCCAGAAATCTCAGCAAATATTTTTTCACCCAAACTGGATGATACTTTCAGGTAATGATCAGTACACGAAGGCGACTTGGTTCCCCAAATTTCGTTCTTCTATGTTGAAGCGTTCATTTCCAGTAACAGTTTGAATTTTTAGGTTTCACTCTGTTTTCTCCTATATTGATACATGTATTTGGAACTCTAAATCCAACACGGTTTGTGCTAGCTTCTTGAAACTTGACACAGTAAAGTAGTTTCACGTTCTATCTCTATGTTTTGTTTCCTCTTGATGTAGCCCTAAGCAGTGACTGGCGAGAAACACTTTCATGGAAAGGGGTTGCCAAGCTTCCAAAAATTACGAATCTCCAGAAATCTCAGCAAATATTTTTTCACCCAAACTGGATGATACTTTCAGGTAATGATCAGTACACTAAGGCGACTTGGTTCCCCAAAGTTCGTTCTTCTATGTTGAAGCGTTCATTTCCTGTAACAGTTTGAATTTTTAGGTTTCACTCTGTTTTCTCGTATATTGATACATGTATTTGGAACTCTAAATCCAACACGGTTTGTGCTAGCTTCTTGAAACTTGATACAGTAAAGTAGTTTCACGTTCTATCTCTATATTCTGTTTCCTCTTGATGTAGCCCTAAGCAGTGACTGGTGAGAAACACTTTCATGGAAAAACTTTGCCAAGCTTCCAAAAGTTACGAATCTCCAGAAATCTCAGCAAATATTTTTTCACCCAAACTGGATGATACTTTCAGGTAATGATCAGTACACTAAGGCGACTTGGTTCCCCAAATGTCGTTCTTCTATGTTGAAGCGTTCATTTCCTGTAACAGTTTGAATTTTTAGGTTTCACTCTGTTTTCTCCTATATTGATACATGTATTTGGAACTCTAAATCCAACACGGTTTGTGCTAGCTTCTTGAAACTTGACACAGTAAAGTAGTTTCACGTTCTATCTCTATGTTTTGTTTCCTCTTGCTGTAGCCCTAAGCAGTGACTGGCGAGAAACACTTTCATGGAGAGGGGTTGCCAAGCTTCCAAAAATTATGAATCTCCAGAAATCTCAGCAAATATTTTTTCACCCAAACTGGATGATACTTTCAGGTAATGATCAGTACACTAAGGCGACTTGGTTCCCCAAAGTTCGTTCTTCTATGTTGAAGCGTTCATTTCCAGTAACAGTTTGAATTTTTAGGTTTCACTCTGTTTTCTCCTATATTGATACATGTATTTGGAACTCTAAATCCAACACGGTTTGTGCTAGCTTCTTGAAACTTGACACAGTAAAGTAGTTTCACGTTCTATCTCTATGTTTTGTTTCCTCTTGCTGTAGCCCTAAGCAGTGACTGGCGAGAAACACTTTCATGGAAAGGGGTTGCCAAGCTTCCAAAAATTACGAATCTCCAGAAATCTCAGCAAATATTTTTTCACCCAAACTGGATGATACTTTCAGGTAATGATCAGTACACGTAGGCGACTTGGTTCCCCAAATGTCGTTCTTCTATGTTGAAGCGTTCATTTCCTGTAACAGTTTGAATTTTTAGGTTTCACTCTGTTTTCTCCTATATTGATACATGTATTTGGAACTCTAAATCCAACACGGTTTGTGCTAGCTTCTTGAAACTTGACACAGTAAAGTAGTTTCACGTTCTATCCCTATGTTTTGTTTCCTCTTGATGTAGCCCTAAGCAGTGACTGGCGAGAAACACTTTCATGGAAAGGGGTTGCCAAGCTTCCAAAAATTACGAATCTCCAGAAATCTCAGCAAATATTTTTTCACCCAAACTGGATGATACTTTCAGGTAATGATCAGTACACGTAGGCGACTTGGTTCCCCAAATGTCGTTCTTCTATGTTGAAGCGTTCATTTCCAGTAACACTTTGAATTTTTAGGTTTCACTCTGTTTTCTCCTATATTGATAGATGTATTTGGAACTCTAAATCCAACACGGTTTGTGCTAGCTTCATGAAACTTGACAAAGTAAAGTAGTTTCACGTTCTATCTCTATATTCTGTTTCCTCTTGATGTAGCCCTAAGCAGTGACTGGTGAGAAACACTTTCATGGAAAAAGGTTGCCAAGCTTCCAAAAGTTACGAATCTCCAGAAATCTCAGCAAATATTTTTTCACCCATACTGGATGATACTTTCAGGTAATGATCAGTACACTAAGGCGACTTGGTTCCCCAAATATCGTTCTTCTATGTTGAAGCGTTCATTTCCTGTAACAGTTTGAATTTTTAGGTTTCACTCTGTTTTCTCCTATATTGATAGATGTATTTGGAACTCTAAATCCAACACGGTTTGTGCTAGCTTCTTGAAACTTGACACAGTAAAGTAGTTTCACGTTCTATCTCTAGCTTTTGTTTCCTCTTGATGTAGCCCTAAGCAGTGACTGGCGAGAAACACTTTCATGGAAAGGGTTTGCCAAGCTTCCAAAAATTACGAATCTCCAGAAATCTCAGCAAATATTTTTTCACCCAAACTGGATGATACTTTCAGGTAATGATCAGTACACTAAGTCGACTTGGTTCCCCAAAGTTCGTTCTTCTATGTTGAAGCGTTCATTTCCAGTAACAGTTTGAATTTTTAGGTTTCACTCTGTTTTCTCCTATATTGATACATGTATTTGGAACTCTAAATCCAACACGGTTTGTGCTAGCTTCTTGAAACTTGACACAGTAAAGTAGTTTCACGTTCTATCTCTATGTTTTGTTTCCTCTTGATGTAGCCCTAAGCAGTGACTGGCGAGAACCACTTTCATGGAGAGGGGTTGCCAAGCTTCCAAAAATTATGAATCTCCAGAAATCTCAGCAAATATTTTTTCACCCAAACTGGATGATACTTTCAGGTAATGATCAGTACACGAAGGCGACTTGGTTCCCCAAAGTTCGTTCTTCTATGTTGAAGCGTTCATTTCCAGTAACACTTTGAATTTTTAGGTTTCACTCTGTTTTCTCCTATATTGATACATGTATTTGGAACTCTAAATCCAACACGGTTTGTGCTAGCTTCTTGAAACTTGACAAAGTAAAGTAGTTTCACGTTCTATCTCTATATTCTGTTTCCTCTTGATGTAGCCCTAAGCAGTGACTGGTGAGAAACACTTTCATGGAAAAAGGTTGCCAAGCTTCCAAATGTTACGAATCTCCAGAAATCTCAGCAAATATTTTTTCACCCAAACTGGATGATACTTTCAGGTAATGATCAGTACACGAAGGCGACTTGGTTCCCCAAATGTCGTTCTTCTATGTTGAAGCGTTCATTTCCAGTAACACTTTGAATTTTTAGGTTTCACTCTGTTTTCTCCTATATTGATACATGTATTTGGAACTCTGAATCCAACACGGTTTGTGCTAGCTTCATGAAACTTGACAAAGTAAAGTAGTTTCACGTTCTATCTCTATATTCTGTTTCCTCTTGATGTAGCCCTAAGCAGTGACTGGTGAGAAACACTTTCATGGAAAAAGGTTGCCAAGCTTCCAAAAGTTACGAATCTCCAGAAATCTCAGCAAATATTTTTTCACCCAAACTGGATGATACTTTCAGGTAATGATCAGTACACTAAGGCGACTTGGTTCCCCAAATGTCGTTCTTCTATGTTGAAGCGTTCATTTCCTGTAACAGTTTGAATTTTTAGGTTTCACTCTGTTTTCTCCTATATTGATAGATGTATTTGGAACTCTAAATCCAACACGGTTTGTGCTAGCTTCTTGAAACTTGACACAGTAAAGTAGTTTCACGTTCTATCTCTATGTTTTGTTTCCTCTTGCTGTAGCCCTAAGCAGTGACTGGCGAGAACCACTTTCATGGAGAGGGGTTGCCAAGCTTCCAAAAATTACGAATCTCCAGAAATCTCAGCAAATATTTTTTCACCCAAACTGGATGATACTTTCAGGTAATGATCAGTACACTAAGGCGACTTGGTTCCCCAAAGTTCGTTCTTCTATGTTGAAGCGTTCATTTCCAGTAACAGTTTGAATTTTTAGGTTTCACTCTGTTTTCTCCTATATTGATACATGTATTTGGAACTCTAAATCCAACACGGTTTGTGCTAGCTTCTTGAAACTTGACAAAGTAAAGTAGTTTCACGTTCTATCTCTATGTTTTGTTTCCTCTTGCTGTAGCCCTAAGCAGTGACTGGCGAGAACCACTTTCATGGAGAGGGGTTGCCAAGCTTCCAAAAATTACGAATCTCAAAAATCTCAGCAAATATTTTTTCACCCAAACTGGATGATACTTTCAGGTAATGATCAGTACACTAAGGCGACTTGGTTCCCCAAATGTCGTTCTTCTATGTTGAAGCGTTCATTTCCAGTAACAGTTTGAATTTTTAGGTTTCACTCTGTTTTCTCCTATATTGATAGATGTATTTGGAACTCTAAATCCAACACGGTTTGTGCTAGCTTCTTGAAACTTGATACAGTAAAGGAGTTTCACGTTCTATCTCTATGTTTTGTTTCCTCTTGCTGTAGCCCTAAGCAGTGACTGGCGAGAAACACTTTCATGGAAAGGGGTTGCCAAGCTTCCAAAAATTACGAATCTCCAGAAATCTCAGCAAATATTTTTTCACCCAAACTGGATGATACTTTCAGGTAATGATCAGTACACTAAGGCGACTTGGTTCCCCAAAGTTCGTTCTTCTATGTTGAAGCGTTCATTTCCAGTAACAGTTTGAATTTTTAGGTTTCACTCTGTTTTCTCCTATATTGATACATGTATTTGGAACTCTAAATCCAACACGGTTTGTGCTAGCTTCTTGAAACTTGATACAGTAAAGTAGTTTCACGTTCTATCTATATGTTTTGTTTCCTCATGATGTAGCACTAAGCAGTGACTGGCGAGAACCACTTTCATGGAGAGGGGTTGCCAAGCTTCCAAAAATTACGAATCTCCAGAAATCTCAGCAAATATTTTTTCACCCAAACTGGATGATACTTTCAGGTAATGATCAGTACACGAAGGCGACTTGGTTCCCCAAATGTCGTTCTTCTATGTTGAAGCATTCATTTCCAGTAACACTTTGAATTTTTAGGTTTCACTCTGTTTTCTCCTATATTGATAGATGTATTTGGAACTCTAAATCCAAAACGGTTTGTGCTAGCTTCATGAAACTTGACACAGTAAAGTAGTTTCACGTTCTATCTCTATATTCTGTTTCCTCTTGATGTAGCCCTAAGCAGTGACTGGTGAGAAACACTTTCATGGAAAAAGGTTGCCAAGCTTCCAAAAGTTACGAATCTCCAGAAATCTCAGCAAATATTTTTTCACCCAAACTGGATGATACTTTCAGGTAATGATCAGTACACTAAGGCGACTTGGTTCCCCAAATGTCGTTCTTCTATGTTGAAGCGTTCATTTCCTGTAACAGTTTGAATTTTTAGGTTTCACTCTGTTTTCTCCTATATTGATACATGTATTTGGAACTCTAAATCCAACACGGTTTGTGCTAGCTTCATGAACCTTGACAAAGTAAAGTAGTTTCACGTTCTGTCTCTATATTCTGTTTCCTCCTGATGTAGCCCTAAGCAGTGACTGGCGAGAAACACTTTCATGGAAAAAGGTTGCCAAGCTTCCAAAAGTTACGAATCTCCAGAAATCTCAGCAAATATTTTTTCACCCAAACTGGATGATACTTTCAGGTAATGATCAGTACACGTAGGCGACTTGGTTCCCCAAATTTCGTTCTTCTATGTTGAAGCGTTCATTTCCAGTAACAGTTTGAATTTTTAGGTTTCACTCTGTTTTCTCCTATATTGATACATGTATTTGGAACTCTAAATCCAACACGGTTTGTGCTAGCTTCTTGAAACTTGACACAGTAAAGTAGTTTCACGTTCTATCTCTAGGTTTTGTTTCCTCTTGATGTAGCCCTAAGCAGTGACTGGCGAGAAACACTTTCATGGAAAGGGGTTGCCAAGCTTCCAAAAATTACGAATCTCCAGAAATCTCAGCAAATATTTTTTCACCCAAACTGGATGATACTTTCAGGTAATGATCAGTACACTAAGGCGACTTGGTTCCCCAAAGTTCGTTCTTCTATGTTGAAGCGTTCATTTCCAGTAACAGTTTGAATTTTTAGGTTTCACTCTGTTTTCTCCTATATTGATACATGTATTTGGAACTCTAAATCCAACACGGTTTGTGCTAGCTTCTTGAAACTTGATACAGTAAAGTAGTTTCACGTTCTATCTCTATGTTTTGTTTCCTCTTGCTGTAGCCCTAAGCAGTGACTCTCGAGAACCACTTTCATGGAGAGGGGTTGCCAAGCTTCCAAAAATTACGAATCTCCAGAAATCTCAGCAAATATTTTTTCACCCAAACTGGATGATACTTTCAGGTAATGATCAGTACACGTAGGCGACTTGGATCCCCAAATGTCGTTCTTCTATGTTGAAGCGTTCATTTCCAGTAACAGTTTGAATTTTTAGGTTTCACTCTGTTTTCTCCTATATTGATACATGTATTTGGAACTCTAAATCCAACACGGTTTGTGCTAGCTTCATGAAACTTGACAAAGTAAAGTAGTTTCACGTTCTGTCTCTATATTCTGTTTCCTCTTGATGTAGCCCTAAGCAGTGACTGGCGAGAAACACTTTCATGGAAAAAGGTTGCCAAGCTTCCAAAAGTTACGAATCTCCAGAAATCTCAGCAAATATTTTTTCACCCAAACTGGATGATACTTTCAGGTAATGATCAGTACACTAAGGCGACTTGGTTCCCCAAATGTCGTTCTTCTATATTGAAGCGTTCATTTCCAGTAACTGTTTGAATTTTTAGGTTTCACTCTGTTTTCTCCTATATTGATACATGTATTTGGAACTCTAAATCCAACACGGTTTGTGCTAGCTTCATGAAACTTGACAAAGTAAAGTAGTTTCACGTTCTATCTCTATATTCTGTTTCCTCTTGATGTAGCCCTAAGCAGTGACTGGCGAGAAACACTTTCATGGAAAAAGGTTGCCAAGCTTCCAAAAGTTACGAATCTCCAGAAATCTCAGCAAATATTTTTTCACCCAAACTGGATGATACTTTCAGGTAATGATCAGTACACGAAGGCGACTTGGTTCCCCAAATTTCGTTCTTCTATGTTGAAGCGTTCATTTCCAGTAACAGTTTGAATTTTTAGGTTTCACTCTGTTTTCTCCTATATTGATACATGTATTTGGAACTCTAAATCCAACACGGTTTGTGCTAGCTTCATGAAACTTGAAAAAGTAAAGTAGTTTCACGTTCTATCTCTATATTCTGTTTCCTCTTGATGTAGCCCTAAGCAGTGACTGGCGAGAAACACTTTCATGGAAAAAGGTTGCCAAGCTTCCAAAAGTTACGAATCTCCAGAAATCTCAGCAAATATTTTTTCACCCAAACTGGATGATACTTTCAGGTAATGATCAGTACACGTAGGCGACTTGGTTCCCCAAATTTCGTTCTTCTATGTTGAAGCGTTCATTTCCAGTAACAGTTTGAATTTTTAGGTTTCACTCTGTTTTCTCCTATATTGATACATGTATTTGGAACTCTAAATCCAACACGGTTTGTGCTAGCTTCTTGAAACTTGATACAGTAAAGTAGTTTCACGTTCTATCTCTATGTTTTGTTTCCTCTTGCTGTAGCCCTAAGCAGTGACTGGCGAGAACCACTTTCATGGAGAGGGGTTGCCAAGCTTCCAAAAATTACGAATCTCCAAAAATATCAGCAAATATTTTTTCACCCAAACTGGATGATACTTTCAGGTAATGATCAGTACACTAAGGCGACTTGGTTCCCCAAATTTCGTTCTTCTATGTTGAAGCGTTCATTTCCAGTAACAGTTTGAATTTTTAGGTTTCACTCTGTTTTCTCCTATATTGATAGATGTATTTGGAACTCTAAATCCAACACGGTTTGTGCTAGCTTCTTGAAACTTGACACAGTAAAGTAGTTTCAAGTTCTCTCTCTATGTTTTGTTTCCTCTTGCTGTAGCCCTAAGCAGTGACTGGCGAGAAACACTTTCATGGAAAGGGGTTGCCAAGCTTCCAAAAATTACGAATCTCCAGAAATCTCAGCAAATATTTTTTCACCCAAACTGGATGATACTTTCAGGTAATGATCAGTACACTAAGGCGACTTGGTTCCCCAAAGTTCGTTCTTCTATGTTGAAGCGTTCATTTCCAGTAACAGTTTGAATTTTTAGGTTTCACTCTGTTTTCTCCTATATAGATACATGTATTTGGAACTCTAAATCCAACACGGTTTGTGCTAGCTTCTTGAAACTTGATACAGTAAAGTAGTTTCACGTTCTATCTCTATGTTTTGTTTCCTCTTGCTGTAGCCCTAAGCAGTGACTGGCGAGAACCACTTTCATGGAGAGGGGTTGCCAAGCTTCCAAAAATTACGAATCTCCAGAAATCTCAGCAAATATATTTTCACCCAAACTGGATGATACTTTCAGGTAATGATCAGTACACGAAGGCGACTTGGTTCCCCAAATGTCGTTCTTCTGTGTTGAAGCGTTCATTTCCAGTAACACTTTGAATTTTTAGGTTTCACTCTGTTTTCTCCTATATTGATAGATGTATTTGGAACACTAAATCCAACACGGTTTGTGCTAGCTTCATGAAACTTGACAAAGTAAAGTAGTTTCACGTTCTATCTCTATATTCTGTTTCCTCTTGATGTAGCCCTAAGCAGTGACTGGTGAGAAACACTTTCATGGAAAAAGGTTGCCAAGGTTCCAAAAGTTACGAATCTCCAGAAATCTCAGCAAATATTTTTTCACCCAAACTGGATGATACTTTCAGGTAATGATCAGTACACTAAGGCGACTTGGTTCCCCAAATGTCGTTCTTCTATGTTGAAGCGTTCATTTCCTGTAACAGTTTGAATTTTTAGGTTTCACTCTGTTTTCTCCTATATTGATAGATGTATTTGGAACTCTAAATCCAACACGGTTTGTGCTAGCTTCTTGAAACTTGACACAGTAAAGTAGTTTCACGTTCTATCTCTAGCTTTTGTTTCCTCTTGATGTAGCCCTAAGCAGTGACTGGCGAGAAACACTTTCATGGAAAGGGGTTGCCAAGCTTCCAAAAATTACGAATCTCCAGAAATCTCAGCAAATATTTTTTCACCCAAACTGGATGATACTTTCAGGTAATGATCAGTACACTAAGGCGACTTGGTTCCCCAAATGTCGTTCTTCTATGTTGAAGCGTTCATTTCCAGTAACAGTTTGAATTTTTAGGTTTCACTCTGTTTTCTCCTATATTGATAGATGTATTTGGAACTCTAAATCCAACACGGTTTGTGCTAGCTTCTTGAAACTTGACACAGTAAAGTAGTTTCAAGTTCTCTCTCTATGTTTTGTTTCCTCTTGCTGTAGCCCTAAGCAGTGACTGGCGAGAAACACTTTCATGGAAAGGGGTTGCCAAGCTTCCAAAAATTACGAATCTCCAGAAATCTCAGCAAATATTTTTTCACCCAAACTGGATGATACTTTCAGGTAATGATCAGTACACTAAGGCGACTTGGTTCCCCAAAGTTCGTTCTTCTATGTTGAAGCGTTCATTTCCAGTAACAGTTTGAATTTTTAGGTTTCACTCTGTTTTCTCCTATATTGATACATATATTTGTAACTCTAAATCCAACACGGTTTGTGCTAGCTTCTTGAAACTTGATACAGTAAAGTAGTTTCACGTTCTATCTCTATGTTTTGTTTCCTCATGATTTAGCACTAAGCAGTGACTGGCGAGAACCACTTTCATGGAGAGGGGTTGCCAAGCTTCCAAAAATTACGAATCTCCAGAAATCTCAGCAAATATTTTTTCACCCAAACTGGATGATACTTTCAGGTAATGATCAGTACACGAAGGCGACTTGGTTCCCCAAATGTCGTTCTTCTATGTTGAAGCGTTCATTTCCAGTAACACTTTGAATTTTTAGGTTTCACTCTGTTTTCTCCTATATTGATAGATGTATTTGGAACTCTAAATCCAACACGGTTTGTGCTAGCTTCATGAAACTTGACACAGTAAAGTAGTTTCACGTTCTATCTCTATATTCTGTTTCCTCTTGATGTAGCCCTAAGCAGTGACTGGTGAGAAACACTTTCATGGAAAAAGGTTGCCAAGCTTCCAAAAGTTACGAATCTCCAGAAATCTCAGCAAATATTTTTTCACCCAAACTGGATGATACTTTCAGGTAATGATCAGTACACGTAGGCGACTTGGTTCCCCAAATTTCGTTCTTCTATGTTGAAGCGTTCATTTCCAGTAACAGTTTGAATTTTTAGGTTTCACTCTGTTTTCTCCTATATTGATAGATGTATTTGGAACTCTAAATCCAACACGGTTTGTGCTAGCTTCTTGAAACTTGACACAGTAAAGTAGTTTCACGTTCTATCTCTAGCTTTTGTTTCCTCTTGATGTAGCCCTAAGCAGTGACTGGCGAGAAACACTTTCATGGAAAGGGGTTGCCAAGCTTCCAAAAATTACGAATCTCCAGAAATCTCAGCAAATATTTTTTCACCCAAACTGGATGATACTTTCAGGTAATGATCAGTACACTAAGGCGACTTGGTTCCCCAAAGTTCGTTCTTCTATGTTGAAGCGTTCATTTCCAGTAACAGTTTGAATTTTTAGGTTTCACTCTGTTTTCTCCTATATTGATACATGTATTTGGAACTCTAAATCCAACACGGTTTGTGCTAGCTTCTTGAAACTTGATACAGTAAAGTAGTTTCACGTTCTATCTCTATGTTTTGTTTCCTCTTGCTGTAGCCCTAAGCAGTGACTCTCGAGAACCACTTTCATGGAGAGGGGTTGCCAAGCTTCCAAAAATTACGAATCTCCAGAAATCTCAGCAAATATTTTTTCACCCAAACTGGATGATACTTTCAGGTAATGATCAGTACACGTAGGCGACTTGGTTCCCCAAATTTCGTTCTTCTATGTTGAAGCGTTCATTTCCAGTAACAGTTTGAATTTTTAGGTTTCACTCTGTTTTCTCCTATATTGATAGATGTATTTGGAACTCTAAATCCAACACGGTTTGTGCTAGCTTCTTGAAACTTGACACAGTAAAGTAATTTCACGTTCTATCTCTATGTTTTGTTTCCTCTTGATGTAGCCCTAAGCAGTGACTGGCGAGAAACACTTTCATGGAAAGGGGTTGCCAAGCTTCCAAAAATTACGAATCTCCAGAAATCTCAGCAAATATTTTTTCACCCAAACTGGATGATACTTTCAGGTAATGATCAGTACACTAAGGCGACTTGGTTCCCCAAATTTCGTTCTTCTATGTTGAAGCGTTCATTTCCAGTAACAGTTTGAATTTTTAGGTTTCACTCTGTTTTCTCCTATATTGATACATGTATTTGGAACTCTAAATCCAACACGGTTTGTGCTAGCTTCTTGAAACTTGATACAGTAAAGTAGTTTCACGTTCTATCTCTATGTTTTGTTTCCTCTTGATGTAGCCCTAAGCAGTGACTGGCGAGAACCACTTTCATGGAGAGGGGTTGCCAAGCTTCCAAAAATTACGAATCTCCAAAAATCTCAGCAAATATTTTTTCACCCAAACTGGATGATACTTTCAGGTAATGATCAGTACACTAAGGCGACTTAGTTCCCCAAATGTCGTTCTTCTATGTTGAAGCGTTCATTTCCAGTAACAGTTTGAATTTTTAGGTTTCACTCTGTTTTCTCCTATATTGATAGATGTATTTGGAACTCTAAATCCAACACGGTTTGTGCTAGCTTCTTGAAACTTGACACAGTAAAGTAGTTTCAAGTTCTCTCTCTATGTTTTGTTTCCTCTTGCTGTAGCCCTAAGCAGTGACTGGCGAGAAACACTTTCATGGAAAGGGGTTGCCGAGCTTCCAAAAATTACGAATCTCCAGAAATCTCAGCAAATATTTTTTCACCCAAACTGGATGATACTTTCAGGTAATGATCAGTACACTAAGGCGACTTGGTTCCCCAAAGTTCGTTCTTCTATGTTGAAGCGTTCATTTCCAGTAACAGTTTGAATTTTTAGGTTTCACTCTGTTTTCTCCTATATTGATACATGTATTTGGAACTCTAAATCCAACACGGTTTGTGCTAGCTTCTTGAAACTTGATACAGTAAAGTAGTTTCACGTTCTATCTCTATGTTTTGTTTCCTCATGATGTAGCACTAAGCAGTGACTGGCGAGAACCACTTTCATGGAGAGGGGTTGCCAAGCTTCCAAAAATTACGAATCTCCAGAAATCTCAGCAAATATTTTTTCACCCAAACTGGATGATACTTTCAGGTAATGATCAGTACATGAAGGCGACTTGGTTCCCCAAATGTCGTTCTTCTATGTTGAAGCGTTCATTTCCAGTAACACTTTGAATTTTTAGGTTTCACTCTGTTTTCTCCTATATTGATAGATGTATTTGGAACTCTAAATCCAACACGGTTTGTGCTAGCTTCATGAAACTTGACACAGTAAAGTAGTTTCACGTTCTATCTCTATATTCTGTTTCCTCTTGATGTAGCCCTAAGCAGTGACTGGTGAGAAACACTTTCATGGAAAAAGGTTGCCAAGCTTCCAAAAGTTACGAATCTCCAGAAATCTCAGCAAATATTTTTTCACCCAAACTGGATGATACTTTCAGGTAATGATCAGTACACTAAGGCGACTTGGTTCCCCAAATGTCGTTCTTCTATGTTGAAGCGTTCATTTCCTGTAACAGTTTGAATTTTTAGGTTTCACTCTGTTTTCTCCTATATTGATACATGTATTTGGAACTCTAAATCCAACACGGTTTGTGCTAGCTTCATGAAACTTGACAAAGTAAAGTAGTTTCACGTTCTGTCTCTATATTCTGTTTCCTCTTGATGTAGCCCTAAGCAGTGACTGGCGAGAAACACTTTCATGGAAAAAGGTTGCCAAGCTTCCAAAAGTTACGAATCTCCAGAAATCTCAGCAAATATTTTTTCACCCAAACTGGATGATACTTTCAGGTAATGATCAGTACACGTAGGCGACTTGGTTCCCCAAATTTCGTTCTTCTATGTTGAAGCGTTCATTTCCAGTAACAGTTTGAATTTTTAGGTTTCACTCTGTTTTCTCCTATATTGATAGATGTATTTGGAACTCTAAATCCAACACGGTTTGTGCTAGCTTCTTGAAACTTGACACAGTAAAGTAGTTTCACGTTCTATCTCTAGGTTTTGTTTCCTCTTGATGTAGCCCTAAGCAGTGACTGGCGAGAAACACTTTCATGGAAAGGGGTTGCCAAGCTTCCAAAAATTACGAATCTCCAGAAATCTCAGCAAATATTTTTTCACCCAAACTGGATGATACTTTCAGGTAATGATCAGTACACTAAGGCGACTTGGTTCCCCAAATGTCGTTCTTCTATGTTGAAGCGTTCATTTCCAGTAACAGTTTGAATTTTTAGGTTTCACTCTGTTTTCTCCTATATTGATACATGTATTTGGAACTCTAAATCCAACACGGTTTGTGCTAGCTTCATGAAACTTGACAAAGTAAAGTAGTTTCACGTTCTGTCTCTATATTCTGTTTCCTCTTGATGTAGCCCTAAGCAGTGACTGGCGAGAAACACTTTCATGGAAAAAGGTTGCCAAGCTTCCAAAAGTTACGAATCTCCAGAAATCTCAGCAAATATTTTTTCACCCAAACTGGATGATACTTTCAGGTAATGATCAGTACACGTAGGCGACTTGGTTCCCCAAATTTCGTTCTTGTATGTTGAAGCGTTCATTTCCAGTAACAGTTTGAATTTTTAGGTTTCACTCTGTTTTCTCCTATATTGATAGATGTATTTGGAACTCTAAATCCAACACGGTTTGTGCTAGCTTCTTGAAACTTGACACAGTAAAGTAGTTTCACGTTCTATCTCTAGGTTTTGTTTCCTCTTGATGTAGCCCTAAGCAGTGACTGGCGAGAAACACTTTCATGGAAAGGGGTTGCCAAGCTTCCAAAAATTACGAATCTCCAGAAATCTCAGCAAATATTTTTTCACCCAAACTGGATGATACTTTCAGGTAATGATCAGTACACTAAGGCGACTTGGTTCCCCAAATGTCGTTCTTCTATGTTGAAGCGTTCATTTCCAGTAACAGTTTGAATTTTTAGGTTTCACTCTGTTTTCTCCTATATTGATACATGTATTTGGAACTCTAAATCCAACACGGTTTGTGCTAGCTTCATGAAACTTGACAAAGTAAAGTAGTTTCACGTTCTGTCTCTATATTCTGTTTCCTCTTGATGTAGCCCTAAGCAGTGACTGGCGAGAAACACTTTCATGGAAAAAGGTTGCCAAGCTTCCAAAAGTTACGAATCTCCAGAAATCTCAGCAAATATTTTTTCACCCAAACTGGATGATACTTTCAGGTAATGATCAGTACACTAAGGCGACTTGGTTCCCCAAATGTCGTTCTTCTATATTGAAGCGTTCATTTCCAGTAACTGTTTGAATTTTTAGGTTTCACTCTGTTTTCTCCTATATTGATACATGTATTTGGAACTCTAAATCCAACACGGTTTGTGCTAGCTTCATGAAACTTGACAAAGTAAAGTAGTTTCACGTTCTATCTCTATATTCTGTTTCCTCTTGATGTAGCCCTAAGCAGTGACTGGCGAGAAACACTTTCATGGAAAAAGGTTGCCAAGCTTCCAAAAGTTATGAATCTCCAGAAATCTCAGCAAATATTTTTTCACCCAAACTGGATGATACTTTCAGGTAATGATCAGTACACGAAGGCGACTTGGTTCCCCAAATTTCGTTCTTCTATGTTGAAGCGTTCATTTCCAGTAACAGTTTGAATTTTTAGGTTTCACTCTGTTTTCTCCTATATTGATACATGTATTTGGAACTCTAAATCCAACACGGTTTGTGCTAGCTTCATGAAACTTGACAAAGTAAAGTAGTTTCACGTTCTATCTCTATATTCTGTTTCCTCTTGATGTAGCCCTAAGCAGTGACTGGCGAGAAACACTTTCATGGAAAAAGGTTGCCAAGCTTCCAAAAGTTACGAATCTCCAGAAATCTCAGCAAATATTTTTTCACCCAAACTGGATGATACTTTCAGGTAATGATCAGTACACGTAGGCGACTTGGTTCCCCAAATTTCGTTCTTCTATGTTGAAGCGTTCATTTCCAGTAACAGTTTGAATTTTTAGGTTTCACTCTGTTTTCTCCTATATTGATACATGTATTTGGAACTCTAAATCCAACACGGTTTGTGCTAGCTTCTTGAAACTTGATACAGTAAAGTAGTTTCACGTTCTATCTCTATGTTTTGTTTCCTCTTGATGTAGCCCTAAGCAGTGACTGGCGAGAACCACTTTCATGGAGAGGGGTTGCCAAGCTTCCAAAAATTACGAATCTCCAGAAATCTCAGCAAATATTTTTTCACCCAAACTGGATGATACTTTCAGGTAATGATCAGTACACGAAGGCGACTTGGTTCCCCAAATGTCGTTCTTCTATGTTGAAGCGTTCATTTCCAGTAACACTTTGAATTTTTAGGTTTCACTCTGTTTTCTCCTATATTGATAGATGTATTTGGAACTCTAAATCCAACACGGGATGTGCTAGCTTCATGAAACTTGACAAAGTAAAGTAGTTTCACGTTCTATCTCTATATTCTGTTTCCTCTTGATGTAGCCCTAAGCAGTGACTGGTGAGAAACACTTTCATGGAAAAAGGTTGCCAAGCTTCCAAAAGTTACGAATCTCCAGAAATCTCAGCAAATATTTTTTCACCCAAACTGGATGATACTTTCAGGTAATGATCAGTACACTAAGGCGACTTGGTTCCCCAAATTTCGTTCTTCTATGTTGAAGCGTTCATTTCCTGTAACAGTTTGAATTTTTAGGTTTCACTCTGTTTTCTCCTATATTGATAGATGTATTTGGAACTCTAAATCCAACACGGTTTTTGCTAGCTTCTTGAAACTTGACACAGTAAAGTAGTTTCACGTTCTATCTCTAGCTTTTGTTTCCTCTTGATGTAGCCCTAAGCAGTGACTGGCGAGAAACACTTTCATGGAAAGGGGTTGCCAAGCTTCCAAAAATTACGAATCTCCAGAAATCTCAGCAAATATTTTTTCACCCAAACTGGATGATACTTTCAGGTAATGATCAGTACACTAAGGCGACTTGGTTCCCCAAATTTCGTTCTTCTATGTTGAAGCGTTCATTTCCAGTAACAGTTTGAATTTTTAGGTTTCACTCTGTTTTCTCCTATATTGATACATGTATTTGGAACTCTAAATCCAACACGGTTTGTGCTAGCTTCTTGAAACTGGATACAGTAAAGTAGTTTCACGTTCTATCTCTATGTTTTGTTTCCTCTTGCTGTAGCCCTAAGCAGTGACTGGCGAGAACCACTTTCATGGAGAGGGGTTGCCAAGCTTCCAAAAATTACGAATCTCCAAAAATCTCAGCAAATATTTTTTCACCCAAACTGGATGATACTTTCAGGTAATGATCAGTACACTAAGGCGACTTGGTTCCCCAAATTTCGTTCTTCTATGTTGAAGCGTTCATTTCCAGTAACAGTTTGAATTTTTAGGTTTCACTCTGTTTTCTCCTGTATTGATAGATGTATTTGGAACTCTAAATCCAACACGGTTTGTGCTAGCTTCTTGAAACTTGACACAGTAAAGTAGTTTCAAGTTCTCTCTCTATGTTTTGTTTCCTCTTGATGTAGCCCTAAGCAGTGACTGGCGAGAAACACTTTCATGGAAAAAGGTTGCCAAGCTTCCAAAAGTTACGAATCTCCAGAAATCTCAGCAAATATTTTTTCACCCAAACTGGATGATACTTTCAGGTAATGATCAGTACACTAAGGCGACTTGGTTCCCCAAATGTCGTTCTTCTATATTGAAGCGTTCATTTCCAGTAACTGTTTGAATTTTTAGGTTTCACTCTGTTTTCTCCTATATTGATACATGTATTTGGAACTCTAAATCCAACACGGTTTGTGCTAGCTTCATGAAACTTGACAAAGTAAAGTAGTTTCACGTTCTATCTCTATATTCTGTTTCCTCTTGATGTAGCCCTAAGCAGTGATTGGCGAGAAACACTTTCATGGAAAAAGGTTGCCAAGCTTCCAAAAGTTACGAATCTCCAGAAATCTCAGCAAATATTTTTTCACCCAAACTGGATGATACTTTCAGGTAATGATCAGTACACGAAGGCGACTTGGTTCCCCAAATTTCGTTCTTCTATGTTGAAGCGTTCATTTCCAGTAACAGTTTGAATTTTTAGGTTTCACTCTGTTTTCTCCTATATTGATACATGTATTTGGAACTCTAAATCCAACACGGTTTGTGCTAGCTTCATGAAACTTGACAAAGTAAAGTAGTTTCACGTTCTATCTCTATATTCTGTTTCCTCTTGATGTAGCCCTAAGCAGTGACTGGCGAGAAACACTTTCATGGAAAAAGGTTGCCAAGCTTCCAAAAGTTACGAATCTCCAGAAATCTCAGCAAATATTTTTTCACCCAAACTGGATGATACTTTCAGGTAATGATCAGTACACGTAGGCGACTTGGTTCCCCAAATTTCGTTCTTCTATGTTGAAGCGTTCATTTCCAGTAACAGTTTGAATTTTTAGGTTTCACTCTGTTTTCTCCTATATTGATACATGTATTTGGAACTCTAAATCCAACACGGTTTGTGCTAGCTTCTTGAAACTTGATACAGTAAAGTAGTTTCATGTTCTATCTCTATGTTTTGTTTCCTCTTGCTGTAGCCCTAAGCAGTGACTGGCGAGAACCACTTTCATGGAGAGGGGTTGCCAAGCTTCCAAAAATTACGAATCTCCAAAAATATCAGCAAATATTTTTTCACCCAAACTGGATGATACTTTCAGGTAATGATCAGTACACTAAGGCGACTTGGTTCCCCAAATTTCGTTCTTCTATGTTGAAGCGTTCATTTCCAGTAACAGTTTGAATTTTTAGGTTTCACTCTGTTTTCTCCTATATTGATAGATGTATTTGGAACTCTAAATCCAACACGGTTTGTGCTAGCTTCTTGAAACTTGACACAGTAAAGTAGTTTCACGTTCTATCTCTAGCTTTTGTTTCCTCTTGATGTAGCCCTAAGCAGTGACTGGCGAGAAACACTTTCATGGAAAGGGGTTGCCAAGCTTCCAAAAATTACGAATCTCCAGAAATCTCAGCAAACATTTTTTCACCCAAACTGGATGATACTTTCAGGTAATGATCAGTACACTAATGCGACTTGGTTCCCCAAATTTCGTTCTTCTATGTTGAAGCGTTCATTTCCAGTAACAGTTTGAATTTTTAGGTTTCACTCTGTTTTCTCCTATATTGATACATGTATTTGGAACTCTAAATCCAACACGGTTTGTGCTAGCTTCTTGTAACTTGATACAGTAAAGTAGTTTCACGTACTATCTCTATGTTTTGTTTCCTCTTGCTGTAGCCCTAAGCAGTGACTGGCGAGAACCACTTTCATGGAGAGGGGTTGCCAAGCTTCCAAAAATTACGAATCTCCAAAAATCTCAGCAAGTATTTTTTCACCCAAATTGGATGATACTTTCAGGTAATGATCAGTACACTAAGGCGACTTGGTTCCCCAAATTTCGTTCTTCTATGTTGAAGCGTTCATTTCCAGTAACAGTTTGAATTTTTAGGATTCACTCTGTTTTCTCCTATATTGATAGATGTATTTGGAACTCTAAATCCAACACGGTTTGTGCTAGCTTCATGAAACTTGACAAAGTAAAGTAGTTTCACGTTCTATCTCTATATTCTGTTTCCTCTTGATGTAGCCCTAAGCAGTGACTGGTGAGAAACACTTTCATGGAAAAAGGTTGCCAAGCTTCCAAAAGTTACGAATCTCCAGAAATCTCAGCAAATATTTTTTCACCCAAACTGGATGATACTTTCAGGTAATGATCAGTACACTAAGGCGACTTGGTTCCCCAAATGTCGTTCTTCTATGTTGAAGCGTTCATTTCCTGTAACAGTTTGAATTTTTAGGTTTCACTCTGTTTTCTCCTATATTGATACATGTATTTGGAACTCTAAATCCAACACGGTTTGTGCTAGCTTCTTGAAACTTGACACAATAAAGTAGTTTCAAGTTCTCTCTCTATGTTTTGTTTCCTCTTGATGTAGCCCTAAGCAGTGACTGGCGAGAAACACTTTCATGGAAAGGGGTTGCCAAGCTTCCAAAAATTACGAATCTCCAGAAATCTCAGCAAATATTTTTTCACCCAAACTGGATGATACTTTCAGGTAATGATCAGTACACTAAGGCGACTTGGTTCCCCAAATGTCGTTCTTCTATGTTGAAGCGTTCATTTCCTGTAACAGTTTGAATTTTTAGGTTTCACTCTGTTTTCTCCTATATTGATAGATGTATTTGGAACTCTAAATCCAACACGGTTTGTGCTAGCTTCATGAAACTTGACAAAGTAAAGTAGTTTCACGTTCTATCTCTATATTCTGTTTCCTCTTGATGTAGCCCTAAGCAGTGACTGGTGAGAAACACTTTCATGGAAAAAGGTTGCCAAGCTTCCAAAAGTTACGAATCTCCAGAAATCTCAGCAAATATTTTTTCACCCAAACTGGATGATACTTTCAGGTAATGATCAGTACACTAAGGCGACTTGGTTCCCCAAATGTCGTTCTTCTATGTTGAAGCGTTCATTTCCTGTAACAGTTTGAATTTTTAGGTTTCCCTCTGTTTTCTCCTATATTGATAGATGTATTTGGAACTCTAAATCCAACACGGTTTGTGCTAGCTTCTTGAAACTTGACACAGTAAAGTAGTTTCAAGTTCTCTCTCTATGTTTTGTTTCCTCTTGATGTAGCCCTAAGCAGTGACTGGCGAGAAACACTTTCATGGAAAGGGGTTGCCAAGCTTCCAAAAATTACGAATCTCCAGAAATCTCAGCAAATATTTTTTCACCCAAACTGGATGATACTTTCAGGTAATGATCAGTACACTAAGGCGACTTGGTTCCCCAAATTTCGTTCTTCTATGTTGAAGCGTTCATTTCCAGTAACAGTTTGAATTTTTAGGTTTCACTCTGTTTTCTCCTATATTGATACATGTATTTGGAACTCTAAATCCAACACGGTTTGTGCTAGCTTCTTGAAACTTGATACAGTAAAGTAGTTTCACGTTCTATCTCTATGTTTTGTTTCCTCTTGCTGTAGCCCTAAGCAGTGACTGGCGAGAACAACTTTCATGGAGAGGGGTTGCCAAGCTTCCAAAAATTACGAATCTCCAAAAATCTCAGCAAATATTTTTTCACCCAAACTGGATGATACTTTCAGGTAATGATCAGTACACTAAGGCGACTTGGTTCCCCAAATTTCGTTCTTCTATGTTGAAGCGTTCATTTCCAGTAACAGTTTGAATTTTTAGGTTTCACTCTGTTTTCTCCTATATTGATAGATGTATTTGGAACTCTAAATCCAACACGGTTTGTGCTAGCTTCTTCAAACTTGACACAGTAAAGTAGTTTCAAGTTCTCTCTCTATGTTTTGTTTCCTCTTGATGTAGCCCTAAGCAGTGACTGGCGAGAAACACTTTCATGGAAAGGGGTTGCCAAGCTTCCAAAAATTACGAATCTCCAGAAATCTCAGCAAATATTTTTTCACCCAAACTGGATGATACTTTCAGGTAATGATCAGTACACTAAGGCGACTTGGTTCCCCAAATGTCGTTCTTCTATGTTGAAGCGTTCATTTCCTGTAACAGTTTGAATTTTTAGGTTTCACTCTGTTTTCTCCTATATTGATACATGTATTTGGAACTCTAAATCCAACACGGTTTGTGCTAGCTTCTTGAAACTTGACACAGTAAAGTACTTTCACGTTCTATCTCTATGTTTTGTTTCCTCTTGATGTAGCCCTAAGCAGTGACTGGCGAGAAACACTTTCATGGAAAGGAGTTGCCAAGCTTCCAAAAATTACGAATCTCCAGAAATCTCAGCAAATATTTTTTCACCCAAACTGGATGATACTTTCAGGTAATGATCAGTACACTAAGGCGACTTGGTTCCCCAAAGTTCGTTCTTCTATTTTGAAGCGTTCATTTCCTGTAACAGTTTGAATTTTTAGGTTTCACTCTGTTTTCTCCTATATTGATACATGTATTTGGAACTCTAAATCCAACACGGTTTGTGCTAGCTTCTTGAAACTTGACACAGTAAAGTAGTTTCACGTTCTATCTCTATGTTTTGTTTCCTCTTGATGTAGCCCTAAGCAGTGACTGGCGAGAACCACTTTCATGGAGAGGGGTTGCCAAGCTTCCAAAAATTACGAATCTCCAGAAATCTCAGCAAATATTTTTTCACCCAAACTGGATGATACTTTCAGGTAATGATCAGTACACGAAGGCGACTTGGTCCCCCAAATGTCGTTCTTCTATGTTGAAGCGTTCATTTCCAGTAACACTTTGAATTTTTAGGTTTCACTCTGTTTTCTCCTATATTGATAGATGTATTTGGAACTCTAAATCCAACACGGTTTGTGCTAGCTTCTTGAAACTTGATACAGTAAAGTAGTTTCACGTTCTATCTCTATGTTTTGTTTCCTCTTGATGTAGCCCTAAGCAGTGACTGGCGAGAACCACTTTCATGGAGAGGGGTTGCCAAGCTTCCAAAAATTACGAATCTCCAGAAATCTCAGCAAATATTTTTTCACCCAAACTGGATGATACTTTCAGGTAATGATCAGTACACGAAGGCGACTTGGTTCCCCAAATGTCGTTCTTCTATGTTGAAGCGTTCATTTCCAGTAACACTTTGAATTTTTAGGTTTCACTCTGTTTTCTCCTATATTGATAGATGTATTTGGAAGTCTAAATCCAACACGGTTTGTGCTAGCTTCATGAAACTTGACAAAGTAAAGTAGTTTCACGTTCTATCTCTATATTCTGTTTCCTCTTGATGTAGCCCTAAGCAGTGACTGGTGAGAAACACTTTCATGGAAAAAGGTTGCCAAGCTTCCAAAAGTTACGAATCTCCAGAAATCTCAGCAAATATTTTTTCACCCAAACTGGATGATACTTTCAGGTAATGATCAGTACACTAAGGCGACTTGGTTCCCCAAATGTCGTTCTTCTATGTTGAAGCGTTCATTTCCTGTAACAGTTTGAATTTTTAGGTTTCACTCTGTTTTCTCCTATATTGATACATGTATTTGGAACTCTAAATCCAACACGGTTTGTGCTAGCTTCTTGAAACTTGACATAGTAAAGTAGTTTCACATTCTATCTCTATGTTTTGTTTCCTCTTGCTGTAGCCCTAAGCAGTGACTGGCGAGAACCACTTTCATGGAGAGGGGTTGCCAAGCTTCCAAAAATTACGAATCTCCAGAAATCTCAGCAAATATTTTTTCACCCAAACTGGTTGATACTTTCAGGTAATGATCAGTACACGAAGGCGACTTGGTTCCCCAAATGTCGTTCTTCTATGTTGAAGCGTTCATTTCCAGTAACACTTTGAATTTTTAGGTTTCACTCTGTTTTCTCCTATATTGATACATGTATTTGGAACTCTAAATCCAACACGGTTTGTGCTAGCTTCTTGAAACTTGACACAGTAAAGTAGTTTCACGTTCTATCTCTATGTTTTGTTTCCTCTTGATGTAGCCCTAAGCAGTGACTGGCGAGAACCACTTTCATGGAGAGGGGTTGCCAAGCTTCCAAAAATTACGAATCTCCAGAAATCTCAGCAAATATTTTTTCACCCAAACTGGATGATACTTTCAGGTAATGATCAGTACACGAAGGCGACTTGGTTCCCCAAATGTCGTTCTTCTATGTTGAAGCGTTCATTTCCAGTAACACTTTGAATTTTTAGGTTTCACTCTGTTTTCTCCTATATTGATACATGTATTTGGAACTCTAAATCCAACACGGTTTGTGCTAGCTTCATGAAACTTGACAAAGTAAAGTAGTTTCACGTTCTATCTCTATATTCTGTTTCCTCTTGATGTAGCCCTAAGCAGTGACTGGTGAGAAACACTTTCATGGAAAAAGGTTGCCAAGCTTCCAAAAGTTACGAATCTCCAGAAATCTCAGCAAATATTTTTTCACCCAAACTGGATGATACTTTCAGGTAATGATCAGTACACGAAGGCGACTTGGTTCCCCAAATGTCGTTCTTCTATGTTGAAGCGTTCATTTCCTGTAACAGTTTGAATTTTTAGGTTTCACTCTGTTTTCTCCTATATTGATACATGTATTTGGAACTCTAAATCCAACACGGTTTCTGCTAGCTTCTTGAAACTTGACACAGTAAAGTAGTTTCACGTTCTATCTCTATGTTTTGTTTCCTCTTGATGTAGCCCTAAGCAGTGACTGGCGAGAAACACTTTCATGGAAAGGGGTTGCCAAGCTTCCAAAAATTACGAATCTCCAGAAATCTCAGCAAATATTTTTTCACCCAAACTGGATGATACTTTCAGGTAATGATCAGTACACGAAGGCGACTTGGTTCCCCAAATGTCGTTCTTCTATGTTGAAGCGTTCATTTCCAGTAACACTTTGAATTTTTAGGTTTCACTCTGTTTTCTCCTATATTGATAGATGTATTTGGAACTCTAAATCCAACACAGTTTGTGCTAGCTTCATGAAACTTGACAAAGTAAAGTAGTTTCACGTTCTATCTCTATATTCTGTTTCCTCTTGATGTAGCCCTAAGCAGTGACTGGTGAGAAACACTTTCATGGAAAGGGGTTGCCAAGCTTCCAAAAATTACGAATCTCCAGAAATCTCAGCAAATATTTTTTCACCCAAACTGGATGATACTTTCAGGTAATGATCAGTACACGAAGGCGACTTGGTTCCCCAAAGTTCGTTCTTCTATGTTGAAGCGTTCATTTCCTGTAACAGTTTGAATTTTTAGGTTTCCCTCTGTTTTCTCCTATATTGATAGATGTATTTGGAACTCTAAATCCAACACGGTTTGTGCTAGCTTCTTGAAACTTGACACAGTAAAGTAGTTTCACGTTCTATCTCTAGCTTTTGTTTCCTCTTGATGTAGCCCTAAGCAGTGACTGGCGAGAAACACTTTCATGGAAAGGGGTTGCCAAGCTTCCAAAAATTACGAATCTCCAGAAATCTCAGCAAATATTTTTTCACCCAAACTGGATGATACTTTCAGGTAATGATCAGTACACTAAGGCGACTTGGTTCCCCAAAGTTCGTTCTTCTATGTTGAAGCGTTCATTTCCAGTAACAGTTTGAATTTTTAGGTTTCACTCTGTTTTCTCCTATATTGATACATGTATTTGGAACTCTAAATCCAACACGGTTTGTGCTAGCTTCTTGAAACTTGATACAGTAAAGTAGTTTCAAGTTCTATCTCTATGTTTTGTTTCCTCTTGCTGTAGCCCTAAGCAGTGACTGGCGAGAAACACTTTCATGGAAAGGGGTTGCCAAGCTTCCAAAAATTACGAATCTCCAAAAATCTCAGCAAATATTTTTTCACCCAAACTGGATGATACTTTCAGGTAATGATCAGTACACTAAGGCGACTTGGTTCCCCAAAGTTCGTTCTTCTATGTTGAAGCGTTCATTTCCTGTAACAGTTTGAATTTTTAGGTTTCACTCTGTTTTCTCCTATATTGATAGATGTATTTGGAACTCTAAATCCAACACGGTTTGTGCTAGCTTCTTGAAACTTGACACAGTAAAGTAGTTTCAAGTTATCTCTCTATGTTTTGTTTCCTCTTGATGTAGCCCTAAGCAGTGACTGGCGAGAAACACTTTCATGGAAAGGGGTTGCCAAGCTTCCAAAAGTTACGAATCTCCAGAAATCTCAGCAAATATTTTTTCACCCAAACTGGATGATACTTTCAGGTAATGATCAGTACACTAAGGCGACTTGGTTCCACAAATGTCGTTCTTCTATGTTGAAGCGTTCATTTCCTGTAACAGTTTGAATTTTTAGGTTTCACTCTGTTTTCTCCTATATTGATACATGTATTTGGAACTCTAAATCCAACACGGTTTGTGCTAGCTTCTTGAAACTTGACACAGTAAAGTACTTTCACGTTCTATCTCTATGTTTTGTTTCCTCTTGATGTTGCCCTAAGCAGTGACTGGCGAGAAACACTTTCATGGAAAGGGGTTGCCAAGCTTCCAAAAATTACGAATCTCCAGAAATCTCAGCAAATATTTTTTCACCCAAACTGGATGATACTTTCAGGTAATGATCAGTACACTAAGGCGACTTGGTTCCCCAAAGTTCGTTCTTCTATGTTGAAGCGTTCATTTCCAGTAACAGTTTGAATTTTTAGGTTTCACTTTGTTTTCTCCTATATTGATACATGTATTTGGAACTCTAAATCCAACACGGTTTGTGCTAGCTTCTTGAAACTTGATACAGTAAAGTAGTTTCACGTTCTATCTCTATGTTTTGTTTCCTCTTGCTGTAGCCCTAAGCAGTTATTGGCGAGAACCACTTTCATGGAGAGGGGTTGCCAAGCTTCCAAAAATTAGGAATCTCCAGAAATCTCAGCAAATATTTTTTCACCCAAACTGGATGATACTTTCAGGTAATGATCAGTACACGAAGGCGACTTGGTTCCCCAAATGTCGTTCTTCTATGTTGAAGCGTTCATTTCCAGTAACACTTTGAATTTTTAGGTTTCACTCTGTTTTCTCCTATATTGATAGATGTATTTGGAAGTCTAAATCCAACACGGTTTGTGCTAGCTTCATGAAACTTGACAAAGTAAAGTAGTTTCACGTTCTATCTCTATATTCTGTTTCCTCTTGATGTAGCCCTAAGCAGTGACTGGTGAGAAACACTTTCATGGAAAAAGGTTGCCAAGCTTCCAAAAGTTACGAATCTCCAGAAATCTCAGCAAATATTTTTTCACCCAAACTGGATGATACTTTCAGGTAATGATCAGTACACTAAGGCGACTTGGTTCCCCAAAGTTCGTTCTTCTATGTTGAAGCGTTCATTTCCAGTAACAGTTTGAATTTTTAGGTTTCACTCTGTTTTCTCCTATATTGATACATGTATTTGGAACTCTAAATCCAACACGGTTTGTGCTAGCTTCTTGAAACTTGATACAGTAAAGTAGTTTCACGTTCTATCTCTATGTTTTGTTTCCTCTTGCTGTAGCCCTAAGCAGTGACTGGCGAGAACCACTTTCAAGGAGAGGTGTTGCCAAGCTTCCAAAAATTACGAATCTCCAGAAATCTCAGCAAATATTTTTTCACCCAAACTGGATGATACTTTCAGGTAATGATCAGTACACTAAGGCGACTTGGTTCCCCAAATGTCGTTCTTCTATGTTGAAGCGTTCATTTCCTGTAACACTTTGAATTTTTAGGTTTCACTCTGTTTTCTCCTATATTGATAGATGTATTTGGAACTCTAAATCCAACACGGTTTGTGCTAGCTTCATGAAACTTGACAAAGTAAAGTAGTTTCACGTTCTATCTCTATATTCTGTTTCCTCTTGATGTAGCCCTAAGCAGTGACTGGTGAGAAACACTTTCATGGAAAAAGGTTGCCAAGCTTCCAAAAGTTACGAATCTCCAGAAATCTCAGCAAATATTTTTTCACCCAAACTGGATGATACTTTCAGGTAATGATCAGTACACTAAGGCGACTTGGTTCCCCAAATGTCGTTCTTCTATGTTGAAGCGTTCATTTCCTGTAACAGTTTGAATTTTTAGGTTTCACTCTGTTTTCTCCTATATTGATACATGTATTTGGAACTCTAAATCCAACACGGTTTGTGCTAGCTTCTTGAAACTTGACATAGTAAAGTAGTTTCACATTCTATCTCTATGTTTTGTTTCCTCTTGCTGTAGCCCTAAGCAGTGACTGGCGAGAACCACTTTCATGGAGAGGGGTTGCCAAGCTTCCAAAAATTACGAATCTCCAGAAATCTCAGCAAATATTTTTTCACCCAAACTGGTTGATACTTTCAGGTAATGATCAGTACACGAAGGCGACTTGGTTCCCCAAATGTCGTTCTTCTATGTTGAAGCGTTCATTTCCAGTAACACTTTGAATTTTTAGGTTTCACTCTGTTTTCTCCTATATTGATAGATGTATTTGGAACTCTAAATCCAACACGGTTTGTGCTAGCTTCATGAAACTTGACAAAGTAAAGTAGTTTCACGTTCTATCTCTATATTCTGTTTCCTCTTGATGTAGCCCTAAGCAGTGACTGGTGAGAAACACTTTCATGGAAAAAGGTTGCCAAGCTTCCAAAAGTTACGAATCTCCAGAAATCTCAGCAAATATTTTTTCACCCAAACTGGATGATACTTTCAGGTAATGATCAGTACACGAAGGAGACTTGGTTCCCAAAATTTCATTCTTCTATGTTGAAGCGTTCATTTCCAGTAACAGTTTGAATTTTTAGGTTTCACTCTGTTTTCTCCTATATTGATACATGTATTTGGAACTCTAAATCCAACACGGTTTGTGCTAGCTTCTTGAAACTTGACAAAGTAAAGTAGTTTCACGTTCTATCTCTAGGTTTTGTTTCCTCTTGATGTAGCCCTAAGCAGTGACTGGCGAGAAACACTTTGATGGAAAGGGGTTGCCAAGCTTCCAAAAATTACGAATCTCCAGAAATCTCAGCAAATATTTTTTCACCCAAACTGGATGATACTTTCAGGTTATGATCAGTACACTAAGGCTACTTGGTTCCCCAAATGTCGTTCTTCTATGTTGAAGCGTTCATTTCCTGAAACAGTTTGAATTTTTAGGTTTCACTCTGTTTTCTCCTATATTGATACATGTATTTGGAACTCTAAATCCAACACGGTTTGTGCTAGCTTCTTGAAACTTGACACAGTAAAGTAGTTTCACGTTGTATCTCTAGCTTTTGTTTCCTCTTGATGTAGCCCTAAGCAGTGACTGGCGAGAAACACTTTCATGGAAAGGGGTTGCCAAGCTTCCAAAAATTACGAATCTCCAGAAATCTCAGCAAATATTTTTTCACCCAAACTGGATGATACTTTCAGGTAATGATCAGTACACTAAGGCGACTTGGTTCCCCAAAGTTCGTTCTTCTATGTTGAAGCGTTCATTTCCAGTAACAGTTTGAATTTTTAGGTTTCACTCTGTTTTCTCCTATATTGATAGATGTATTTGGAACTCTAAATCCAACACGGTTTGTGCTAGCTTCTTGAAACTTGATACAGTAAAGTAGTTTCACGTTCTATCTCTATGTTTTGTTTCCTCTTGCTGTAGCCCTAAGCAGTGACTGGCGAGAACCACTTTCATGGAGAGGGGTTGCCAAGCTTCCAAAAATTACGAATCTCCAGAAATCTCAGCAAATATTTTTTCACCCAAACTGGATGATACTTTCAGGTAATGATCAGTACACGTAGGCGACTTGGTTCCCTAAATGTCGTTCTATGTTGAAGCGTTCATTTCCAGTAACACTTTGAATTTTTAGGTTTCACTCTGTTTTCTCCTATATTGATAGATGTATTTGGAACTCTAAATCCAACACGGTTTGTGCTAGCTTCATGAAACTTGACAAAGTAAAGTAGTTTCACGTTCTATCTCTATATTCTGTTTCCTCTTGATGTAGCCCTAAGCCGTGACTGGTGAGAAACACTTTCATGGAAAAAGGTTGCCAAGCTTCCAAAAGTTACGAATCTCCAGAAATCTCAGCAAATATTTTTTCACCCAAACTGGATGATACTTTCAGGTAATGATCAGTACACTAAGGCGACTTGGTTCCCCAAATTTCGTTCTTCTATGTTGAAGCGTTCATTTCCTGTAACAGTTTGAATTTTTAGGTTTCACTCTGTTTTCTCCTATATTGATACATGTATTTGGAACTCTAAATCCAACACGGTTTGTGCTAGCTTCTTGAAACTTGACACAGTAAAGTAGTTTCACGTTCTATCTCTATGTTTTGTTTCCTCTTGCTGTAGCCTTAAGCAGTGACTGGCGAGAACCACTTTCATGGAGAGGGGTTGCCAAGCTTCCAAAAATTACGAATCTCCAGAAATCTCAGCAAATATTTTTTCACCCAAACTGGATGATACTTTCAGGTAATGATCAGTACACGAAGGCGACTTGGTTCCCCAAATGTCGTTCTTCTATGTTGAAGCGTTCATTTCCAGTAACACTTTGAATTTTTAGGTTTCACTCTGTTTTCTCCTATATTGATAGATGTATTTGGAACTCTAAATCCAACACGGTTTGTGCTAGCTTCATGAAACTTGACAAAGTAAAGTAGTTTCACGTTCTATCTCTATATTCTGTTTCCTCTTGATGTAGCCCTAAGCAGTGACTGGTGAGAAACACTTTCATGGAAAAAGGTTGCCAAGCTTCCAAAAGTTACGAATCTCCAGAAATCTCAGCAAATATTTTTTCACCCAAACTGGATGATACTTTCAGGCAATGATCAGTACACGAAGGCGACTTGGTTCCCCAAATTTCGTTCTTCTATGTTGAAGCGTTCATTTCCAGTAACAGTTTGAATTTTTAGGTTTCACTCTGTTTTCTCCTATATTGATACATGTATTTGGAACTCTAAATCCAACATGGTTTGTGCTAGCTTCTTGAAACTTGACACAGTAAAGTAGTTTCACTTTCTATCTCTAGGTTTTGTTTCCTCTTGAAGTAGCCCTAAGCAGTGACTGGCGAGAAACACTTTCATGGAAAGGGGTTGCCAAGCTTCCAAAAATTACGAATCTCCAGAAATCTCAGCAAATATTTTTTCACCCAAACTGGATGATACTTTCAGGTAATGATCAGTACACTAAGGCGACTTGGTTCCCCAAAGTTCGTTCTTCTATGTTGAAGCGTTCATTTCCATTAACAGTTTGAATTTTTAGGTTTCACTCTGTTTTCTCCTATATTGATACATGTATTTGGAACTCTAAATCCAACACGGTTTGTGCTAGCTTCTTGAAACTTGATACAGTAAAGTAGTTTCACGTTCTATCTCTATGTTTTGTTTCCTCTTGCTGTAGCCCTAAGCAGTGACTGGCGAGAACCACTTTCATGGAGAGGGGTTGCCAAGCTTCCAAAAATTACGAATCTCCAGAAATCTCAGCAAATATTTTTTCACCCAAACTGGATGATACTTTCAGGTAATGATCAGTACACGAAGGCGACTTGGTTCCCCAAATGTCGTTCTTCTATGTTGAAGCGTTCATTTCCAGTAACACTTTGAATTTTTAGGTTTCACTCTGTTTTCTCCTATATTGATAGATGTATTTGGAACTCTAAATCCAACACGGTTTGTGCTAGATTCATGAAACTTGACAAAGTAAAGTAGTTTCACGTTCTATCTCTATATTATTTTCCTCTTGATGTAGCCCTAAGCAGTGACTGGTGAGAAACACTTTCATGGAAAAAGGTTGCCAAGCTTCCAAAAGTTACGAATCTCCAGAAATCTCAGCAAATATTTTTTCACCCAAACTGGATGATACTTTCAGGTAATGATCAGTACACGAAGGCGACTTGGTTCCCCAAATTTCGTTCTTCTATGTTGAAGCGTTCATTTCCAGTAACAGTTTGAATTTTTAGGTTTCACTCTGTTTTCTCCTATATTGATAGATGTATTTGGAACTCTAAATCCAACACGGTTTGTGCTAGCTTCTTGAAACTTGACACAGTAAAGTAGTTTCAAGTTCTCTCTCTATGTTTTGTTTCCTCTTGATGTAGCCCTAAGCAGTGACTGGCGAGAAACACTTTCATGGAAAGGGGTTGCCAAGCTTCCAAAAATTACGAATCTCCAGAAATCTCAGCAAATATTTTTTCACCCAAACTGGATGATACTTTCAGGTAATGATCAGTACACTAAGGCGACTTGGTTCCCCAAATGTCGTTCTTCTATGTTGAAGCGTTCATTTCATGTAACAGTTTGAATTTTTAGGTTTCACTCTGTTTTCTCCTATATTGATACATGTATTTGGAACTCTAAATCCAACACGGTTTGTGCTAGCTTCTTGAAACTTGACACAGTAAAGTACTTTCACGTTCTATCTCTATGTTTTGTTTCCTCTTGATGTAGCCCTAAGCAGTGACTGGCGAGAAACACTTTCATGGAAAGGGGTTGCCAAGCTTCCAAAAATTACGAATCTCCAGAAATCTCAGCAAATATTTTTTCACCCAAACTGGATGATACTTTCAGGTAATGATCAGTACACTAAGGCGACTTGGTTCCCCAAAGTTCGTTCTTCTATGTTGAAGCGTTCATTTCCAGTAACAGTTTGAATTTTTAGGTTTCACTCTGTTTTCTCCTATATTGATACATGTATTTGGAACTCTAAATCCAACACGGTTTGTGCTAGCTTCTTGAAACTTGATACAGTAAAGTAGTTTCACGTTCTATCTCTATGTTTTGTTTCCTCTTGCTGTAGCCCTAAGCAGTGACTGGCGAGAACCACTTTCATGGAGAGGGGTTGCCAAGCTTCCAAAAATTACGAATCTCCAGAAATCTCAGCAAATATTTTTTCACCCAAACTGGATGATACTTTCAGGTAATGATCAGTACACGAAGGCGACTTGGTTCCCCAAATGTCGTTCTTCTATGTTGAAGCGTTCATTTCCAGTAACAGTTTGAATTTTTAGGTTTCACTCTGTTTTCTCCTATATTGATAGATGTATTTGGAACTCTAAATCCAACACGGTTTGTGCTAGCTTCATGAAACTTGACAAAGTAAAGTAGTTTCACGTTCTATCTCTATATTCTGTTTCCTCTTGATGTAGCCCTAAGCAGTGACTGGTGAGAAACACTTTCATGGAAAAAGGTTGCCAAGCTTCCAAAAGTTACGAATCTCCAGAAATCTCAGCAAATATTTTTTCACCCAAACTGGATGATACTTTCAGGTAATGATCAGTACACGAAGGCGACTTGGTTCCCCAAATGTCGTTCTTCTATGTTGAAGCGTTCATTTCCTGTAACAGTTTGAATTTTTAGGTTTCACTCTGTTTTCTCCTATATTGATACATGTATTTGGAACTCTAAATCCAACACGGTTTGTGCTAGCTTCTTGAAACTTGACACAGTAAAGTAGTTTCACGTTCTATCTCTATATTCTGTTTCCTCTTGATGTAGCCCTAAGCAGTGACTGGTGAGAAACACTTTCATGGAAAAAGGTTGCCAAGCTTCCAAAAGTTACGAATCTCCAGAAATCTCAGCAAATATTTTTTCACCCAAACTGGATGATACTTTCAGGTAATGATCAGTACACTAAGGCGACTTGGTTCCCCAAAGTTCGTTCTTCTATGTTGAAGCGTTCATTTCCAGTAACAGTTTGAATTTTTAGGTTTCACTCTGTTTTCTCCTATATTGATACATGTATTTGGAACTCTAAATCCAACACGGTTTGTGCTAGCTTCTTGAAACTTGATACAGTAAAGTAGTTTCACGTTCTATCTCTATGTTTTGTTTCCTCTTGCTGTAGCCCTAAGCAGTGACTGGCGAGAACCACTTTCAAGGAGAGGTGTTGCCAAGCTTCCAAAAATTACGAATCTCCAGAAATCTCAGCAAATATTTTTTCACCCAAACTGGATGATACTTTCAGGTAATGATCAGTACACGAAGGCGACTTGGTTCCCCAAATGTCGTTCTTCTATGTTGAAGCGTTCATTTCCAGTAACACTTTGAATTTTTAGGTTTCACTCTGTTTTCTCCTATATTGATAGATGTATTTGGAACTCTAAATCCAACACGGTTTGTGCTAGCTTCATGAAACTTGACAAAGTAAAGTAGTTTCACGTTCTATCTCTATATTCTGTTTCCTCTTGATGTAGCCCTAAGCAGTGACTGGTGAGAAACACTTTCATGGAAAAAGGTTGCCAAGCTTCCACAAGTTACGAATCTCCAGAAATCTCAGCAAATATTTTTTCACCCAAACTGGATGATACTTTCAGGTAATGATCAGTACACTAAGGCGACTTGGTTCCCCAAAGTTCGTTCTTCTATGTTGAAGCGTTCATTTCCAGTAACAGTTTGAATTTTTAGGTTTCACTCTGTTTTCTCCTATATTGATACATGTATTTGGAACTCTAAATCCAACACGGTTTGTGCTACCTTCTTGAAACTTGATACAGTAAAGTAGTTTCACGTTCTATCTCTATGTTTTGTTTCCTCTTGCTGTAGCCCTAAGCAGTGACTGGCGAGAACCACTTTCATGGAGAGGGGTTGCCAAGCTTCCAAAAATTACGAATCTCCAGAAATCTCAGCAAATATTTTTTCACCCAAACTGGATGATACTTTCAGGTAATGATCAGTACACGAAGGCGACTTGGTTCCCCAAATGTCGTTCTTCTATGTTGAAGCGTTCATTTCCAGTAACACTTTGAATTTTTAGGTTTCACTCTGTTTTCTCCTATATTGATAGATGTATTTGGAACTCTAAATCCAACTCGGTTTGTGCTAGCTTCATGAAACTTGACAAAGTAAAGTAGTTTCACGTTCTATCTCTATATTCTGTTTCCTCTTGATGTAGCCCTAAGCAGTGACTGGTGAGAAACACTTTCATGGAAAAAGGTTGCCAAGCTTCCAAAAGTTACGAATCTCCAGAAATCTCAGCAAATATTTTTTCACCCAAACTGGATGATACTTTCAGGTAATGATCAGTACACGAAGGCGACTTGGTTCTCCAAATTTCGTTCTTCTATGTTGAAGCGTTCATTTCCTGTAACAGTTTGAATTTTTAGGTTTCACTCTGTTTTCTCCTATATTGATACATGTATTTGGAACTCTAAATCCAACACGGTTTGTGCTAGCTTCTTGAAACTTGACAAAGTAAAGTAGTTTCACGTTCTATCTCTAGGTTTTGTTTCCTCTTGATGTAGCCCTAAGCAGTGACTGGCGAGAAACACTTTGATGGAAAGGGGTTGCCAAGCTTCCAAAAATTACGAATCTCCAGAAATCTCAGCAAATATTTTTTCACCCAAACTGGATGATACTTTCAGGTAATGATCAGTACACTAAGGCGACTTGGTTCCCCAAAGTTCGTTCTTCTATGTTGAAGCGTTCATTTCCAGTAACAGTTTGAATTTTTAGGTTTCACTCTGTTTTCTCCTATATTGATACATGTATTTGGAACTCTAAAACCAACACGGTTTGTGCTAGCTTCTTGAAACTTGATACAGTAAAGTAGTTTCACGTTCTATCTCTATGTTTTGTTTCCTCTTGCTGTAGCCCTAAGCAGTGACTGGCGAGAACCACTTTCATGGAGAGGGGTTGCCAAGCTTCCAAAAATTACGAATCTCCAGAAATCTCAGCAAATATTTTTTCACCCAAACTGGATGATACTTTCAGGTAATGATCAGTACACTAAGGCGACTTGGTTCCCTAAATGTCGTTCTTCTATGTTGAACCGTTCATTTCCAGTAACACTTTGAATTTTTAGGTTTCACTCTGTTTTCTCCTATATTGATAGATGTATTTGGAACTCTAAATCCAACACGGTTTGTGCTAGCTTCATGAAACTTGACAAAGTAAAGTAGTTTCACGTTCTATCTCTATATTCTGTTTCCTCTTGATGTAGCCCTAAGCAGTGACTGGTGAGAAACACTTTCATGGAAAAAGGTTGCCAAGCTTCCAAAAGTTACGAATCTCCAGAAATCTCAGCAAATATTTTTTCACCCAAACTGGATGATACTTTCAGGTAATGATCAGTACACTAAGGCGACTTGGTTCCCCAAAGTTCGTTCTTCTATGTTGAAGCGTTCATTTCCTGTAACAGTTTGAATTTTTAGGTTTCACTCTGTTTTCTCCTATATTGATACATGTATTTGGAACTCTAAATCCAACACGGTTTGTGCTAGCTTCTTGAAACTTGACACAGTAAAGTAGTTTCACGTTCTATCTCTATGTTTTGTTTCCTCTTGCTGTAGCCCTAAGCAGTGACTGGCGAGAACCACTTTCATGGAGAGGGGTTGCCAAGCTTCCAAAAATTACGAATCTCCAGAAATCTCAGCAAATATTTTTTCACCCAAACTGGATGATACTTTCAGGTAATGATCAGTACACGAAGGCGACTTGGTTCCCCAAATGTCGTTCTTCTATGTTGAAGCGTTCATTTCCAGTAACACTTTGAATTTTTAGGTTTCACTCTGTTTTCTCCTATATTGATAGATGTATTTGGAACTCTAAATCCAACTCGGTTTGTGCTAGCTTCATGAAACTTGACAAAGTAAAGTAGTTTCACGTTCTATCTCTATATTCTGTTTCCTCTTGATGTAGCCCTAAGCAGTGACTGGTGAGAAACACTTTCATGGAAAAAGGTTGCCAAGCTTCCAAAAGTTACGAATCTCCAGAAATCTCAGCAAATATTTTTTCACCCAAACTGGATGATACTTTCAGGCAATGATCAGTACACGAAGGCGACTTGGTTCCCCAAATTTCGTTCTTCTATGTTGAAGCGTTCATTTCCAGTAACAGTTTGAATTTTTAGGTTTCACTCTGTTTTCTCCTATATTGATACATGTATTTGGAACTCTAAATCCAACACGGTTTGTGCTAGCTTCTTGAAACTTGACACAGTAAAGTAGTTTCACTTTCTATCTCTAGGTTTTGTTTCCTCTTGATGTAGCCCTAAGCAGTGACTGGCGAGAAACACTTTCATGGAAAGGGGTTGCCAAGCTTTCAAAAATTACGAATCTCCAGAAATCTCAGCAAATATTTTTTCACCCAAACTGGATGATACTTTCAGGTAATGATCAATACACTAAGGCGACTTGGTTCCCCAAAGTTCGTTCTTCTATGTTGAAGCGTTCATTTCCATTAACAGTTTGAATTTTTAGGTTTCACTCTGTTTTCTCCTATATTGATACATGTATTTGGAACTCTAAATCCAACACGGTTTGTGCTAGCTTCTTGAAACTTGATACAGTAAAGTAGTTTCACGTTCTATCTCTATGTTTTGTTTCCTCTTGCTGTAGCCCTAAGCAGTGACTGGCGAGAACCACTTTCATGGAGAGGGGTTGCCAAGCTTCCAAAAATTACGAATCTCCAGAAATCTCAGCAAATATTTTTTCACCCAAACTGGATGATACTTTCAGGTAATGATCAGTACACGAAGGCGACTTGGTTCCCCAAATGTCGTTCTTCTATGTTGAAGCGTTCATTTCCAGTAACACTTTGAATTTTTAGGTTTCACTCTGTTTTCTCCTATATTGATAGATGTATTTGGAACTCTAAATCCAACACGGTTTGTGCTAGATTCATGAAACTTGACAAAGTAAAGTAGTTTCACGTTCTATCTCTATATTCTTTTTCCTCTTGATGTAGCCCTAAGCAGTGACTGGCGAGAAACACTTTCATGGAAAGGGGTTGCCAAGCTTCCAAAAATTACGAATCTCCAGAAATCTCAGCAAATATTTTTTCACCCAAACTGGATGATACTTTCAGGTAATGATCAGTACACGAAGGCGACTTGGTTCCCCAAATTTCGTTCTTCTATGTTGAAGCGTTCATTTCCAGTAACAGTTTGAATTTTTAGGTTTCACTCTGTTTTCTCCTATATTGATAGATGTATTTGGAACTCTAAATCCAACACGGTTTGTGCTAGCTTCATGAAACTTGACAAAGTAAAGTAGTTTCACGTTCTATCTCTGTATTCTGTTTTTTCTTGATGTAGCCCTAAGCAGTGACTGGCGAGAAACACTTTCATGGAAAAAGGTTGCCAAGCTTCCACAAGTTACGAATCTCCAGAAATCTCAGCAAATATTTTTTCACCCAAACTGGATGATACTTTCAGGTAATGATCAGTACACGTAGGCGACTTGGTTCCCCAAATTTCGTTCTTCTATGTTGAAGCGTTCATTTCCAGTAACAGTTTGAATTTTTAGGTTTCACTCTGTTTTCTCCTATATTGATAGATGTATTTGGAACTCTAAATCCAACACGGTTTGTGCTAGCTTCTTGAAACTTGACACAGTAAAGTAGTTTCACGTTCTCTCTCTAGGTTTTGTTTCCTCTTGATGTAGCCCTAAGCAGTGACTGGCGAGAAACACTTTCATGGAAAGGGGTTGCCAAGCTTCCAAAAATTACGAATCTCCAGAAATCTCAGCAAATATTTTTTCACCCAAACTGGATGATACTTTCAGGTAATGATCAGTACACGTAGGCGACTTGGTTCCCCAAATTTCGT
Organism: Spermophilus citellus; assembly: GCF_964194105.1. Lineage (NCBI taxonomy): Eukaryota > Metazoa > Chordata > Mammalia > Rodentia > Sciuridae > Spermophilus > Spermophilus citellus. The sequence goes on along the minus strand of NC_138197.1, from coordinate 12,239,398 downwards.
TCTTCTATGTTGAAGCGTTCATTTCCAGTAACAGTTTGAATTTTTAGGTTTCACTCTCTTTTCTCCTATATTGATACATGTATTTGGAACTCTAAATCCAACACGGTTTGTGCTAGCTTCTTGAAACTTGATACAGTAAAGTAGTTTCACGTTCTATCTCTATGTTTTGTTTCCTCTTGCTGTAGCCCTAAGCAGTGACTGGCGAGAACCACTTTCATGGAGAGGGGTTGCCAAGCTTCCAAAAATTACGAATCTCCAAAAATCTCAGCAAATATTTTTTCACCCAAACTGGATGATACTTTCAGGTAATGATCAGTACACGAAGGCGACTTGGTTCCCCAAATTTCGTTCTTCTATGTTGAAGCGTTCATTTCCAGTAACAGTTTGAATTTTTAGGTTTCACTCTGTTTTCTCCTATATTGATAGATGTATTTGGAACTCTAAATCCAACACGGTTTGTGCTAGCTTCTTGAAACTTGACACAGTAAAGTAGTTTCAAGTTCTCTCTCTATGTTTTGTTTCCTCTTGATGTAGCCCTAAGCAGTGACTGGCGAGAAACACTTTCATGGAAAGGGGTTGCCAAGCTTCCAAAAGTTACGAATCTCCAGAAATCTCAGCAAATATTTTTTCACCGAAACTGGATGATACTTTCAGGTAATGATCAGTACACTAAGTCGACTTGGTTCCCCAAATGTCGTTCTTCTATGTTGAAGCGTTCATTTCCTGTAACAGTTTGAATTTTTAGGTTTCACTCTGTTTTCTCCTATATTGATACATGTATTTGGAACTCTAAATCCAACACGGTTTGTGCTAGCTTCTTGAAACTTGACACAGTAAAGTAGTTTCACGTTCTATCTCTATGTTTTGTTTCCTCTTGATGTAGCCCTAAGCAGTGACTGGCGAGAAACACTTTCATGGAAAGGGGTTGCCAAGCTTCCAAAAATTACGAATCTCCAGAAATCTCAGCAAATATTTTTTCACCCAAACTGGATGATACTTTCAGGTAATGATCAGTACACGAAGGCGACTTGGTTCCCCAAATGTCGTTCTTCTATTTTGAAGCGTTCATTTCCAGTAACACTTTGAATTTTTAGGTTTCACTCTGTTTTCTCCTATATTGATAGATGTATTTGGAACACTAAATCCAACACGGTTTGTGCTAGCTTCATGAAACTTGACAAAGTAAAGTAGTTTCACGTTCTATCTCTATATTCTGTTTCCTCTTGATGTAGCCCTAAGCAGTGACTGGTGAGAAACACTTTCATGGAAAAAGGTTGCCAAGCTTCCAAAAGTTACGAATCTCCAGAAATCTCAGCAAATATTTTTTCACCCAAACTGGATGATACTTTCAGGTAATGATCAGTACACTAAGGCGACTTGGTTCCCCAAATGTCGTTCTTCTATGTTGAAGCGTTCATTTCCTGTAACAGTTTGAATTTTTAGGTTTCACTCTGTTTTCTCCTATATTGATAGATGTATTTGGAACTCTAAATCCAACACGGTTTGTGCTAGCTTCTTGAAACTTGACACAGTAAAGTAGTTTCAAGTTCTCTCTCTATGTTTTGTTTCCTCTTGATGTAGCCCTAAGCAGTGACTGGCGAGAAACACTTTCATGGAAAGGGGTTGCCAAGCTTCCAAAAATTACGAATCTCCAGAAATCTCAGCAAATATTTTTTCACCCAAACTGGATGATACTTTCAGGTAATGATCAGTACACTAAGGCGACTTGGTTCCCCAAATGTCGTTCTTCTATGTTGAAGCGTTCACTTCCTGTAACAGTTTGAATTTTTAGGTTTCACTCTGTTTTCTCCTATATTGATACATGTATTTGGAACTCTAAATCCAACACGGTTTGTGCTAGCTTCTTGAAACTTGATACAGTAAAGTAGTTTCACGTTCTATCTCTATGTTTTGTTTCCTCTTGATGTAGCCCTAAGCAGTGACTGGCGAGAACCACTTTCATGGAGAGGGGTTGCCAAGCTTCCAAAAATAACGAATCTCCAGAAACCTCAGCAAATATTTTTTCACCCAAACTGGATGATACTTTCAGGTAATGATCAGTACACGAAGGCGACTTGGTTCCCCAAATGTCGTTCTTCTATGTTGAAGCGTTCATTTCCAGTAACACTTTGAATTTTTAGGTTTCACTCTGTTTTCTCCTATATTGATAGATGTATTTGGAACTCTAAATCCAACACGGTTTGTGCTAGCTTCATGAAACTTGACAAAGTAAAGTAGTTTCACGTTCTATCTCTATGTTTTGTTTCCTCTTGATGTAGCCCTAAGCAGTGACTGGTGAGAAACACTTTCATGGAAAAAGGTTGCCAAGCTTCCAAAAGTTACGAATCTCCAGAAATCTCAGCAAATATTTTTTCACCCAAACTGGATGATACTTTCAGGTAATGATCAGTACACGAAGGCGACTTGGTTCCCCAAATTTCGTTCTTCTATGTTGAAGCGTTCATTTCCTGTAACAGTTTGAATTTTTAGGTTTCACTCTGTTTTCTCCTATATTGATAGATGTATTTGGAACTCTAAATCCAACACGGTTTGTGCTAGCTTCTTGAAACTTGACACAGTAAAGTAGTTTCACGTTCTATCTCTAGCTTTTGTTTCCTCTTGATGTAGACCTAAGCAGTGACTGGCGAGAAACACTTTCATGGAAAGGGGTTGCCAAGCTTCCAAAAATTACGAATCTCCAGAAATCTCAGCAAATATTTTTTCACCCAAACTGGATGATACTTTCAGATAATGATCAGTACACTAAGGCGACTTGGTTCCCCAAATTTCGTTCTTCTGTGTTGAAGCGTTCATTTCCAGTAACAGTTTGAATTTTTAGGTTTCACTCTGTTTTCTCCTATATTGATAGATGTATTTGGAACTCTAAATCCAACACGGTTTGTGCTAGCTTCTTGAAACTTGACACAGTAAAGTAGTTTCAAGTTCTCTCTCTATGTTTTGTTTCCTCTTGATGTAGCCCTAAGCAGTGACTGGCGAGAAACACTTTCATGGAGAGGGGTTGCCAAGCTTCCAAAAATTACGAATCTCCAGAAATCTCAGCAAATATTTTTTCACCCAAACTGGATGATACTTTCAGGTAATGATCAGTACACTAAGGCGACTTGGTTCCCCAAATGTCGTTCTTCTATGTTGAAGCGTTCATTTCCTGTAACAGTTTGAATTTTTAGGTTTCACTCTGTTTTCTCCTATATTGATACATGTATTTTGAACTCTAAATCCAACACGGTTTGTGCTAGCTTCTTGAAACTTGACACAGTAAAGTACTTTCACGTTCTATCTCTATGTTTTGTTTCCTCTTGATGTAGCCCTAAGCAGTGACTGGCGAGAAACACTTTCATGGAAAGGGGTTGCCAAGCTTCCAAAAATTACGAATCTCCAGAAATCTCAGCAAATATTTTTTCACCCAAACTGGATGATACTTTCAGGTAATGATCAGTACACTAAGGCGACTTGGTTCCCCAAAGTTCGTTCTTCTATGTTGAAGCGTTCATTTCCAGTAACAGTTTGAATTTTTAGGTTTCACTCTGTTTTCTCCTATATTGATACATGTATTTGGAACTCTAAATCCAACACGGTTTGTGCTAGCTTCTTGAAACTTGATACAGTAAAGTAGTTTCACGTTCTATCTCTATGTTTTGTTTCCTCTTGCTGTAGCCCTAAGCAGTGACTGGCGAGAACCACTTTCATGGAGAGGGGTTGCCAAGCTTCCAAAAATTACGAATCTCCAGAAATCTCAGCAAATATTTTTTCACCCAAACTGGATGATACTTTCAGGTAATGATCAGTACACGAAGGCGACTTGGTTCCCCAAATGTCGTTCTTCTATGTTGAAGCGTTCATTTCCAGTAACAGTTTGAATTTTTAGGTTTCACTCTGTTTTCTCCTATATTGATAGATGTATTTGGAACTCTAAATCCAACACGGTTTGTGCTAGCTTCATGAAACTTGACAAAGTAAAGTAGTTTCACGTTCTATCTCTATATTCTGTTTCCTCTTGATGTAGCCCTAAGCAGTGACTGGTGAGAAACACTTTCATGGAAAAAGGTTGCCAAGCTTCCAAAAGTTACGAATCTCCAGAAATCTCAGCAAATATTTTTTCACCCAAACTTGATGATACTTTCAGGTAATGATCAGTACACTAAGGCAACTTGGTTCCCCAAATGTCGTTCTTCTATGTTGAAGCGTTCATTTCCTGTAACAGTTTGAATTTTTAGGTTTCACTCTGTTTTCTCCTATATTGATAGATGTATTTGGAACTCTAAATCCAACACGGTTTGTGCTAGCTTCTTGAAACTTGACACAGTAAAGTAGTTTCACGTTCTATCTCTAGCTTTTGTTTCCTCTTGATGTAGCCCTAAGCAGTGACTGGCGAGAAACACTTTCATGGAAAGGGGTTGCCAAGCTTCCAAAAATTACGAATCTCCAGAAATCTCAGCAAATATTTTTTCACCCAAACTGGATGATACTTTCAGATAATGATCAGTACACTAAGGCGACTTGGTTCCCCAAATTTCGTTCTTCTGTGTTGAAGCGTTCATTTCCAGTAACAGTTTGAATTTTTAGGTTTCACTCTGTTTTCTCCTATATTGATAGATGTATTTGGAACTCTAAATCCAACACGGTTTGTGCTAGCTTCTTGAAACTTGACACAGTAAAGTAGTTTCAAGTTCTCTCTCTATGTTTTGTTTCCTCTTGATGTAGCCCTAAGCAGTGACTGGCGAGAAACACTTTCATGGAAAGGGGTTGCCAAGCTTCCAAAAATTACGAATCTCCAGAAATCTCAGCAAATATTTTTTCACCCAAACTGGATGATACTTTCAGGTAATGATCAGTACACTAAGGCGACTTGGTTCCCCAAATGTCGTTCTTCTATGTTGAAGCGTTCACTTCCTGTAACAGTTTGAATTTTTAGGTTTCACTCTGTTTTCTCCTATATTGATACATGTATTTGGAACTCTAAATCCAACACGGTTTGTGCTAGCTTCTTGAAACTTGATACAGTAAAGTAGTTTCACGTTCTATCTCTATGTTTTGTTTCCTCTTGATGTAGCCCTAAGCAGTGACTGGCGAGAACCACTTTCATGGAGAGGGGTTGCCAAGCTTCCAAAAATTACGAATCTCCAGAAATCTCAGCAAATATTTTTTCACCCAAACTGGATGATACTTTCAGGTAATGATCAGTACACGAAGGCGACTTGGTTCCCCAAATGTCGTTCTTCTATGTTGAAGCGTTCATTTCCAGTAACACTTTGAATTTTTAGGTTTCACTCTGTTTTCTCCTATATTGATAGATGTATTTGGAACACTAAATCCAACACGGTTTGTGCTAGCTTCATGAAACTTGACAAAGTAAAGTAGTTTCACGTTCTATCTCTATATTCTGTTTCCTCTTGATGTAGCCCTAAGCAGTGACTGGTGAGAAACACTTTCATGGAAAAAGGTTGCCAAGCTTCCAAAAGTTACGAATCTCCAGAAATCTCAGCAAATATTTTTTCACCCAAACTGGATGATACTTTCAGGTAATGATCAGTACACTAAGGCGACTTGGTTCCCCAAATGTCGTTCTTCTATGTTGAAGCGTTCATTTCCTGTAACAGTTTGAATTTTTAGGTTTCACTCTGTTTTCTCCTATATTGATAGATGTATTTGGAACTCTAAATCCAACACGGTTTGTGCTAGCTTCTTGAAACTTGACACAGTAAAGTAGTTTCAAGTTCTCTCTCTATGTTTTGTTTCCTCTTGATGTAGCCCTAAGCAGTGACTGGCGAGAAACACTTTCATGGAAAGGGGTTGCCAAGCTTCCAAAAATTACGAATCTCCAGAAATCTCAGCAAATATTTTTTCACCCAAACTGGATGATACTTTCAGGTAATGATCAGTACACTAAGGCGACTTGGTTCCCCAAATGTCGTTCTTCTATGTTGAAGCGTTCACTTCCTGTAACAGTTTGAATTTTTAGGTTTCACTCTGTTTTCTCCTATATTGATACATGTATTTGGAACTCTAAATCCAACACGGTTTGTGCTAGCTTCTTGAAACTTGATACAGTAAAGTAGTTTCACGTTCTATCTCTATGTTTTGTTTCCTCTTGATGTAGCCCTAAGCAGTGACTGGCGAGAACCACTTTCATGGAGAGGGGTTGCCAAGCTTCCAAAAATAACGAATCTCCAGAAACCTCAGCAAATATTTTTTCACCCAAACTGGATGATACTTTCAGGTAATGATCAGTACACGAAGGCGACTTGGTTCCCCAAATGTCGTTCTTCTATGTTGAAGCGTTCATTTCCAGTAACACTTTGAATTTTTAGGTTTCACTCTGTTTTCTCCTATATTGATAGATGTATTTGGAACTCTAAATCCAACACGGTTTGTGCTAGCTTCATGAAACTTGACAAAGTAAAGTAGTTTCACGTTCTATCTCTATGTTTTGTTTCCTCTTGATGTAGCCCTAAGCAGTGACTGGTGAGAAACACTTTCATGGAAAAAGGTTGCCAAGCTTCCAAAAGTTACGAATCTCCAGAAATCTCAGCAAATATTTTTTCACCCAAACTGGATGATACTTTCAGGTAATGATCAGTACACGAAGGCGACTTGGTTCCCCAAATTTCGTTCTTCTATGTTGAAGCGTTCATTTCCTGTAACAGTTTGAATTTTTAGGTTTCACTCTGTTTTCTCCTATATTGATAGATGTATTTGGAACTCTAAATCCAACACGGTTTGTGCTAGCTTCTTGAAACTTGACACAGTAAAGTAGTTTCACGTTCTATCTCTAGCTTTTGTTTCCTCTTGATGTAGCCCTAAGCAGTGACTGGCGAGAAACACTTTCATGGAAAGGGGTTGCCAAGCTTCCAAAAATTACGAATCTCCAGAAATCTCAGCAAATATTTTTTCACCCAAACTGGATGATACTTTCAGATAATGATCAGTACACTAAGGCGACTTGGTTCCCCAAATTTCGTTCTTCTGTGTTGAAGCGTTCATTTCCAGTAACAGTTTGAATTTTTAGGTTTCACTCTGTTTTCTCCTATATTGATAGATGTATTTGGAACTCTAAATCCAACACGGTTTGTGCTAGCTTCTTGAAACTTGACACAGTAAAGTAGTTTCAAGTTCTCTCTCTATGTTTTGTTTCCTCTTGATGTAGCCCTAAGCAGTGACTGGCGAGAAACACTTTCATGGAGAGGGGTTGCCAAGCTTCCAAAAATTACGAATCTCCAGAAATCTCAGCAAATATTTTTTCACCCAAACTGGATGATACTTTCAGGTAATGATCAGTACACTAAGGCGACTTGGTTCCCCAAATGTCGTTCTTCTATGTTGAAGCGTTCATTTCCTGTAACAGTTTGAATTTTTAGGTTTCACTCTGTTTTCTCCTATATTGATACATGTATTTTGAACTCTAAATCCAACACGGTTTGTGCTAGCTTCTTGAAACTTGACACAGTAAAGTACTTTCACGTTCTATCTCTATGTTTTGTTTCCTCTTGATGTAGCCCTAAGCAGTGACTGGCGAGAAACACTTTCATGGAAAGGGGTTGCCAAGCTTCCAAAAATTACGAATCTCCAGAAATCTCAGCAAATATTTTTTCACCCAAACTGGATGATACTTTCAGGTAATGATCAGTACACTAAGGCGACTTGGTTCCCCAAAGTTCGTTCTTCTATGTTGAAGCGTTCATTTCCAGTAACAGTTTGAATTTTTAGGTTTCACTCTGTTTTCTCCTATATTGATACATGTATTTGGAACTCTAAATCCAACACGGTTTGTGCTAGCTTCTTGAAACTTGATACAGTAAAGTAGTTTCACGTTCTATCTCTATGTTTTGTTTCCTCTTGCTGTAGCCCTAAGCAGTGACTGGCGAGAACCACTTTCATGGAGAGGGGTTGCCAAGCTTCCAAAAATTACGAATCTCCAGAAATCTCAGCAAATATTTTTTCACCCAAACTGGATGATACTTTCAGGTAATGATCAGTACACGAAGGCGACTTGGTTCCCCAAATGTCGTTCTTCTATGTTGAAGCGTTCATTTCCAGTAACAGTTTGAATTTTTAGGTTTCACTCTGTTTTCTCCTATATTGATAGATGTATTTGGAACTCTAAATCCAACACGGTTTGTGCTAGCTTCATGAAACTTGACAAAGTAAAGTAGTTTCACGTTCTATCTCTATATTCTGTTTCCTCTTGATGTAGCCCTAAGCAGTGACTGGTGAGAAACACTTTCATGGAAAAAGGTTGCCAAGCTTCCAAAAGTTACGAATCTCCAGAAATCTCAGCAAATATTTTTTCACCCAAACTGGATGATACTTTCAGGTAATGATCAGTACACTAAGGCAACTTGGTTCCCCAAATGTCGTTCTTCTATGTTGAAGCGTTCATTTCCTGTAACAGTTTGAATTTTTAGGTTTCACTCTGTTTTCTCCTATATTGATAGATGTATTTGGAACTCTAAATCCAACACGGTTTGTGCTAGCTTCTTGAAACTTGACACAGTAAAGTAGTTTCACGTTCTATCTCTAGCTTTTGTTTCCTCTTGATGTAGCCCTAAGCAGTGACTGGCGAGAAACACTTTCATGGAAAGGGGTTGCCAAGCTTCCAAAAATTACGAATCTCCAGAAATCTCAGCAAATATTTTTTCACCCAAACTGGATGATACTTTCAGATAATGATCAGTACACTAAGGCGACTTGGTTCCCCAAATTTCGTTCTTCTGTGTTGAAGCGTTCATTTCCAGTAACAGTTTGAATTTTTAGGTTTCACTCTGTTTTCTCCTATATTGATAGATGTATTTGGAACTCTAAATCCAACACGGTTTGTGCTAGCTTCTTGAAACTTGACACAGTAAAGTAGTTTCAAGTTCTCTCTCTATGTTTTGTTTCCTCTTGATGTAGCCCTAAGCAGTGACTGGCGAGAAACACTTTCATGGAAAGGGGTTGCCAAGCTTCCAAAAATTACGAATCTCCAGAAATCTCAGCAAATATTTTTTCACCCAAACTGGATGATACTTTCAGGTAATGATCAGTACACTAAGGCGACTTGGTTCCCCAAATGTCGTTCTTCTATGTTGAAGCGTTCACTTCCTGTAACAGTTTGAATTTTTAGGTTTCACTCTGTTTTCTCCTATATTGATACATGTATTTGGAACTCTAAATCCAACACGGTTTGTGCTAGCTTCTTGAAACTTGATACAGTAAAGTAGTTTCACGTTCTATCTCTATGTTTTGTTTCCTCTTGATGTAGCCCTAAGCAGTGACTGGCGAGAACCACTTTCATGGAGAGGGGTTGCCAAGCTTCCAAAAATTACGAATCTCCAGAAATCTCAGCAAATATTTTTTCACCCAAACTGGATGATACTTTCAGGTAATGATCAGTACACGAAGGCGACTTGGTTCCCCAAATGTCGTTCTTCTATGTTGAAGCGTTCATTTCCAGTAACACTTTGAATTTTTAGGTTTCACTCTGTTTTCTCCTATATTGATAGATGTATTTGGAACTCTAAATCCAACACGGTTTGTGCTAGCTTCATGAAACTTGACAAAGTAAAGTAGTTTCACGTTCTATCTCTATGTTTTGTTTCCTCTTGATGTAGCCCTAAGCAGTGACTGGTGAGAAACACTTTCATGGAAAAAGGTTGCCAAGCTTCCAAAAGTTACGAATCTCCAGAAATCTCAGCAAATATTTTTTCACCCAAACTGGATGATACTTTCAGGTAATGATCAGTACACGAAGGCGACTTGGTTCCCCAAATTTCGTTCTTCTATGTTGAAGCGTTCATTTCCTGTAACAGTTTGAATTTTTAGGTTTCACTCTGTTTTCTCCTATATTGATAGATGTATTTGGAACTCTAAATCCAACACGGTTTGTGCTAGCTTCTTGAAACTTGACACAGTAAAGTAGTTTCACGTTCTATCTCTAGCTTTTGTTTCCTCTTGATGTAGCCCTAAGCAGTGACTGGCGAGAAACACTTTCATGGAAAGGGGTTGCCAAGCTTCCAAAAATTACGAATCTCCAGAAATCTCAGCAAATATTTTTTCACCCAAACTGGATGATACTTTCAGATAATGATCAGTACACTAAGGCGACTTGGTTCCCCAAATTTCGTTCTTCTGTGTTGAAGCGTTCATTTCCAGTAACAGTTTGAATTTTTAGGTTTCACTCTGTTTTCTCCTATATTGATAGATGTATTTGGAACTCTAAATCCAACACGGTTTGTGCTAGCTTCTTGAAACTTGACACAGTAAAGTAGTTTCAAGTTCTCTCTCTATGTTTTGTTTCCTCTTGATGTAGCCCTAAGCAGTGACTGGCGAGAAACACTTTCATGGAGAGGGGTTGCCAAGCTTCCAAAAATTACGAATCTCCAGAAATCTCAGCAAATATTTTTTCACCCAAACTGGATGATACTTTCAGGTAATGATCAGTACACTAAGGCGACTTGGTTCCCCAAATGTCGTTCTTCTATGTTGAAGCGTTCATTTCCTGTAACAGTTTGAATTTTTAGGTTTCACTCTGTTTTCTCCTATATTGATACATGTATTTTGAACTCTAAATCCAACACGGTTTGTGCTAGCTTCTTGAAACTTGACACAGTAAAGTACTTTCACGTTCTATCTCTATGTTTTGTTTCCTCTTGATGTAGCCCTAAGCAGTGACTGGCGAGAAACACTTTCATGGAAAGGGGTTGCCAAGCTTCCAAAAATTACGAATCTCCAGAAATCTCAGCAAATATTTTTTCACCCAAACTGGATGATACTTTCAGGTAATGATCAGTACACTAAGGCGACTTGGTTCCCCAAAGTTCGTTCTTCTATGTTGAAGCGTTCATTTCCAGTAACAGTTTGAATTTTTAGGTTTCACTCTGTTTTCTCCTATATTGATACATGTATTTGGAACTCTAAATCCAACACGGTTTGTGCTAGCTTCTTGAAACTTGATACAGTAAAGTAGTTTCACGTTCTATCTCTATGTTTTGTTTCCTCTTGCTGTAGCCCTAAGCAGTGACTGGCGAGAACCACTTCCATGGAGAGGGGTTGCCAAGCTTCCAAAAATTACGAATCTCCAGAAATCTCAGCAAATATTTTTTCACCCAAACTGGATGATACTTTCAGGTAATGATCAGTACACGAAGGCGACTTGGTTCCCCAAATGTCGTTCTTCTATGTTGAAGCGTTCATTTCCAGTAACAGTTTGAATTTTTAGGTTTCACTCTGTTTTCTCCTATATTGATAGATGTATTTGGAACTCTAAATCCAACACGGTTTGTGCTAGCTTCATGAAACTTGACAAAGTAAAGTAGTTTCACGTTCTATCTCTATATTCTGTTTCCTCTTGATGTAGCCCTAAGCAGTGACTGGTGAGAAACACTTTCATGGAAAAAGGTTGCCAAGCTTCCAAAAGTTACGAATCTCCAGAAATCTCAGCAAATATTTTTTCACCCAAACTGGATGATACTTTCAGGTAATGATCAGTACACTAAGGCGACTTGGTTCCCCAAATGTCGTTCTTCTATGTTGAAGCGTTCATTTCCTGTAACAGTTTGAATTTTTAGGTTTCACTCTGTTTTCTCCTATATTGATACATGTATTTGGAACTCTAAATCCAACACGGTTTGTGCTAGCTTCTTGAAACTTGACACAGTAAAGTAGTTTCACGTTCTATCTCTATGTTTTGTTTCCTTTTGCTGTAGCCCTAAGCAGTGACTGGCGAGAACCACTTCCATGGAGAGGGGTTGCCAAGCTTCCAAAAATTACGAATCTCCAGAAATCTCAGCAAATATTTTTTCACCCAAACTGGATGATACTTTCAGGTAATGATCAGTACACGAAGGGGACTTGCTTCCCCAAATGTCGTTCTTCTATGTTGAAGCGTTCATTTCCTGTAACAGTTTGAATTTTTAGGTTTCACTCTGTTTTCTCCTATATTGATACATGTATTTGGAACTCTAAATCCAACACGGTTTGTGCTAGCTTCTTGAAACTTGACACAGTAAAGTAGTTTCACGTTCTATCTCTATCTTTTGTTTCCTCTTGATGTAGCCCTAAGCAGTGACTGGCGAGAAACACTTTCATGGAAAGGGGTTGCCAAGCTTCCAAAAATTACGAATCTCCAGAAATCTCAGCAAATATTTTTTCACCCAAACTGGATGATACTTTCAGGTAATGATCAGTACACTAAGGCGACTTGGTTCTCCAAAGTTCGTTCTTCTATGTTGAAGCGTTCATTTCCAGTAACAGTTTCAATTTTTAGGTTTCACTCTGTTTTCTCGTATATTGATACATGTATTTGGAACTCTAAATCCAACACGGTTTGTGCTAGCTTCTTGAAACTTGATACAGTAAAGTAGTTTCACGTTCTATCTCTATGTTTTGTTTCCTCTTGCTGTAGCCATAAGCAGTGACTGGTGAGAACCACTTTCATGGAGAGGGGTTGCCAAGCTTCCAAAAATTACGAATCTCCAGAAATCTCAGCAAATATTTTTTCACCCAAACTGGATGATACTTTCAGGTAATGATCAGTACACGAAGGCGACTTGGTTCCCCAAATGTCGTTCTTCTATGTTGAAGCGTTCATTTCCAGTAACACTTTGAATTTTTAGGTTTCACTCTGTTTTCTCCTATTTTGATAGATGTATTTGGAACTCTAAATCCAACACGGTTTGTGCTAGCTTCATGAAACTTGACAAAGTAAAGTAGTTTCACGTTCTATCTCTATATTCTGTTTCCTCTTGATGTAGCCCTAAGCAGTGACTGGTGAGAAACACTTTCATGGAAAAAAGGTTGCCAAGCTTCCAAAAGTTACGAATCTCCAGAAATCTCAGCAAATATTTTTTCACCCAAACTGGATGATACTTTCAGGTAATGATCAGTACACGAAGGCGACTTGGTTCCCCAAATTTCGTTCTTCTATGTTGAAGCGTTCATTTCCAGTAACAGTTTGAATTTTTAGGTTTCACTCTGTTTTCTCCTATATTGATAGATGTATTTGGAACTCTAAATCCAACACGGTTTGTGCTAGCTTCATGAAACTTGACAAAGTAAAGTAGTTTCACGTTCTATCTCTATATTCTGTTTCCTCTTGATGTAGCCCTAAGCATCGAGTGGCGAGAAACACTTTGATGGAAAAAGGTTGCCAAGCTTCCAAAAGTTACGAATCTCCAGAAATCTCAGCAAATATTTTTTCACCCAAACTGGATAATACTTTCAGGTAATGATCAGTACACGTAGGCGACTTGGTTCCCCAAATTTCGTTCTTCTATGTTGAAGCGTTCATTTCCAGTAACATTTTGAATTTTTAGGTTTCACTCTGTTTTCTCCTATATTGATACATGTATTTGGAACTCTAAATCCAACACGGTTTGTGCTAGCTTCTTGAAACTTGACACAGTAAAGTAGTTTCACGTTCTATCTCTAGGTTTTGTTTCCTCTTGATGTAGCCCTAAGCAGTGACTGGCGAGAAACACTTTCATGGAAAGGGGTTGCCAAGCTTCCAAAAGTTACGAATCTCCAGAAATCTCAGCAAATATTTTTTCACCCAAACTGGATGATACTTTCAGGTAATGATCAGTACACGAAGGCGACTTGGTTCCCCAAATGTCGTTCTTCTATGTTGAAGCGTTCATTTCCTGTAACAGTTTGAATTTTTAGGTTTCACTCTGTTTTCTCCTATATTGATACATGTATTTGGAACTCTAAATCCAACACGGTTTGTGCTAGCTTCTTGAAACTTGATACAGTAAAGTAGTTTCACGTTCTATCTCTATGTTTTGTTTCCTTTTGCTGTAGCCCTAAGCAGTGACTGGCGAGAACCACTTCCATGGAGAGGGGTTGCCAAGCTTCCAAAAATTACGAATCTCCAGAAATCTCAGCAAATATTTTTTCACCCAAACTGGATGATACTTTCAGGTAATGATCAGTACACGAAGGCGACTTGGTTCCCCAAATGTCGTTCTTCTATGTTGAAGCGTTCATTTCCTGTAACAGTTTGAATTTTTAGGTTTCACTCTGTTTTCTCCTATATTGATAGATGTATTTGGAACTCTAAATCCAACACGGTTTGTGCTAGCTTCTTGAAACTTGACACAGTAAAGTAGTTTCACGTTCTATCTCTAGCTTTTGTTTCCTCTTGATGTAGCCCTAAGCAGTGACTGGCGAGAAACACTTTCATGGAAAGGGGTTGCCAAGCTTCCAAAAATTACGAATCTCCAGAAATCTCAGCAAATATTTTTTCACCCAAACTGGATGATACTTTCAGATAATGATCAGTACACTAAGGCGACTTGGTTCCCCAAATTTCGTTCTTCTGTGTTGAAGCATTCATTTCCAGTAACAGTTTGAATTTTTAGGTTTCACTCTGTTTTCTCCTATATTGATACATGTATTTGGAACTCTAAATCCAACACGGTTTGTGCTAGCTTCTTGAAACTTGACACAGTAAAGTACTTTCACGTTCTATCTCTATGTTTTGTTTCCTCTTGATGTAGCCCTAAGCAGTGACTGGCGAGAAACACTTTCATGGAAAGGGGTTGCCAAGCTTCCAAAAATTACGAATCTCCAGAAATCTCAGCAAATATTTTTTCACCCAAACTGGATGATACTTTCAGGTAATGATCAGTACACTAAGGCGACTTGGTTCCCCAAATGTCGTTCTTCTATGTTGAAGCGTTCATTTCCTGTAACAGTTTGAATTTTTAGGTTTCACTCTGTTTTCTCCTATATTGATACATGTATTTGGAACTCTAAATCCAACACGGTTTGTGCTAGCTTCTTGAAACTTGACACAGTAAAGTAGTTTCACGTTCTATCTCTATGTTTTGTTTCCTCTTGATGTAGCCCTAAGCAGTGACTGGCGAGAAACACTTTCATGGAAAGGGGTTGCCAAGCTTCCAAAAATTACGAATCTCCAGAAATCTCAGCAAATATTTTTTCACCCAAACTGGATGATACTTTCAGGTAATGATCAGTACACTAAGGCGACTTGGTTCCCCAAAGTTCGTTCTTCTATGTTGAAGCGTTCATTTCCAGTAACAGTTTGAATTTTTAGGTTTCACTCTGTTTTCTCCTATATTGATACATGTATTTGGAACTCTAAATCCAACACGGTTTGTGCTAGCTTCTTGAAACTTGATACAGTAAAGTAGTTTCACGTTCTATCTCTATGTTTTGTTTCCTCTTGCTGTAGCCCTAAGCAGTGACTGGCGAGAACCACTTTCATGGAAAAAGGTTGCCAAGCTTCCAAAAATTACGAATCTCCAGAAATCTCAGCAAATATTTTTTCACCCAAACTGGATGATACTTTCAGGTAATGATCAGTACACGAAGGCGACTTGGTTCCCCAAATGTCGTTCTTCTATGTTGAAGCGTTCATTTCCAGTAACAGTTTGAATTTTTAGGTTTCACTCTGTTTTCTCCTATATTGATACATGTATTTGGAACTCTAAATCCAACACGGTTTGTGCTAGCTTCTTGAAACTTGACAAAGTAAAGTAGTTTCACGTTCTATCTCTATGTTTTGTTTCCTTTTGCTGTAGCCCTAAGCAGTGACTGGCGAGAACCACTTCCATGGAGAGGGGTTGCCAAGCTTCCAAAAATTACGAATCTCCAGAAATCTCAGCAAATATTTTTTCACCCAAACTGGATGATACTTTCAGGTAATGATCAGTACACTAAGGCGACTTGGTTCCCCAAAGTTCGTTCTTCTATGTTGAAGCGTTCATTTCCAGTAACAGTTTGAATTTTTAGGTTTCACTCTGTTTTCTCCTATATTGATACATGTATTTGGAACTCTAAATCCAACACGGTTTGTGCTAGCTTCTTGAAACTTGACACAGTAAAGTAGTTTCACGTTCTATCTCTAGGTTTTGTTTCCTCTTGATGTAGCCCTAAGCAGTGACTGGCGAGAAACACTTTCATGGAAAGGGGTTGCCAAGCTTCCAAAAATTACGAATCTCCAGAAATCTCAGCAAATATTTTTTCACCCAAACTGGATGATACTTTCAGGTAATGATCAGTACACGAAGGCGACTTGGTTCCCCAAATGTCGTTCTTCTATGTTGAAGCGTTCATTTCCTGTAACAGTTTGAATTTTTTAGGTTTCACTCTGTTTTCTCCTATATTGATACATGTATTTGGAACTCTAAATCCAACACGGTTTGTGCTAGCTTCTTGAAACTTGACACAGTAAAGTAGTTTCACGTTCTATCTCTATGTTTTGTTTCCTCTTGATGTAGCCCTAAGCAGTGACTGGCGAGAAACACTTTCATGGAAAGGGGTTGCCAAGCTTCCAAAAATTACGAATCTCCAGAAATCTCAGCAAATATTTTTTCACCCAAACTGGATGATACTTTCAGGTAATGATCAGTACACGAAGGCGACTTGGTTCCCCAAATGTCGTTCTTCTATGTTGAAGCGTTCATTTCCTGTAACAGTTTGAATTTTTTAGGTTTCACTCTGTTTTCTCCTATATTGATACATGTATTTGGAACTCTAAATCCAACACGGTTTGTGCTAGCTTCTTGAAACTTGACACAGTAAAGTAGTTTCAAGTTCTATCTCTATGTTTTGTTTCCTCTTGATGTAGCCCTAAGCAGTGACTGGCGAGAAACACTTTCATGGAAAGGGGTTGCCAAGCTTCCAAAAATTACGAATCTCCAGAAATCTCAGCAAATATTTTTTCACCCAAACTGGATGATACTTTCAGGTAATGATCAGTACACGAAGGCGACTTGGTTCCCCAAATGTCGTTCTTCTATGTTGAAGCGTTCATTTCCAGTAACACTTTGAATTTTTAGGTTTCACTCTGTTTTCTCCTATATTGATAGATGTATTTGGAACTCTAAATCCAACACGGTTTGTGCTAGCTTCATGAAACTTGACAAAGTAAAGTAGTTTCACGTTCTTTCTCTATATTCTGTTTCCTCTTGATGTAGCCCTAAGCAGTGACTGGTGAGAAACACTTTCATGGAAAAAGGTTGCCAAGCTTCCAAAGTTACGAATCTCCAGAAATCTCAGCAAATATTTTTTCACCCAAACTGGATGATACTTTCAGGTAATGATCAGTACACTAAGGCGACTTGGTTCCCCAAAAGTCGTTCTTCTATGTTGAAGCGTTCATTTCCTGTAACACTTTGAATTTTTAGGTTTCACTCTGTTTTCTCCTATATTGATACATGTATTTGGAACTCTAAATCCAACACGGTTTGTGCTAGCTTCTTGAAACTTGACACAGTAAAGTAGTTTCACGTTCTATCTCTATGTTTTGTTTCCTCTTGATGTAGCCCTAAGCAGTGACTGGCGAGAACCACTTTCATGGAGAGGGGTTGCCAATCTTCCAAAAATTACGAATCTCCAGAAATCTCAGCAAATATTTTTTCACCCAAACTGTATGATACTTTCAGGTAATGATCAGTACACGTAGGCGACTTGGTTCCCCAAATGTCGTTCTTCTATGTTGAAGCGTTCATTTCCTGTAACAGTTTGAATTTTTAGGTTTCACTCTGTTTTCTCCTATATTGATACATGTATTTGGAACTCTAAATCCAACACGGTTTGTGCTAGCTTCTTGAAACTTGACACAGTAAAGTAGTTTCACGTTCTATCTCTATGTTTTGTTTCCTCTTGATGTAGCCCTAAGCAGTGACTGGCGAGAAACACTTTCATGGAAAGGGGTTGCCAAGCTTCCAAAAATTACGAATCTCCAGAAATCTCAGCAAATATTTTTTCACCCAAACTGGATGATACTTTCAGGTAATGATCAGTACACGAAGGCGACTTGGTTCCCCAAATGTCGTTCTTCTATGTTGAAGCGTTCATTTCCAGTAACACTTTGAATTTTTAGGTTTCACTCTGTTTACTCCTATATTGATAGATGTATTTGGAACTCTAAATCCAACACGGTTTGTGCTAGCTTCATGAAACTTGACAAAGTAAAGTAGTTTCACGTTCTATCTCTATATTCTGTTTCCTCTTGATGTAGCCTTAAGCAGTGACTGGTGAGAAACACTTTCATGGAAAAAAGGTTGCCAAGCTTCCAAAAGTTACGAATCTCCAGAAATCTCAGCAAATATTTTTTCACCCAAACTGGATGATACTTTCAGGTAATGATCAGTACACGAAGGCGACTTGGTTCCCCAAATTTCGTTCTTCTATGTTGAAGCGTTCATTTCCAGTAACAGTTTGAATTTTTAGGTTTCACTCTGTTTTCTCCTATATTGATAGATGTATTTGGAACTCTAAATCCAACACGGTTTGTGCTAGCTTCGTGAAACTTGACAAAGTAAAGTAGTTTCACGTTCTATCTCTATATTCTGTTTCCTCTTGATGTAGCCCTAAGCATCGAGTGGCGAGAAACACTTTGATGGAAAAAGGTTGCCAAGCTTCCAAAAGTTACGAATCTCCAGAAATCTCAGCAAATATTTTTTCACCCAAACTGGATGATACTTTCAGGTAATGATCAGTACACGTAGGCGACTTGGTTCCCCAAATTTCGTTCTTCTATGTTGAAGCGTTCATTTCCAGTAACAGTTTGAATTTTTAGGTTTCACTCTGTTTTCTCCTATATTGATAGATGTATTTGGAACTCTAAATCCAACACGGTTTGTGCTAGCTTCTTGAAACTTGACACAGTAAAGTAGTTTCACGTTCTATCTCTAGGTTTTGTTTCCTCTTGATGTAGCCCTAAGCAGTGACTGGCGAGAAACACTTTCATGGAAAGGGGTTGCCAAGCTTCCAAAAATTACGAATCTCCAGAAATCTCAGCAAATATTTTTTCACCCAAACTGGATGATACTTTCAGGTAATGATCAGTACACGAAGGCGACTTGGTTCCCCAAATGTCGTTCTTCTATGTTGAAGCGTTCATTTCCTGTAACAGTTTGAATTTTTTAGGTTTCACTCTGTTTTCTCCTATATTGATACATGTATTTGGAACTCTAAATCCAACACGGTTTGTGCTAGCTTCTTGAAACTTGATACAGTAAAGTAGTTTCAAGTTCTATCTCTATGTTTTGTTTCCTCTTGATGTAGCCCTAAGCAGTGACTGGCGAGAAACACTTTCATGGAAAGGGGTTGCCAAGCTTCCAAAAATTACGAATCTCCAGAAATCTCAGCAAATATTTTTTCACCCAAACTGGATGATACTTTCAGGTAATGATCAGTACACTAAGGCGACTTGGTTCCCCAAAGTTCGTTCTTCTATGTTGAAGCGTTCATTTCCAGTAACAGTTTGAATTTTTAGGTTTCACTCTGTTTTCTCCTATATTGATACATGTATTTGGAACTCTAAATCCAACACGGTTTGTGCTAGCTTCTTGAAACTTGATACAGTAAAGTAGTTTCACGTTGTATCTCTATGTTTTATTTCCTCTTGCTGTAGCCCTAAGCAGTGACTGGCGAGAACCACTTTCATGGAGAGGGGTTGCCAAGCTTCCAAAAATTACGAATCTCCAGAAATCTCAGCAAATATTTTTTCACCCAAACTGGATGATACTTTCAGGTAATGATCAGTACACGAAGGCGACTTGGTTCCCCAAATGTCGTTCTTCTATGTTGAAGCGTTCATTTCCAGTAACACTTTGAATTTTTAGGTTTCACTCTGTTTTCTCCTATATTGATAGATGTATTTGGAACTCTAAATCCAACACGGTTTGTGCTAGCTTCATGAAACTTGACAAAGTAAAGTAGTTTCATGTTCTTTCTCTATATTCTGTTTCCTCTTGATGTAGCCCTAAGCAGTGACTGGTGAGAAACACTTTCATGGAAAAAGGTTGCCAAGCTTCCAAAGTTACGAATCTCCAGAAATCTCAGCAAATATTTTTTCACCCAAACTGGATGATACTTTCAGATAATGATCAGTACACTAAGGCGACTTGGTTCCCCAAAAGTCGTTCTTCTATGTTGAAGCGTTCATTTCCTGTAACACTTTGAATTTTTAGGTTTCACTCTGTTTTCTCCTATATTGATACATGTATTTGGAACTCTAAATCCAACACGGTTTGTGCTAGCTTCTTGAAACTTGACACAGTAAAGTAGTTTCACGTTCTATCTCTATGTTTTGTTTCCTCTTGCTGTAGCCCTAAGCAGTGACTGGCGAGAACCACTTTCATGGAGAGGGGTTGCCAAGCTTCCAAAAATTACGAATCTCCAGAAATCTCAGCAAATATTTTTTCACCCAAACTGTATGATACTTTCAGGTAATGATCAGTACACGTAGGCGACTTGGTTCCCCAAATGTCGTTCTTCTATGTTGAAGCGTTCATTTCCTGTAACAGTTTGAATTTTTAGGTTTCACTCTGTTTTCTCCTATATTGATACATGTATTTGGAAGTCTAAATCCAACACGGTTTGTGCTAGCTTCTTGAAACTTGACACAGTAAAGTAGTTTCACGTTCTATCTCTATGTTTTGTTTCCTCTTGATGTAGCCCTAAGCAGTGACTGGCGAGAAACACTTTCATGGAAAGGGTTTGCCAAGCTTCCAAAAATTACGAATCTCCAGAAATCTCAGCAAATATTTTTTCACCCAAACTGGATGATACTTTCAGGTAATGATCAGTACACTAAGGCGACTTGGTTCCCCAAAGTTCGTTCTTCTATGTTGAAGCGTTCATTTCCAGTAACAGTTTCAATTTTTAGGTTTCACTCTGTTTTCTCGTATATTGATACATGTATTTGGAACTCTAAATCCAACACGGTTTGTGCTAGCTTCTTGAAACTTGATACAGTAAAGTAGTTTCACGTTCTATCTCTATATTCTGTTTCCTCTTGATGTAGCCCTAAGCAGTGACTGGTGAGAAACACTTTCATGGAAAAAGGTTGCCAAGCTTCCAAAAGTTACGAATCTCCAGAAATCTCAGCAAATATTTTTTCACCCAAACTGGATATTACTTTCAGGTAATGATCAGTACACGAAGGCGACTTGGTTCCCCAAATTTCGTTCTTCTATGTTGAAGCGTTCATTTCCAGTAACAGTTTGAATTTTTAGGTTTCACTCTGTTTTCTCCTATATTGATAGATGTATTTGGAACTCTGAATCCAACACGGTTTGTGCTAGCTTCATGAAACTTGACAAAGTAAAGTAGTTTCATGTTCTATCTCTATATTCTGTTTCCTCTTGATGTAGCCCTAAGCATCGAGTGGCGAGAAACACTTTGATGGAAAAAGGTTGCCAAGCTTCCAAAAGTTACGAATCTCCAGAAATCTCAGCAAATATTTTTTCACCCAAACTGGATGATACTTTCAGGTAATGATCAGTACACGTAGGCGACTTGGTTCCCCAAATTTCGTTCTTCTATGTTGAAGCGTTCATTTCCAGTAACAGTTTGAATTTTTAGGTTTCACTCTGTTTTCTCCTATATTGATACATGTATTTGGAACTCTAAATCCAACACGGTTTGTGCTAGCTTCTTGAAACTTGACACAGTAAAGTAGTTTCACGTTCTATCTCTAGCTTTTGTTTCCTCTTGATGTAGCCCTAAGCAGTGACTGGCGAGAAACACTTTCATGGAAAGGGGTTGCCAAGCTTCCAAAAATTACGAATCTCCAGAAATCTCAGCAAATATTTTTTCACCCAAACTGGATGATACTTTCAGGTAATGATCAGTACACTAAGGCGACTTGGTTCCCCAAATGTCGTTCTTCTATGTTGAAGCGTTCATTTCCTGTAACAGTTTGAATTTTTAGGTTTCACTCTGTTTTCTCCTATATTGATACATGTATTTGGAACTCTAAATCCAACACGGTTTGTGCTAGCTTCTTGAAACTTGACACAGTAAAGTAGTTTCACGTTCTATCCCTATGTTTTGTTTCCTCTTGATGTAGCCCTAAGCAGTGACTGGCGAGAAACACTTTCATGGAAAGGGGTTGCCAAGCTTCCAAAAATTACGAATCTCCAGAAATCTCAGCAAATATTTTTTCACCCAAACTGGATGATACTTTCAGGTAATGATCAGTACACTAAGGCGACTTGGTTTCCCAAAGTTCGTGCTTCTATGTTGAAGCGTTCATTTCCAGTAACAGTTTGAATTTTTAGGTTTCAATCTTTTTTCTCCTATATTGATACATGTATTTGGAACTCTAAATCCAACACGGTTTGTGCTAGCTTCTTGAAACTTGATACAGTAAAGTAGTTTCACGTTCTATCTCTATGTTTTGTTTCCTCTTGCTGTAGCCCTAAGCAGTGACTGGCGAGAACCACTTTCATGGAGAGGGGTTGCCAAGCTTCCAAAAATTACGAATCTACATAAATCTCAGCAAATATTTTTTCACCCAAACTGGATGATACTTTCAGGTAATGATCAGTACACGAAGGCGACTTGGTTCCCCAAATGTCGTTCTTCTATGTTGAAGCGTTAATTTCCAGTAACACTTTGAATTTTTGGGTTTCACTCTGTTTTCTCCTATATTGATAGATGTATTTGGAACTCTAAATCCAACACGGTTTGTGCTAGCTTCATGAAACTTGACAAAGTAAAGTAGTTTCACGTTCTATCTCTATATTCTGTTTCCTCTTGATGTAGCCCTAAGCAGTGACTGGTGAGAAACACTTTCATGGAAAAAGGTTGCCAAGCTTCCAAAAATTACGAATCTCCAGAAATCTCAGCAAATATTTTTTCACCCAAACTGGATGATACTTTCAGGTAATGATCAGTACACGAAGGCGACTTGGTTCCCCAAATTTCGTTCTTCTATGTTGAAGCGTTCATTTCCAGTAACAGTTTGAATTTTTAGGTTTCACTCTGTTTTCTCCTATATTGATACATGTATTTGGAACTCTAAATCCAACACGGTTTGTGCTAGCTTCATGAAACTTGACACAGTAAAGTAGTTTCACGTTCTATCTCTATGTTTTGTTTCCTCTTGCTGTAGCTCTAAGCAGTGACTGGCGAGAACCACTTTCATGGAGAGGGGTTGCCAAGCTTCCAAAAATTACGAATCTCCAAAAATCTCAGCAAATATTTTTTCACCCAAACTGGATGATACTTTCAGGTAATGATCAGTACACTAAGGCGACTTGGTTCCCCAAATTTCGTTCTTCTATGTTGAAGCGTTCATTTCCAGTAACAGTTTGAATTTTTAGGTTTCACTCTGTTTTCTCCTATATTGATAGATGTATTTGGAACTCTAAATCCAACACGGTTTGTGCTAGCTTCTTGAAACTTGACACAGTAAAGTAGTTTCAAGTTCTCTATCTATGTTTTGTTTCCTCTTGATATAGCCCTAAGCAGTGACTGGCGAGAAACACTTTCATGGAAAGGGGTTGCCAAGCTTCCAAAAATTACGAATCTCCAGAAATCTCAGCAAATATTTTTTCACCCAAACTGGATGATACTTTCAGGTAATGATCAGTACACTAAGGCGACTTGGTTCCCCAAAGTTCGTTCTTCTATGTTGAAGCGTTCATTTCCAGTAACAGTTTGAATTTTTAGGTTTCACTCTGTTTTCTCCTATATTGATACATGTATTTGGAACTCTAAATCCAACACGGTTTGTGCTAGCTTCTTGAAACTTGATACAGTAAAGTAGTTTCACGTTCTATCTCTATGTTTTGTTTCCTCTTGATGTAGCCCTAAGCAGTGACTGGCGAGAACCACTTTCATGGAGAGGGGTTGCCAAGCTTCCAAAAATTACGAATCTCCAGAAATCTCAGCAAATATTTTTTCACCCAAACTGGATGATACTTTCAGGTAATGATCAGTACACGAAGGCGACTTGGTTCCCCAAATGTCGTTCTTCTATGTTGAAGCGTTCATTTCCAGTAACACTTTGAATTTTTAGGTTTCACTCTGTTTTCTCCTATATTGATAGATGTATTTGGAACTCTAAATCCAACACGGTTTGTGCTAGCTTCATGAACCTTGACAAAGTAAAGTAGTTTCACGTTCTATCTCTATATTCTGTTTCCTCTTGATGTAGCCCTAAGCAGTGACTGGTGAGAAACACTTTCATGGAAAAAGGTTGCCAAGCTTCCAAAAGTTACGAATCTCCAGAAATCTCAGCAAATATTTTTTCACCCAAACTGGATGATACTTTCAGGTAATGATCAGTATACGAAGGCGACTTGGTTCCCCAAATGTCGTTCTTCTATGTTGAAGCGTTCATTTCCTGTAACAGTTTGAATTTTTAGGTTTCACTCTGTTTTCTCCTATATTGATAGATGTATTTGGAACTCTAAATCCAACACGGTTTGTGCTAGCTTCTTGAAACTTGACACAGTAAAGAAGTTTCACGTTCTATCTCTAGCTTTTGTTTCCTCTTGATGTAGCCCTAAGCAGTGACTGGCGAGAACCACTTTCATGGAGAGGGGTTGCCAAGCTTCCAAAAATTACGAATCTCCAGAAATCTCAGCAAATATTTTTTCACCCAAACTGGATGATACTTTCAGGTAATGATCAGTACACTAAGGCGACTTGGTTCCCCAAAGTTCGTTCTTCTATGTTGAAGCGTTCATTTCCAGTAACAGTTTGAATTTTTAGGTTTCACTCTGTTTTCTCCTATATTGATACATGTATTTGGAACTCTAAATCCAACACGGTTTGTGCTAGCTTCTTGAAACTTGATACAGTAAAGTAGTTTCACGTTCTATCTCTATGTTTTGTTTCCTCTTGCTGTAGCCCTAAGCAGTGACTGGCGAGAACCACTTTCATGGAGAGGGGTTGCCAAGCTTCCAAAAATTACGAATCTCCAGAAATCTCAGCAAATATTTTTTCACCCAAACTGGATGATACTTTCAGGTAATGATCAGTACACTAAGGCGACTTGGTTCCCCAAATTTCGTTCTTCTATGTTGAAGCGTTCATTTCCAGTAACAGTTTGAATTTTTAGGTTTCACTCTGTTTTCTCCTATATTGATAGATGTATTTGGAACTCTAAATCCAACACGGTTTGTGCTAGCTTCTTGAAACTTGACACAGTAAAGTAGTTTCAAGTTCTCTCTATATGTTTTGTTTCCTCTTGATGTAGCCCTAAGCAGTGACTGGCGAGAAACACTTTCTTGGAAAGGGGTTGCCAAGCTTCCAAAAATTACGAATCTCCAGAAATCTCAGCAAATATTTTTTCACCCAAACTGGATGATACTTTCAGGTAATGATCAGTACACTAAGGCGACTTGGTTCCCCAAAGTTCGTTCTTCTATGTTGAAGCGTTCATTTCCAGTAACAGTTTGAATTTTTAGGTTTCACTCTGTTTTCTCCTATATTGATACATGTATTTGGAACTCTAAATCCAACACGGTTTGTGCTAGCTTCTTGAAACTTGATACAGTAAAGTAGTTTCACGTTCTCTCTCTATGTTTTGTTTCCTCTTGATGTAGCCCTAAGCAGTGACTGGCGAGAAACACTTTCATGGAAAGGGGTTGCCAAGCTTCCAAAAATTACGAATCTCCAGAAATCTCAGCAAATATTTTTTCACCCAAACTGGATGATACTTTCAGGTAATGATCAGTACACTAAGGCGACTTGGTTCCCCAAATGTTGTTCTTCTATGTTGAAGCGTTCATTTCCAGTAACAGTTTGAATTTTTAGGTTTCACTCTGTTTTCTCCTATATTGATACATGTATTTGGAACTCTAAATCCAACACGGTTTGTGCTAGCTTCTTGAAACTTGACACAGTAAAGTACTTTCACGTTCTATCTCTATGTTTTGTTTCCTGTTGATGTAGCCCTAAGCAGTGACTGGCGAGAAACACTTTCATGGAAAGGGGTTGCCAAGCTTCCAAAAATTACGAATCTCCAAAAATCTCAGCAAATATTTTTTCACCCAAACTGGATGATACTTTCAGGTAATGATCAGTACACTAAGGCGACTTGGTTCCCCAAAGTTCGTTCTTCTATTTTGAAGCGTTCATTTCCTGTAACAGTTTGAATTTTTAGGTTTCACTCTGTTTTCTCCTATATTGATACATGTATTTGGAACTCTAAATCCAACACGGTTTGTGCTAACTTCTTGAAACTTGACACAGTAAAGTAGTTTCACGTTCTATCTCTATGTTTTGTTTCCTCTTGATGTAGCCCTAAGCAGTGACTGGCGAGAAACACTTACATGGAAAGGGGTTGCCAAGCTTCCAAAAATTACGAATCTCCAGAAATTTCAGCAAATATTTTTTCACCCAAACTGGATGATACTTTCAGGTAATGATCAGTACACTAAGGCGACTTGGTTCCCCAAAGTTCGTTCTTCTATGTTGAAGCGTTCATTTCCAGTAACAGTTTGAATTTTTAGGTTTCACTCTGTTTTCTCCTATATTGATACATGTATTTGGAACTCTAAATCCAACACGGTTTGTGCTAGCTTCTTGAAACTTGATACAGTAAAGTAGTTTCACGTTCTATCTCTATGTTTTGTTTCCTCTTGATGTAGCCCTAAGCAGTGACTGGCGAGAACCACTTTCATGGAGAGGGGTTGCCAAGCTTCCAAAAATTACGAATCTCCAGAAATCTCAGCAAATATTTTTTCACCCAAACTGGATGATACTTTCAGGTAATGATCAGTACACGAAGGCGACTTGGTTCCCCAAATGTCGTTCTTCTATGTTGAAGCGTTCATTTCCAGTAACACTTTGAATTTTTAGGTTTCACTCTGTTTTCTCCTATATTGATAGATGTATTTGGAACTCTAAATCCAACACGGTTTGTGCTAGCTTCATGAAACTTGACAAAGTAAAGTAGTTTCACGTTCTATCTCTATTTCTGTTTCCTCTTGATGTAGCCCTAAGCAGTGACTGGTGAGAAACACTTTCATGGAAAAAGGTTGCCAAGCTTCCAAAAGTTACGAATCTCCAGAAATCTCAGCAAATATTTTTTCACCCAAACTGGATGATACTTTCAGGTAATGATCAGTACACTAAGGCGACTTGGTTCCCCAAATGTCGTTCTTCTATGTTGAAGCGTTCATTTCCTGTAACAGTTTGAATTTTTAGGTTTCACTCTGTTTTCTCCTATATTGATACATGTATTTGGAACTCTAAATCCAACACGGTTTGTGCTAGCTTCTTGAAACTTGACACAGTAAAGTAGTTTCACGTTCTATCTCTAGCTTTTGTTTCCTCTTGATGTAGCCCTAAGCAGTGACTGGCGAGAAACACTTTCATGGAAAGGGTTTGCCAAGCTTCCAAAAATTACGAATCTCCAGAAATCTCAGCAAATATTTTTTCACCCAAACTGGATGATACTTTCAGGTAATGATCAGTACACTAAGGCGACTTGGTTCCCCAAAGTTCGTTCTTCTATTTTGAAGCGTTCATTTCCTGTAACAGTTTGAATTTTTAGGTTTCACTCTGTTTTCTCCTATATTGATACATGTATTTGGAACTCTAAATCCAACACGGTTGTGCTAGCTTCTTGAAACTTGACACAGTAAAGTAGTTTCACGTTCTATCTCTATGTTTTGTTTCCTCTTGATGTAGCCCTAAGCAGTGACTGGCGAGAAACACTTTCATGGAAAGGGGTTGCCAAGCTTCCAAAAATTACGAATCTCCAGAAATCTCAGCAAATATTTTTTCACCCAAACTGGATGATACTTTCAGGTAATGATCAGTACACTAAGGCGACTTGGTTCCCCAAAGTTCGTTCTTCTATGTTGAAGCGTTCATTTCCAGTAACAGTTTGAATTTTTAGGTTTCACTCTGTTTTCTCCTATATTGATACATGTATTTGGAACTCTAAATCCAACAGGGTTTGTGCTAGCTTCTTGAAACTTGATACAGTAAAGTAGTTTCACGTTCTATCTCTATGTTTTGTTTCCTCTTGCTGTAGCCCTAAGCAGTGACTGGCGAGAACCACTTTCATGGAGAGGGGTTGCCAAGCTTCCAAAAATTACGAATCTCCAGAAATCTCAGCAAATATTTTTTCACCCAAACTGGATGATACTTTCAGGTAATGATCAGTACACTAAGGCGACTTGGTTCCCCAAATGTCGTTCTTCTATGTTGAAGCGTTCATTTCCTGTAACAGTTTGAATTTTTAGGTTTCACTCTGTTTTCTCCTATATTGATACATGTATTTGGAACTCTAAATCCAACACGGTTTGTGCTAGCTTCTTGAAACTTGACACAGTAAAGTAGTTTCACGTTCTATCTCTATGTTTGGTTTCCTCTTGATGTAGCCCTAAGCAGTGACTGGCGAGAAACACTTTCATGGAAAGGGGTTGCCAAGCTTCCAAAAATTACGAATCTCCAGAAATCTCAGCAAATATTTTTTCACCCAAACTGGATGATACTTTCAGGTAATGATCAGTACACTAAGGCGACTTGGTTCCCCAAAGTTCGTTCTTCTATGTTGAAGCGTTCATTTCCAGTAACAGTTTGAATTTTTAGGTTTCACTCTGTTTTCTCCTATATTGATACATGTATTTGGAACTCTAAATCCAACACGGTTTGTGCTAGCTTCTTGAAACTTGATACAGTAAAGTAGTTTCACGTTCTATCTCTATGTTTTGTTTCCTCTTGCTGTAGCCCTAAGCAGTGACTCTCGAGAACCACTTTCATGGAGAGGGGTTGCCAAGCTTCCAAAAATTACGAATCTCCAGAAATCTCAGCAAATATTTTTTCACCCAAACTGGATGATACTTTCAGGTAATGATCAGTACACATAGGCGACTTGGTTCCCCAAATTTCGTTCTTCTATGTTGAAGCGTTCATTTCCAGTAACAGTTTGAATTTTTAGGTTTCACTCTGTTTTCTCCTATATTGATAGATGTATTTGGAACTCTAAATCCAACACGGTTTGTGCTAGCTTCTTGAAACTTGACACAGTAAAGTAGTTTCACGTTCTATCTCTATGTTTTGTTTCCTCTTGATGTAGCCCTAAGCAGTGACTGGCGAGAAACACTTTCATGGAAAGGGGTTGCCAAGCTTCCAAAAATTACGAATCTCCAGAAATCTCAGCAAATATTTTTTCACCCAAACTGGATGATACTTTCAGGTAATGATCAGTACACTAAGGCGACTTGGTTCCCCAAATTTCGTTCTTCTATGTTGAAGCGTTCATTTCCAGTAACAGTTTGAATTTTTAGGTTTCACTTTGTTTTCTCCTATATTGATAGATGTATTTGGAACTCTAAATCCAACACGGTTTGTGCTAGCTTCTTGAAACTTGACACAGTAAAGTACTTTCACGTTCTATCTCTATGTTTTGTTTCCTGTTGATGTAGCCCTAAGCAGTGACTGGCGAGAAACACTTTCATGGAAAGGGGTTGCCAAGCTTCCAAAAATTACGAATCTCCAAAAATCTCAGCAAATATTTTTTCACCCAAACTGGATGATACTTTCAGGTAATGATCAGTACACTAAGGCGACTTGGTTCCCCAAAGTTCGTTCTTCTATTTTGAAGCGTTCATTTCCTGTAACAGTTTGAATTTTTAGGTTTCACTCTGTTTTCTCCTATATTGATACATGTATTTGGAACTCTAAATCCAACACGGTTTGTGCTAGCTTCTTGAAACTTGACACAGTAAAGTAGTTTCACGTTCTATCTCTATGTTTTGTTTCCTCTTGATGTAGCCCTAAGCAGTGACTGGCGAGAAACACTTACATGGAAAGGGGTTGCCAAGCTTCCAAAAATTACGAATCTCCAGAAATCTCAGCAAATATTTTTTCACCCAAACTGGATGATACTTTCAGGTAATGATCAGTACACTAAGGCGACTTGGTTCCCCAAAGTTCGTTCTTCTATGTTGAAGCGTTCATTTCCAGTAACAGTTTGAATTTTTAGGTTTCACTCTGTTTTCTCCTATATTGATAGATGTATTTGGAACTCTAAATCCAACACGGTTTGTGCTAGCTTCTTGAAACTTGATACAGTAAAGTAGTTTCACGTTCTATCTCTATGTTTTGTTTCCTCTTTCTGTACCCCTAAGCTTTGACTGGCGAGAACCACTTTCATGGAGAGGGGTTGCCAAGCTTCCAAAAATTACGAATCTCCAGAAATCTCAGCAAATATTTTTTCACCCAAACTGGATGATACTTTCAGGTAATGATCAGTACACGAAGGCGACTTGGTTCCCCAAATGTCGTTCTTCTATGTTGAAGCGTTCATTTCCAGTAACACTTTGAATTTTTAGGTTTCACTCTGTTTTCTCCTATATTGATAGATGTATTTGGAACTCTAAATCCAACACGGTTTGTGCTAGCTTCATGAAACTTGACAAAGTAAAGTAGTTTCACGTTCTATCTCTATATTCTGTTTCCTCTTGATGTAGCCCTAAGCAGTGACTGGTGAGAAACACTTTCATGGAAAAAGGTTGCCAAGCTTCCAAAAGTTACGAATCTCCAGAAATCTCAGCAAATATTTTTTCACCCAAACTGGATGATACTTTCAGGTAATGATCAGTACACTAAGGCGACTTGGTTCCCCAAATGTCGTTCTTCTATGTTGAAGCGTTCATTTCCTGTAACAGTTTGAATTTTTAGGTTTCACTCTGTTTTCTCCTATATTGATACATGTATTTGGAACTCTAAATCCAACACGGTTTGTGCTAGCTTCTTGAAACTTGACACAGTAAAGTAGTTTCACGTTCTATCTCTAGCTTTTGTTTCCTCTTGATGTAGCCCTAAGCAGTGACTGGCGAGAAACACTTTCATGGAAAGGGTTTGCCAAGCTTCCAAAAATTACGAATCTCCAGAAATCTCAGCAAATATTTTTTCACCCAAACTGGATGATACTTTCAGGTAATGATCAGTACACTAAGGCGACTTGGTTCCCCAAAGTTCGTTCTTCTATGTTGAAGCGTTCATTTCCAGTAACAGTTTGAATTTTTAGGTTTCACTCTGTTTTCTCCTATATTGATACATGTATTTGGAACTCTAAATCCAACACGGTTTGTGCTAGCTTCTTGAAACTTGATACAGTAAAGTAGTTTCACGTTCTATCTCTATGTTTTGTTTCCTCTTGATGTAGCCCTAAGCAGTGACTGGCGAGAACCACTTTCATGGAGAGGGGTTGCCAAGCTTCCAAAAATTACGAATCTCCAGAAATCTCAGCAAATATTTTTTCACCCAAACTGGATGATACTTTCAGGTAATGATCAGTACACGAAGGCGACTTGGTTCCCCAAATGTCGTTCTTCTATGTTGAAGCGTTCATTTCCAGTAACACTTTGAATTTTTAGGTTTCACTGTGTTTTCTCCTATATTGATAGATGTATTTGGAACTCTAAATCCAACACGGTTTGTGCTAGCTTCATGAAACTTGACAAAGTAAAGTAGTTTCACGTTCTATCTCTATATTCTGTTTCCTCTTGATGTAGCCCTAAGCAGTGACTGGCGAGAAACACTTTCATGGAAAAAGGTTGCCAAGCTTCCAAAAGTTACGAATCTCCAGAAATCTCAGCAAATATTTTTTCACCCAAACTGGATGACACTTTCAGGTAATGATCAGTACACTAAGGCGACTTGGTTCCCCAAATGTCGTTCTTCTATGTTGAAGCGTTCATTTCCTGTAACAGTTTGAATTTTTAGGTTTCACTCTGTTTTCTCCTATATTGATAGATGTATTTGGAACTCTAAATCCAACACGGTTTGTGCTAGCTTCTTGAAACTTGACACAGTAAAGTAGTTTCACGTTCTATCTCTAGCTTTTGTTTCCTCTTTATGTAGCCCTAAGCAGTGACTGGCGAGAAACACTTTCATGGAAAGGGGTTGCCAAGCTTCCAAAAATTACGAATCTCCAGAAATCTCAGCAAATTTTTTTCACCCAAACTGGATGATACTTTCAGGTAATGATCAGTACACTAAGGCGACTTGGTTCCCCAAATTTCGTTCTTCTATGTTGAAGCGTTCATTTCCAGTAACAGTTTGAATTTTTAGGTTTCACTCTGTTTTCTCCTATATTGATACATGTATTTGGAACTCTAAATCCAACAGGGTTTGTGCTAGCTTCTTGAAACTTGATACAGTAAAGTAGTTTCACGTTCTATCTCTATGTTTTGTTTCCTCTTGCTGTAGCCCTAAGCAGTGACTGGCGAGAACCACTTTCATGGAAAGGGGTTGCCAAGCTTCCAAATATTACGAATCTCCAGAAATCTCAGCAAATATTTTTTCACCCAAACTGGATGATACTTTCAGGTAATGATCAGTACACTAAGGCGACTTGGTTCCCCAAAGTTCGTTCTTCTATTTTGAAGCGTTCATTTCCTGTAACAGTTTGAATTTTTAGGTTTCACTCTGTTTTCTCCTATATTGATACATGTATTTGGACTCTAAATCCAACACGGTTTTATGCTAGCTTCTTGAAACTTGACACAGTAAAGTAGTTTCACGTTCTATCTCTATGTTTTGTTTCCTCTTGATGTAGCCCTAAGCAGTGACTGGCGAGAAACACTTTCATGGAAAGGGGTTGCCCAGCTTCCAAAAATTACGAATCTCCAGAAATCTCAGCAAATATTTTTTCACCCAAACTGGATGATACTTTCAGGTAATGATCAGTACACTAAGGCGACTTGGTTCCCCAAAGTTCGTTCTTCTATGTTGAAGCGTTCATTTCCAGTAACAGTTTGAATTTTTAGGTTTCACTCTGTTTTCTCCTATATTGATACATGTATTTGGAACTCTAAATCCAACACGGTTTTATGCTAGCTTCTTGAAACTTGATACAGTAAAGTAGTTTCACGTTCTATCTCTATGTTTTGTTTCCTCTTGCTGTAGCCCTAAGCAGTGACTGGCGAGAACCACTTTCATGGAGAGGGGTTGCCAAGCTTCCAAAAATTACGAATCTCCAGAAATCTCAGCAAATATTTTTTCACCCAAACTGGATGATACTTTCAGGTAATGATCAGTACACGAAGGCGACTTGGTTCCCCAAATGTCGTTCTTCTATGTTGAAGCGTTCATTTCCAGTAACACTTTGAATTTTTAGGTTTCACTCTGTTTTCTCCTATATTGATACATGTATTTGGAACTCTAAATCCAACACGGTTTGTGCTAGCTTCATGAAACTTGACAAAGTAAAGTAGTTTCACGTTCTATCTCTATGTTTTGTTTCCTCTTGATGTAGCCCTAAGCAGTGACTGGCGAGAACCACTTTCATGGAAAAAGGTTGCCAAGCTTCCAAAAGTTACGAATCTCCAGAAATCTCAGCAAATATTTTTTCACCCAAACTGCATGATACTTTCAGGTAATGATCAGTACACTAAGGCGACTTGGTTCCCCAAATGTCGTTCTTCTATGTTGAAGCGTTCATTTCCTGTAACAGTTTGAATTTTTAGGTTTCACTCTGTTTTCTCCTATATTGATACATGTATTTGGAACTCTAAATCCAACACGGTTTGTGCTAGCTTCTTGAAACTTGACAGAGTAAAGTAGTTTCACGTTCTATCTCTATGTTTTGTTTCCTCTTGCTGTAGCCCTAAGCAGTGACTGGCGAGAACCACTTTCATGGAGAGGGGTTGCCAAGCTTCCAAAAATTACGAATCTCCAGAAATCTCAGCAAATATTTTTTCACCCAAACTGGATGATACTTTCAGGTAATGATCAGTACACTAAGGCGACTTGGTTCCCCAAAGTTCGTTCTTCTATGTTGAAGCGTTCATTTCCAGTAACAGTTTGAATTTTTAGGTTTCACTCTGTTTTCTCCTATATTGATACATGTATTTGGAACTCTAAATCCAACACGGTTTGTGCTAGCTTCTTGAAACTTGACAAAGTAAAGTAGTTTCACGTTCTATCTCTATGTTTTGTTTCCTCTTGATGTAGCCCTAAGCAGTGACTGGCGAGAAACACTTTCATGGAAAGGGGTTGCCAAGCTTCCAAAAATTACGAATCTCCAGAAATCTCAGCAAATATTTTTTCACCCAAACTGGATGATACTTTCAGGTAATGATCAGTACACGAAGGCGACTTGGTTCCCCAAATGTCGTTCTTCTATGTTGAAGCGTTCATTTCCTGTAACAGTTTGAATTTTTAGGTTTCACTCTGTTTTCTCCTATATTGATACATGTATTTGGAACTCTAAATCCAACACGGTTTGTGCTAGCTTCTTGAAACTTGACACAGTAAAGTAGTTTCACGTTCTATCTCTATGTTTTGTTTCCTCTTGATGTAGCCCTAAGCAGTGACTGGCGAGAAACACTTTCATGGAAAGGGGTTGCCAAGCTTCCAAAAATTACGAATCTCCAGAAATCTCAGCAAATATTTTTTCACCCAAACTGGATGATACTTTCAGGTAATGATCAGTACACTAAGGCGACTTGGATCCCCAAATGTCGTTCTTCTATGTTGAAGCGTTCATTTCCAGTAACAGTTTGAATTTTTAGGTTTCACTCTGTTTTCTCCTATATTGATACATGTATTTGGAACTCTAAATCCAACACGGTTTGTGCTAGCTTCTTGAAACTTGATACAGTAAAGTAGTTTCACGTTCTATCTCTATGTTTTGTTTCCTCTTGCTGTAGCCCTAAGCAGTGACTGGCGAGAACCACTTTCATGGAGAGGGGTTGCCAAGCTTCCAAAAATTACGAATCTCCAAAAATCTCAGCAAATATTTTTTCACCCAAACTGGATGATACTTTCAGGTAATGATCAGTACACTAAGGCGACTTGGTTCCCCAAATTTCGTTCTTCTATGTTGAAGCGTTCATTTCCAGTAACAGTTTGAATTTTTAGGTTTCACTCTGTTTTCTCCTATATTGATAGATGTATTTGGAACTCTAAATCCAACACGGTTTGTGCTAGCTTCTTGAAACTTGACACAGTAAAGTAGTTTCAAGTTCTCTCTCTATGTTTTGTTTCCTCTTGCTGTAGCCCTAAGCAGTGACTGGCGAGAAACACTTTCATGGAAAGGGGTTGCCAAGCTTCCAAAAATTACGAATCTCCAGAAATCTCAGCAAATATTTTTTAACCCAAACTGGATGATACTTTCAGGTAATGATCAGTACACTAAGGCGACTTGGTTCCCCAAAGTTCGTTCTTCTATGTTGAAGCGTTCATTTCCAGTAACAGTTTGAATTTTTAGGTTTCACTCTGTTTTCTCCTATATTGATACATGTATTTGGAACTCTAAATCCAACACGGTTTGTGCTAGCTTCTTGAAACTTGATACAGTAAAGTAGTTTCACGTTCTATCTCTATGTTTTGTTTCCTCTTGATGTAGGCCTAAGCAGTGACTGGCGAGAACCACTTTCATGGAGAGGGGTTGCCAAGCTTCCAAAAATTACGAATCTCCAGAAATCTCAGCAAATATTTTTTCACCCAAACTGGATGATACTTTCAGGTAATGATCAGTACACGAAGGCGACTTGGTTCCCCAAATGTCGTTCTTCTATGTTGAAGCGTTCATTTCCAGTAACACTTTGAATTTTTAGGTTTCACTCTGTTTTCTCCTATATTGATAGATGTATTTGGAACTCTAAATCCAACACGGTTTGTGCTAGCTTCATGAAACTTGACACAGTAAAGTAGTTTCACGTTCTATCTCTATATTCTGTTTCCTCTTAATGTAGCCCTAAGCAGTGACTGGTGAGAAACACTTTCATGGAAAAAGGTTGCCAAGCTTCCAAAAGTTACGAATCTCCAGAAATCTCAGCAAATATTTTTTCACCCAAACTGGATGATACTTTCAGGTAATGATCAGTACACTAAGGCGACTTGGTTCCCCAAATGTCGTTCTTCTATGTTGAAGCGTTCATTTCCAGTAACAGTTTGAAATTTTAGATTTCACTCTGTT
Organism: Spermophilus citellus; assembly: GCF_964194105.1. NCBI lineage: Eukaryota > Metazoa > Chordata > Mammalia > Rodentia > Sciuridae > Spermophilus > Spermophilus citellus. The sequence continues at coordinate 12,203,739 of NC_138197.1, read as the reverse complement.
TTCTCCTATATTGATACATGTATTTGGAACTCTAAATCCAACACGGTTTGTGCTAGCTTCATGAAACTTGACAAAGTAAAGTAGTTTCACGTTCTATCTCTATGTTTTGTTTCCTCTTGATGTAGCCCTAAGCAGTGACTGGCGAGAAACACTTTCATGGAAAGGGGTTGCCAAGCTTCCAAAAATTACGAATCTCCAGAAATCTCAGCAAATATTTTTTCACCCAAACTGGATGATACTTTCAGGTAATGATCAGTACACTAAGGCGACTTGGTTCCCCAAATGTCGTTCTTCTATGTTGAAGCGTTCATTTCCAGTAACAGTTTGAATTTTTAGGTTTCACTCTGTTTTCTCCTATATTGATACATGTATTTGGAACTCTAAATCCAACACGGTTTGTGCTAGCTTCTTAAAACTTGATACAGTAAAGTAGTTTCACGTTCTATCTCTATGTTTTGTTTCCTCTTGCTGTAGCCCTAATCAGTGACTGGCGAGAACCACTTTCATGGAGAGGGGTTGCCAAGCTTCCAAAAATTACGAATCTCCAAAAATCTCAGCAAATATTTTTTCACCCAAACTGGATGATACTTTCAGGTAATGATCAGTACACTAAGGCGACTTGGTTCCCCAAATTTCGTTCTTCTATGTTGAAGCGTTCATTTCCAGTAACAGTTTGAATTTTTAGGTTTCACTTTGTTTTCTCCTATATTGATAGATGTATTTGGAACTCTAAATCCAACAAGGTTTGTGCTAGCTTCTTGAAACTTGACACAGTAAAGTAGTTTCAAGTTCTCTCTCTATGTTTTGTTTCCTCTTGCTGTAGCCCTAAGCAGTGACTGGCGAGAAACACTTTCATGGAAAGGGGTTGCCAAGCTTCCAAAAATTGCGAATCTACAGAAATCTCAGCAAATATTTTTTCACCCAAACTGGATGATACTTTCAGGTAATGATCAGTACACTAAGGCGACTTGCTTCCCCAAAGTTCGTTCTTCTATGTTGAAGCGTTCATTTCCAGTAACAGTTTGAATTTTTAGGTTTCACTCTGTTTTCTCCTATATTGATACATGTATTTGGAACTCTAAATCCAACACGGTTTGTGCTAGCTTCTTGAAACTTGATACAGTAAAGTAGTTTCACGTTCTATCTCTATGTTTTGTTTCCTCTTGATGTAGCCCTAAGCAGTGACTGGCGAGAACCACTTTCATGGAGAGGGGTTGCCAAGCTTCCAAAAATTACGAATCTCCAGAAATCTCAGCAAATATTTTTTCACCCAAACTGGATGATACTTTCAGGTAATGATCAGTACACGAAGACGACTTGGTTCCCCAAATGTCGTTCTTCTATGTTGAAGCGTTCATTTCCAGTAACAGTTTGAATTTTTAGGTTTCACTCTGTTTTCTCCTATATTGATACATGTATTTGGAACTCTAAATCCAACACGGTTTGTGCTAGCTTCTTGAAACTTGATACAGTAAAGTAGTTTCACGTTCTATCTCTATGTTTTGTTTCCTCTTGCTGTAGCCCTAAGCAGTGACTGGCGAGAACCACTTTCATGGAGAGGGGTTGCCAAGCTTCCAAAAATTACGAATCTCCAAAAATCTCAGCAAATATTTTTTCACCCAAACTGGATGATACTTTCAGGTAATGATCAGTACACTAAGGCGACTTGGTTCCCCAAATTTCGTTCTTCTATGTTGAAGCGTTCATTTCCAGTAACAGTTTGAATTTTTAGGTTTCACTCTGTTTTCTCCTATATTGATAGATGTATTTGGAACTCTAAATCCAACACGGTTTGTGCTAGCTTCTTGAAACTTGACACAGTAAAGTAGTTTCAAGTTCTCTCTCTATGTTTTGTTTCCTCTTGCTGTAGCCCTAAGCAGTGACTGGCGAGAAACACTTTCATGGAAAGGGGTTGCCAAGCTTCCAAAAATTACGAATCTCCAGAAATCTCAGCAAATATTTTTTAACCCAAACTGGATGATACTTTCAGGTAATGATCAGTACACTAAGGCGACTTGGTTCCCCAAAGTTCGTTCTTCTATGTTGAAGCGTTCATTTCCAGTAACAGTTTGAATTTTTAGGTTTCACTCTGTTTTCTCCTATATTGATACATGTATTTGGAACTCTAAATCCAACACGGTTTGTGCTAGCTTCTTGAAACTTGATACAGTAAAGTAGTTTCACGTTCTATCTCTATGTTTTGTTTCCTCTTGATGTAGGCCTAAGCAGTGACTGGCGAGAACCACTTTCATGGAGAGGGGTTGCCAAGCTTCCAAAAATTACGAATCTCCAGAAATCTCAGCAAATATTTTTTCACCCAAACTGGATGATACTTTCAGGTAATGATCAGTACACGAAGGCGACTTGGTTCCCCAAATGTCGTTCTTCTATGTTGAAGCGTTCATTTCCAGTAACACTTTGAATTTTTAGGTTTCACTCTGTTTTCTCCTATATTGATAGATGTATTTGGAACTCTAAATCCAACACGGTTTGTGCTAGCTTCATGAAACTTGACACAGTAAAGTAGTTTCACGTTCTATCTCTATATTCTGTTTCCTCTTAATGTAGCCCTAAGCAGTGACTGGTGAGAAACACTTTCATGGAAAAAGGTTGCCAAGCTTCCAAAAGTTACGAATCTCCAGAAATCTCAGCAAATATTTTTTCACCCAAACTGGATGATACTTTCAGGTAATGATCAGTACACTAAGGCGACTTGGTTCCCCAAATGTCGTTCTTCTATGTTGAAGCGTTCATTTCCAGTAACAGTTTGAAATTTTAGATTTCACTCTGTTTTCTCCTATATTGATACATGTATTTGGAACTCTAAATCCAACACGGTTTGTGCTAGCTTCATGAAACTTGACAAAGTAAAGTAGTTTCACGTTCTATCTCTATGTTTTGTTTCCTCTTGATGTAGCCCTAAGCAGTGACTGGCGAGAAACACTTTCATGGAAAGGGGTTGCCAAGCTTCCAAAAATTACGAATCTCCAGAAATCTCAGCAAATATTTTTTCACCCAAACTGGATGATACTTTCAGGTAATGATCAGTACACTAAGGCGACTTGGTTCCCCAAATGTCGTTCTTCTATGTTGAAGCGTTCATTTCCAGTAACAGTTTGAATTTTTAGGTTTCACTCTGTTTTCTCCTATATTGATACATGTATTTGGAACTCTAAATCCAACACGGTTTGTGCTAGCTTCTTAAAACTTGATACAGTAAAGTAGTTTCACGTTCTATCTCTATGTTTTGTTTCCTCTTGCTGTAGCCCTAATCAGTGACTGGCGAGAACCACTTTCATGGAGAGGGGTTGCCAAGCTTCCAAAAATTACGAATCTCCAAAAATCTCAGCAAATATTTTTTCACCCAAACTGGATGATACTTTCAGGTAATGATCAGTACACTAAGGCGACTTGGTTCCCCAAATTTCGTTCTTCTATGTTGAAGCGTTCATTTCCAGTAACAGTTTGAATTTTTAGGTTTCACTTTGTTTTCTCCTATATTGATAGATGTATTTGGAACTCTAAATCCAACAAGGTTTGTGCTAGCTTCTTGAAACTTGACACAGTAAAGTAGTTTCAAGTTCTCTCTCTATGTTTTGTTTCCTCTTGCTGTAGCCCTAAGCAGTGACTGGCGAGAAACACTTTCATGGAAAGGGGTTGCCAAGCTTCCAAAAATTGCGAATCTACAGAAATCTCAGCAAATATTTTTTCACCCAAACTGGATGATACTTTCAGGTAATGATCAGTACACTAAGGCGACTTGCTTCCCCAAAGTTCGTTCTTCTATGTTGAAGCGTTCATTTCCAGTAACAGTTTGAATTTTTAGGTTTCACTCTGTTTTCTCCTATATTGATACATGTATTTGGAACTCTAAATCCAACACGGTTTGTGCTAGCTTCTTGAAACTTGATACAGTAAAGTAGTTTCACGTTCTATCTCTATGTTTTGTTTCCTCTTGATGTAGCCCTAAGCAGTGACTGGCGAGAACCACTTTCATGGAGAGGGGTTGCCAAGCTTCCAAAAATTACGAATCTCCAGAAATCTCAGCAAATATTTTTTCACCCAAACTGGATGATACTTTCAGGTAATGATCAGTACACGAAGACGACTTGGTTCCCCAAATGTCGTTCTTCTATGTTGAAGCGTTCATTTCCAGTAACACTTTGAATTTTTAGGTTTCACTCTGTTTTCTCCTATATTGATAGATGTATTTGGAACTCTAAATCCAACACGGTTTGTGCTAGCTTCTTGAAACTTGACACAGTAAAGTAGTTTCAAGTTCTCTCTCTATGTTTTGTTTCCTCTTGCTGTAGCCCTAAGCAGTGACTGGCGAGAAACACTTTCATGGAAAGGGGTTGCCAAGCTTCCAAAAATTACGAATCTCCAGAAATCTCAGCAAATATTTTTTAACCCAAACTGGATGATACTTTCAGGTAATGATCAGTACACTAAGGCGACTTGGTTCCCCAAAGTTCGTTCTTCTATGTTGAAGCGTTCATTTCCAGTAACAGTTTGAATTTTTAGGTTTCACTCTGTTTTCTCCTATATTGATACATGTATTTGGAACTCTAAATCCAACACGGTTTGTGCTAGCTTCTTGAAACTTGATACAGTAAAGTAGTTTCACGTTCTATCTCTATGTTTTGTTTCCTCTTGATGTAGGCCTAAGCAGTGACTGGCGAGAACCACTTTCATGGAGAGGGGTTGCCAAGCTTCCAAAAATTACGAATCTCCAGAAATCTCAGCAAATATTTTTTCACCCAAACTGGATGATACTTTCAGGTAATGATCAGTACACGAAGGCGACTTGGTTCCCCAAATGTCGTTCTTCTATGTTGAAGCGTTCATTTCCAGTAACACTTTGAATTTTTAGGTTTCACTCTGTTTTCTCCTATATTGATAGATGTATTTGGAACTCTAAATCCAACACGGTTTGTGCTAGCTTCATGAAACTTGACACAGTAAAGTAGTTTCACGTTCTATCTCTATATTCTGTTTCCTCTTAATGTAGCCCTAAGCAGTGACTGGTGAGAAACACTTTCATGGAAAAAGGTTGCCAAGCTTCCAAAAGTTACGAATCTCCAGAAATCTCAGCAAATATTTTTTCACCCAAACTGGATGATACTTTCAGGTAATGATCAGTACACTAAGGCGACTTGGTTCCCCAAATGTCGTTCTTCTATGTTGAAGCGTTCATTTCCAGTAACAGTTTGAAATTTTAGATTTCACTCTGTTTTCTCCTATATTGATACATGTATTTGGAACTCTAAATCCAACACGGTTTGTGCTAGCTTCATGAAACTTGACAAAGTAAAGTAGTTTCACGTTCTATCTCTATGTTTTGTTTCCTCTTGATGTAGCCCTAAGCAGTGACTGGCGAGAAACACTTTCATGGAAAGGGGTTGCCAAGCTTCCAAAAATTACGAATCTCCAGAAATCTCAGCAAATATTTTTTCACCCAAACTGGATGATACTTTCAGGTAATGATCAGTACACTAAGGCGACTTGGTTCCCCAAATGTCGTTCTTCTATGTTGAAGCGTTCATTTCCAGTAACAGTTTGAATTTTTAGGTTTCACTCTGTTTTCTCCTATATTGATACATGTATTTGGAACTCTAAATCCAACACGGTTTGTGCTAGCTTCTTAAAACTTGATACAGTAAAGTAGTTTCACGTTCTATCTCTATGTTTTGTTTCCTCTTGCTGTAGCCCTAATCAGTGACTGGCGAGAACCACTTTCATGGAGAGGGGTTGCCAAGCTTCCAAAAATTACGAATCTCCAAAAATCTCAGCAAATATTTTTTCACCCAAACTGGATGATACTTTCAGGTAATGATCAGTACACTAAGGCGACTTGGTTCCCCAAATTTCGTTCTTCTATGTTGAAGCGTTCATTTCCAGTAACAGTTTGAATTTTTAGGTTTCACTTTGTTTTCTCCTATATTGATAGATGTATTTGGAACTCTAAATCCAACAAGGTTTGTGCTAGCTTCTTGAAACTTGACACAGTAAAGTAGTTTCAAGTTCTCTCTCTATGTTTTGTTTCCTCTTGCTGTAGCCCTAAGCAGTGACTGGCGAGAAACACTTTCATGGAAAGGGGTTGCCAAGCTTCCAAAAATTGCGAATCTACAGAAATCTCAGCAAATATTTTTTCACCCAAACTGGATGATACTTTCAGGTAATGATCAGTACACTAAGGCGACTTGCTTCCCCAAAGTTCGTTCTTCTATGTTGAAGCGTTCATTTCCAGTAACAGTTTGAATTTTTAGGTTTCACTCTGTTTTCTCCTATATTGATACATGTATTTGGAACTCTAAATCCAACACGGTTTGTGCTAGCTTCTTGAAACTTGATACAGTAAAGTAGTTTCACGTTCTATCTCTATGTTTTGTTTCCTCTTGATGTAGCCCTAAGCAGTGACTGGCGAGAACCACTTTCATGGAGAGGGGTTGCCAAGCTTCCAAAAATTACGAATCTCCAGAAATCTCAGCAAATATTTTTTCACCCAAACTGGATGATACTTTCAGGTAATGATCAGTACACGAAGACGACTTGGTTCCCCAAATGTCGTTCTTCTATGTTGAAGCGTTCATTTCCAGTAACACTTTGAATTTTTAGGTTTCACTCTGTTTTCTCCTATATTGATAGATGTATTTGGAACTCTAAATCCAACACATTTGTGCTAGCTTCATGAAACTTGACACAGTAAAGTAGTTTCACGTTCTATCTCTATATTCTGTTTCCTCTTGATGTAGCCCTAAGCAGTGACTGGCGAGAAACACTTTCATGGAAAAAGGTTGCCAAGCTTCCAAAAGTTACGAATCTCCAGAAATCTCAGCAAATATTTTTTCACCCAAACTGGATGATACTTTCAGGTAATGATCAGTACACTAAGGCGACTTGGTTCCCTAAATGTCGTTCTTCTATGTTGAAGCGTTCATTTCCTGTAACAGATTGAATTTTTAGGTTTCACTCTGTTTTCTCCTATATTGATACATGTATTTGGAACTCTAAATCCAACACGGTTTGTGCTAGCTTCTTGAAACTTGACACAGTAAAGTAGTTTCACGTTCTATCTCTATGTTTTGTTTCCTCTTGATGTAGCCCTAAGCAGTGACTGGCGAGAAACACTTTCATGGAAAGGGGTTGCCAAGCTTCCAAAAATTACGAATCTCCAGAAATCTCAGCAAATATTTTTTCACCCAAACTGGTTGATACTTTCAGGTAATGATCAGTACACTAAGGCGACTTGGTTCCCCAAAGTTCGTTCTTCTATGTTGAAGCGTTCATTTCCAGTAACAGTTTGAATTTTTAGGTTTCACTCTGTTTTCTCCTATATTGATACATGTATTTGGAACTCTAAATCCAACACGGTTTGTGCTAGCTTCTTGAAACTTGATACAGTAAAGTAGTTTCACGTTCTATCTCTATGTTTTGTTTCCTCTTGCTGTAGCCCTAAGCAGTGACTCTCGAGAACCACTTTCATGGAGAGGGGTTGCCAAGCTTCCAAAAATTACGAATCTCCAGAAATCTCAGCAAATATTTTTTCACCCAAACTGGATGATACTTTCAGGTAATGATCAGTACACGTAGGCGACTTGGTTCCCCAAATTTCGTTCTTCTATGTTGAAGCGTTCATTTCGAGTAACAGTTTGAATTTTTAGGTTTCACTCTGTTTTCTCCTATATTGATAGATGTATTTGGAACTCTAAATCCAACACGGTTTGTGCTAGCTTCTTGAAACTTGACACAGTAAAGTAGTTTCACGTTCTATCTCTATGTTTTGTTTCCTCTTGATGTAGCCCTAAGCCGTGACTGGCGAGAAACACTTTCATGGAAAGGGGTTGCCAAGCTTCCAAAAATTACGAATCTCCAGAAATCTCAGCAAATATTTTTTCACCCAAACTGGATGATACTTTCAGGTAATGATCAGTACACTAAGGCGACTTGGTTCCCCAAATGTCGTTCTTCTATGTTGAAGCGTTCATTTCCAGTAACAGTTTGAATTTTTAGGTTTCACTCTGTTTTCTCCTATATTGATACATGTATTTGGAACTCTAAATCCAACACGGTTTGTGCTAGCTTCTTGAAACTTGATACAGTAAAGTAGTTTCACGTTCTATCTCTATGTTTTGTTTCCTCTTGCTGTAGCCCTAAGCAGTGACTGGCGAGAACCACTTTCATGGAGAGGGGTTGCCAAGCTTCCAAAAATTACGAATCTCCAAAAATCTCAGCAAATATTTTTTCACCCAAACTGGATGATACTTTCAGGTAATGATCAGTACACTAAGGCGACTTGGTTCCCCAAATTTCGTTCTTCTATGTTGAAGCGTTCATTTCCAGTAACAGTTTGAATTTTTAGGTTTCACTCTGTTTTCTCCTATATTGATAGATGTATTTGGAACTCTAAATCCAACACGGTTTGTGCTAGCTTCTTGAAACTTGACACAGTAAAGTAGTTTCAAGTTCTCTCTCTATGTTTTGTTTCCTCTTGCTGTAGCCCTAAGCAGTGACTGGCGAGAAACACTTTCATGGAAAGGGGTTGCCAAGCTTCCAAAAATTACGAATCTACAGAAATCTCAGCAAATATTTTTTCACCCAAACTGGATGATACTTTCAGGTAATGATCAGTACACTAAGGCGACTTGGTTCCCCAAAGTTCGTTCTTCTATGTTGAAGCGTTCATTTCCAGTAACAGTTTGAATTTTTAGGTTTCACTCTGTTTTCTCCTATATTGATACATGTATTTGGAACTCTAAATCCAACACGGTTTGTGCTAGCTTCTTGAAACTTGATACAGTAAAGTAGTTTCACGTTCTATCTCTATGTTTTGTTTCCTCTTGATGTAGGCCTAAGCAGTGACTGGCGAGAACCACTTTCATGGAGAGGGGTTGCCAAGCTTCCAAAAATTACGAATCTCCAGAAATCTCAGCAAATATTTTTTCACCCAAACTGGATGATACTTTCAGGTAATGATCAGTACACGAAGGCGACTTGGTTCCCCAAATGTCGTTCTTCTATGTTGAAGCGTTCATTTCCAGTAACACTTTGAATTTTTAGGTTTCACTCTGTTTTCTCCTATATTGATAGATGTATTTGGAACTCTAAATCCAACACGGTTTGTGCTAGCTTCATGAAACTTGACACAGTAAAGTAGTTTCACGTTCTATCTCTATATTCTGTTTCCTCTTGATGTAGCCCTAAGCAGTGACTGGCGAGAAACACTTTCATGGAAAAAGGTTGCCAAGCTTCCAAAAGTTACGAATCTCCAGAAATCTCAGCAAATATTTTTTCACCCAAACTGGATGATACTTTCAGGTAATGATCAGTACACTAAGGCGACTTGGTTCCCCAAATGTCGTTCTTCTATGTTGAAGCGTTCATTTCCAGTAACAGTTTGAATTTTTAGGTTTCACTGTGTTTTCTCCTATATTGATACATGTATTTGGAACTCTAAATCCAACACGGTTTGTGCTAGCTTCTTGAAACTTGATACAGTAAAGTAGTTTCACGTTCTATCTCTATGTTTTGTTTCCTCTTGCTGTAGCCCTAAGCAGTGACTGGCGAGAACCACTTTCATGGAGAGGGGTTGCCAAGCTTCCAAAAATTACGAATCTCCAAAAATCTCAGCAAATATTTTTTCACCCAAACTGGATGATACTTTCAGGTAATGATCAGTACACTAAGGCGACTTGGTTCCCCAAATTTCGTTCTTCTATGTTGAAGCGTTCATTTCCAGTAACAGTTTGAATTTTTAGGTTTCACTCTGTTTTCTCCTATATTGATAGATGTATTTGGAACTCTAAATCCAACACGGTTTGTGCTAGCTTCTTGAAACTTGACACAGTAAAGTAGTTTCAAGTTCTCTCTCTATGTTTTGTTTCCTCTTGCTGTAGCCCTAAGCAGTGACTGGCGAGAAACACTTTCATGGAAAGGGGTTGCCAAGCTTCCAAAAATTACGAATCTCCAGAAATCTCAGCAAATATTTTTTCACCCAAACTGGATGATACTTTCAGGTAATGATCAGTACACGAAGGCGACTTGGTTCCCCAAATTTCGTTCTTCTATGTTGAAGCGTTCATTTCCAGTAACAGTTTGAATTTTTAGGTTTCACTCTGTTTTCTCCTATATTGATACATGTATTTGGAACTCTAAATCCAACACGGTTTGTGCTAGCTTCTTGAAACTTGATACAGCAAAGTAGTTTCACGTTCTATCTCTATGTTTTGTTTCCTCTTGATGTAGCCCTAAGCAGTGACTGGCGAGAACCACTTTCATGGAGAGGGGTTGCCAAGCTTCCAAAAATTACGAATCTCCAGAAATCTCAGCAAATATTTTTTCACCCAAACTGGATGATACTTTCAGGTAATGATCAGTACACGAAGGCGACTTGGTTCCCCAAATGTCGTTCTTCTATGTTGAAGCTTTCATTTCCAGTAACACTTTGAATTTTTAGGTTTCACTCTGTTTTCTCCTATATTGATAGATGTATTTGGAACTCTAAATCCAACACGGTTTGTGCTAGCTTCATGAAACTTGACACAGTAAAGTAGTTTCACGTTCTATCTCTATATTCTGTTTCCTCTTGATGTAGCCCTAAGCAGTGACTGGTGAGAAACACTTTCATGGAAAAAGGTTGCCAAGCTTCCAAAAGTTACGAATCTCCAGAAATCTCAGCAAATATTTTTTCACCCAAACTGGATGATACTTTCAGGTAATGATCAGTACACTAAGGCGACTTGGTTCCCCAAATGTCGTTCTTCTATGTTGAAGCATTCATTTCCTGTAACAGTTTGAATTTTTAGGTTTCACTCTGTTTTCTCCTATATTGATAGATGTATTTGGAACTCTAAATCCAACCCGGTTTGTGCTAGCTTCTTGAAACTTGACACAGTAAAGTAGTTTCACGTTCTATCTCTAGCTTTTGTTTCCTCTTGATGTAGCCCTAAGCAGTGACTGGCGAGAAACACTTTCATGGAAAGGGGTTGCCAAGCTTCCAAAAATTACGAATCTCCAGAAATCTCAGCAAATATTTTTTCACCCAAACTGGATGATACTTTCAGGTAATGATCAGTACACTAAGGCGACTTGGTTCCCCAAATTTCGTTCTTCTATGTTGAAGAGTTCATTTCCAGTAACAGTTTGAATTTTTAGGTTTCACTCTGTTTTCTCCTATATTGATACATGTGTTTGGAACTCTAAATCCAACACGGTTTGTGCTAGCTTCTTGAAACTTGATACAGTAAAGTAGTTTCACGTTCTATCTCTATGTTTTGTTTCCTCTTGCTGTAGCCCTAAGCAGTGACTGGCGAGAACCACTTTCATGGAGAGGGGTTGCCAAGCTTCCAAAAATTACGAATCTCCAAAAATCTCAGCAAATATTTTTTCACCCAAACTGGATGATACTTTCAGGTAATGATCAGTACACTAAGGCGACTTGGTTCCCCAAATTTCGTTCTTCTATGTTGAAGCGTTCATTTCCAGTAACAGTTTGAATTTTTAGGTTTCACTCTGTTTTCTCCTATATTGATAGATGTATTTGGAACTCTAAATCCAACACGGTTTGTGCTAGCTTCATGAAACTTGACAAAGTAAAGTAGTTTCACGTTCTATCTCTATATTCTGTTTCCTCTTGATGTAGCCCTAAGCAGTGACTGGCGAGAAACACTTTCATGGAAAAAGGTTGCCAAGCTTCCAAAAGTTACGAATCTCCAGAAATCTCAGCAAATATTTTTTCACCCAAACTGGATGATACTTTCAGGTAATGATCAGTACACGAAGGCGACTTGGTTCCCCAAATTTCGTTCTTCTATGTTGAAGCGTTCATTTCCAGTAACAGTTTGAATTTTTAGGTTTCACTCTGTTTTCTCCTATATTGATACATGTATTTGGAACTCTAAATCCAACACGGTTTGTGCTAGCTTCATGAAACTTGACAAAGTAAAGTAGTTTCACGTTCTATCTCTATATTCTGTTTCCTCTTGATGTAGCCCTAAGCAGTGACTGGCGAGAAACACTTTCATGGAAAAAGGTTGCCAAGCTTCCAAAAGTTATGAATCTCCAGAAATCTCAAAAATATTTTTTCACCCAAACTGGATGATACTTTCAGGTAATGATCAGTACACTAAGGCGACTTGGTTCCCCAAATGTCGTTCTTCTATGTTGAAGCGTTCATTTCCAGTAACAGTTTGAAATTTTAGGTTTCACTCTGTTTTCTCCTATATTGATACATGTATTTGGAACTCTAAATCCAACATGGTTTGTGCTAGCTTCATGAAACTTGATACAGTAAAGTAGTTTCACGTTCTATCTCTATATTCTGTTTCCTCTTGATGTAGCCCTAAGCAGTGACTGGCGAGAAACACTTTCATGGAAAAAGGTTGCCAAGCTTCCAAAAGTTACGAATCTCCAGAAATCTCAGCAAATATTTTTTCACCCAAACTGGATGATACTTTCAGGTAATGATCAGTACACGTAGGCGACTTGGTTCCCCAAATTTCGTTCTTCTATGTTGAAGCGTTCATTTCCAGTAACAGTTTGAATTTTTAGGTTTCACTCTGTTTTCTCCTATATTGATAGATGTATTTGGAACTCTAAATCCAACACGGTTTGTGCTAGCTTCTTGAAACTTGACACAGTAAAGTAGTTTCATGTTCTATCTCTATGTTTTCTTTCCTCTTGATGTAGCCCTAAGCAGTGACTGGCGAGAAACACTTTCATGGAAAGGGGTTGCCAAGCTTCCAAAAATTACGAATCTCCAGAAATCTCAGCAAATATTTTTTCACCCAAACTGGATGATACTTTCAGGTAATGATCAGTACACTAAGGCGACTTGGTTCCCCAAATGTCGTTCTTCTATGTTGAAGCGTTCATTTCCAGTAACAGTTTGAATTTTTAGGTTTCACTGTGTTTTCTCCTATATTGATACATGTATTTGGAACTCTAAATCCAACACGGTTTGTGCTAGCTTCTTGAAACTTGATACAGTAAAGTAGTTTCACGTTCTATCTCTATGTTTTGTTTCCTCTTGCTGTAGCCCTAAGCAGTGACTGGCGAGAACCACTTTCATGGAGAGGGGTTGCCAAGCTTCCAAAAATTACGAATCTCCAAAAATCTCAGCAAATATTTTTTCACCCAAACTGGATGATACTTTCAGGTAATGATCAGTACACTAAGGCGACTTGGTTCCCCAAATTTCGTTCTTCTATGTTGAAGCGTTCATTTCCAGTAACAGTTTGAATTTTTAGGTTTCACTCTGTTTTCTCCTATATTGATAGATGTATTTGGAACTCTAAATCCAACACGGTTTGTGCTAGCTTCTTGAAACTTGACACAGTAAAGTAGTTTCAAGTTCTCTCTCTATGTTTTGTTTCCTCTTGCTGTAGCCCTAAGCAGTGACTGGCGAGAAACACTTTCATGGAAAGGGGTTGCCAAGCTTCCAAAAATTACGAATCTCCAGAAATCTCAGCAAATATTTTTTCACCCAAACTGGATGATACTTTCAGGTAATGATCAGTACACGAAGGCGACTTGGTTCCCCAAATTTCGTTCTTCTATGTTGAAGCGTTCATTTCCAGTAACAGTTTGAATTTTTAGGTTTCACTCTGTTTTCTCCTATATTGATACATGTATTTGGAACTCTAAATCCAACACGGTTTGTGCTAGCTTCTTGAAACTTGATACAGTAAAGTAGTTTCACGTTCTATCTCTATGTTTTGTTTCCTCTTGATGTAGGCCTAAGCAGTGACTGGCGAGAACCACTTTCATGGAGAGGGGTTGCCAAGCTTCCAAAAATTACGAATCTCCAGAAATCTCAGCAAATATTTTTTCACCCAAACTGGATGATACTTTCAGGTAATGATCAGTACACGAAGGCGACTTGGTTCCCCAAATGTCGTTCTTCTATGTTGAAGCGTTCATTTCCAGTAACACTTTGAATTTTTAGGTTTCACTCTGTTTTCTCCTATATTGATAGATGTATTTGGAACTCTAAATCCAACACGGTTTGTGCTAGCTTCATGAAACTTGACACAGTAAAGTAGTTTCACGTTCTATCTCTATATTCTGTTTCCTCTTAATGTAGCCCTAAGCAGTGACTGGTGAGAAACACTTTCATGGAAAAAGGTTGCCAAGCTTCCAAAAGTTACGAATCTCCAGAAATCTCAGCAAATATTTTTTCACCCAAACTGGATGATACTTTCAGGTAATGATCAGTACACTAAGGCGACTTGGTTCCCCAAATGTCGTTCTTCTATGTTGAAGCGTTCATTTCCAGTAACAGTTTGAAATTTTAGATTTCACTCTGTTTTCTCCTATATTGATACATGTATTTGGAACTCTAAATCCAACACGGTTTGTGCTAGCTTCATGAAACTTGACAAAGTAAAGTAGTTTCACGTTCTATCTCTATGTTTTGTTTCCTCTTGATGTAGCCCTAAGCAGTGACTGGCGAGAAACACTTTCATGGAAAGGGGTTGCCAAGCTTCCAAAAATTACGAATCTCCAGAAATCTCAGCAAATATTTTTTCACCCAAACTGGATGATACTTTCAGGTAATGATCAGTACACTAAGGCGACTTGGTTCCCCAAATGTCGTTCTTCTATGTTGAAGCGTTCATTTCCAGTAACAGTTTGAATTTTTAGGTTTCACTCTGTTTTCTCCTATATTGATACATGTATTTGGAACTCTAAATCCAACACGGTTTGTGCTAGCTTCTTAAAACTTGATACAGTAAAGTAGTTTCACGTTCTATCTCTATGTTTTGTTTCCTCTTGCTGTAGCCCTAATCAGTGACTGGCGAGAACCACTTTCATGGAGAGGGGTTGCCAAGCTTCCAAAAATTACGAATCTCCAAAAATCTCAGCAAATATTTTTTCACCCAAACTGGATGATACTTTCAGGTAATGATCAGTACACTAAGGCGACTTGGTTCCCCAAATTTCGTTCTTCTATGTTGAAGCGTTCATTTCCAGTAACAGTTTGAATTTTTAGGTTTCACTTTGTTTTCTCCTATATTGATAGATGTATTTGGAACTCTAAATCCAACAAGGTTTGTGCTAGCTTCTTGAAACTTGACACAGTAAAGTAGTTTCAAGTTCTCTCTCTATGTTTTGTTTCCTCTTGCTGTAGCCCTAAGCAGTGACTGGCGAGAAACACTTTCATGGAAAGGGGTTGCCAAGCTTCCAAAAATTGCGAATCTACAGAAATCTCAGCAAATATTTTTTCACCCAAACTGGATGATACTTTCAGGTAATGATCAGTACACTAAGGCGACTTGCTTCCCCAAAGTTCGTTCTTCTATGTTGAAGCGTTCATTTCCAGTAACAGTTTGAATTTTTAGGTTTCACTCTGTTTTCTCCTATATTGATACATGTATTTGGAACTCTAAATCCAACACGGTTTGTGCTAGCTTCTTGAAACTTGATACAGTAAAGTAGTTTCACGTTCTATCTCTATGTTTTGTTTCCTCTTGATGTAGCCCTAAGCAGTGACTGGCGAGAACCACTTTCATGGAGAGGGGTTGCCAAGCTTCCAAAAATTACGAATCTCCAGAAATCTCAGCAAATATTTTTTCACCCAAACTGGATGATACTTTCAGGTAATGATCAGTACACGAAGACGACTTGGTTCCCCAAATGTCGTTCTTCTATGTTGAAGCGTTCATTTCCAGTAACACTTTGAATTTTTAGGTTTCACTCTGTTTTCTCCTATATTGATAGATGTATTTGGAACTCTAAATCCAACACATTTGTGCTAGCTTCATGAAACTTGACACAGTAAAGTAGTTTCACGTTCTATCTCTATATTCTGTTTCCTCTTGATGTAGCCCTAAGCAGTGACTGGCGAGAAACACTTTCATGGAAAAAGGTTGCCAAGCTTCCAAAAGTTACGAATCTCCAGAAATCTCAGCAAATATTTTTTCACCCAAACTGGATGATACTTTCAGGTAATGATCAGTACACTAAGGCGACTTGGTTCCCCAAATGTCGTTCTTCTATGTTGAAGCGTTCATTTCCTGTAACAGATTGAATTTTTAGGTTTCACTCTGTTTTCTCCTATATTGATACATGTATTTGGAACTCTAAATCCAACACGGTTTGTGCTAGCTTCTTGAAACTTGACACAGTAAAGTAGTTTCACGTTCTATCTCTATGTTTTGTTTCCTCTTGATGTAGCCCTAAGCAGTGACTGGCGAGAAACACTTTCATGGAAAGGGGTTGCCAAGCTTCCAAAAATTACGAATCTCCAGAAATCTCAGCAAATATTTTTTCACCCAAACTGGTTGATACTTTCAGGTAATGATCAGTACACTAAGGCGACTTGGTTCCCCAAAGTTCGTTCTTCTATGTTGAAGCGTTCATTTCCAGTAACAGTTTGAATTTTTAGGTTTCACTCTGTTTTCTCCTATATTGATACATGTATTTGGAACTCTAAATCCAACACGGTTTGTGCTAGCTTCTTGAAACTTGATACAGTAAAGTAGTTTCACGTTCTATCTCTATGTTTTGTTTCCTCTTGCTGTAGCCCTAAGCAGTGACTCTCGAGAACCACTTTCATGGAGAGGGGTTGCCAAGCTTCCAAAAATTACGAATCTCCAGAAATCTCAGCAAATATTTTTTCACCCAAACTGGATGATACTTTCAGGTAATGATCAGTACACGTAGGCGACTTGGTTCCCCAAATTTCGTTCTTCTATGTTGAAGCGTTCATTTCGAGTAACAGTTTGAATTTTTAGGTTTCACTCTGTTTTCTCCTATATTGATAGATGTATTTGGAACTCTAAATCCAACACGGTTTGTGCTAGCTTCTTGAAACTTGACACAGTAAAGTAGTTTCACGTTCTATCTCTATGTTTTGTTTCCTCTTGATGTAGCCCTAAGCCGTGACTGGCGAGAAACACTTTCATGGAAAGGGGTTGCCAAGCTTCCAAAAATTACGAATCTCCAGAAATCTCAGCAAATATTTTTTCACCCAAACTGGATGATACTTTCAGGTAATGATCAGTACACTAAGGCGACTTGGTTCCCCAAATGTCGTTCTTCTATGTTGAAGCGTTCATTTCCAGTAACAGTTTGAATTTTTAGGTTTCACTCTGTTTTCTCCTATATTGATACATGTATTTGGAACTCTAAATCCAACACGGTTTGTGCTAGCTTCTTGAAACTTGATACAGTAAAGTAGTTTCACGTTCTATCTCTATGTTTTGTTTCCTCTTGCTGTAGCCCTAAGCAGTGACTGGCGAGAACCACTTTCATGGAGAGGGGTTGCCAAGCTTCCAAAAATTACGAATCTCCAAAAATCTCAGCCAATATTTTTTCACCCAAACTGGATGATACTTTCAGGTAATGATCAGTACACTAAGGCGACTTGGTTCCCCAAATTTCGTTCTTCTATGTTGAAGCGTTCATTTCCAGTAACAGTTTGAATTTTTAGGTTTCACTCTGTTTTCTCCTATATTGATAGATGTATTTGGAACTCTAAATCCAACACGGTTTGTGCTAGCTTCTTGAAACTTGACACAGTAAAGTAGTTTCAAGTTCTCTCTCTATGTTTTGTTTCCTCTTGCTGTAGCCCTAAGCAGTGACTGGCGAGAAACACTTTCATGGAAAGGGGTTGCCAAGCTTCCAAAAATTACGAATCTACAGAAATCTCAGCAAATATTTTTTCACCCAAACTGGATGATACTTTCAGGTAATGATCAGTACACTAAGGCGACTTGGTTCCCCAAAGTTCGTTCTTCTATGTTGAAGCGTTCATTTCCAGTAACAGTTTGAATTTTTAGGTTTCACTCTGTTTTCTCCTATATTGATACATGTATTTGGAACTCTAAATCCAACACGGTTTGTGCTAGCTTCTTGAAACTTGATACAGTAAAGTAGTTTCACGTTCTATCTCTATGTTTTGTTTCCTCTTGATGTAGGCCTAAGCAGTGACTGGCGAGAACCACTTTCATGGAGAGGGGTTGCCAAGCTTCCAAAAATTACGAATCTCCAGAAATCTCAGCAAATATTTTTTCACCCAAACTGGATGATACTTTCAGGTAATGATCAGTACACGAAGGCGACTTGGTTCCCCAAATGTCGTTCTTCTATGTTGAAGCGTTCATTTCCAGTAACACTTTGAATTTTTAGGTTTCACTCTGTTTTCTCCTATATTGATAGATGTATTTGGAACTCTAAATCCAACACGGTTTGTGCTAGCTTCATGAAACTTGACACAGTAAAGTAGTTTCACGTTCTATCTCTATATTCTGTTTCCTCTTGATGTAGCCCTAAGCAGTGACTGGCGAGAAACACTTTCATGGAAAAAGGTTGCCAAGCTTCCAAAAGTTACGAATCTCCAGAAATCTCAGCAAATATTTTTTCACCCAAACTGGATGATACTTTCAGGTAATGATCAGTACACTAAGGCGACTTGGTTCCCCAAATGTCGTTCTTCTATGTTGAAGCGTTCATTTCCAGTAACAGTTTGAAATTTTAGGTTTCACTCTGTTTTCTCCTATATTGATACATGTATTTGGAACTCTAAATCCAACACGGTTTGTGCTAGCTTCATGAAACTTGATACAGTAAAGTAGTTTCACGTTCTATCTCTATATTCTGTTTCCTCTTGATGTAGCCCTAAGCAGTGACTGGCGAGAAACACTTTCATGGAAAAAGGTTGCCAAGCTTCCAAAAGTTACGAATCTCCAGAAATCTCAGCAAATATTTTTTCACCCAAACTGGATGATACTTTCAGGTAATGATCAGTACACGTAGGCGACTTGGTTCCCCAAATTTCGTTCTTCTATGTTGAAGCGTTCATTTCCAGTAACAGTTTGAATTTTTAGGTTTCACTCTGTTTTCTCCTATATTGATAGATGTATTTGGAACTCTAAATCCAACACGGTTTGTGCTAGCTTCTTGAAACTTGACACAGTAAAGTAGTTTCATGTTCTATCTCTATGTTTTCTTTCCTCTTGATGTAGCCCTAAGCAGTGACTGGCGAGAAACACTTTCATGGAAAGGGGTTGCCAAGCTTCCAAAAATTACGAATCTCCAGAAATCTCAGCAAATATTTTTTCACCCAAACTGGATGATACTTTCAGGTAATGATCAGTACACTAAGGCGACTTGGTTCCCCAAATGTCGTTCTTCTATGTTGAAGCGTTCATTTCCAGTAACAGTTTGAATTTTTAGGTTTCACTGTGTTTTCTCCTATATTGATACATGTATTTGGAACTCTAAATCCAACACGGTTTGTGCTAGCTTCTTGAAACTTGATACAGTAAAGTAGTTTCACGTTCTATCTCTATGTTTTGTTTCCTCTTGCTGTAGCCCTAAGCAGTGACTGGCGAGAACCACTTTCATGGAGAGGGGTTGCCAAGCTTCCAAAAATTACGAATCTCCAAAAATCTCAGCAAATATTTTTTCACCCAAACTGGATGATACTTTCAGGTAATGATCAGTACACTAAGGCGACTTGGTTCCCCAAATTTCGTTCTTCTATGTTGAAGCGTTCATTTCCAGTAACAGTTTGAATTTTTAGGTTTCACTCTGTTTTCTCCTATATTGATAGATGTATTTGGAACTCTAAATCCAACACGGTTTGTGCTAGCTTCTTGAAACTTGACACAGTAAAGTAGTTTTTAGTTCTCTCTCTATGTTTTGTTTCCTCTTGCTGTAGCCCTAAGCAGTGACTGGCGAGAAACACTTTCATGGAAAGGGGTTGCCAAGCTTCCAAAAATTACGAATCTCCAGAAATCTCAGCAAATATTTTTTCACCCAAACTGGATGATACTTTCAGGTAATGATCAGTACACGAAGGCGACTTGGTTCCCCAAATTTCGTTCTTCTATGTTGAAGCGTTCATTTCCAGTAACAGTTTGAATTTTTAGGTTTCACTCTGTTTTCTCCTATATTGATACATGTATTTGGAACTCTAAATCCAACACGGTTTGTGCTAGCTTCTTGAAACTTGATACAGCAAAGTAGTTTCACGTTCTATCTCTATGTTTTGTTTCCTCTTGATGTAGCCCTAAGCAGTGACTGGCGAGAACCACTTTCATGGAGAGGGGTTGCCAAGCTTCCAAAAATTACGAATCTCCAGAAATCTCAGCAAATATTTTTTCACCCAAACTGGATGATACTTTCAGGTAATGATCAGTACACGAAGGCGACTTGGTTCCCCAAATGTCGTTCTTCTATGTTGAAGCTTTCATTTCCAGTAACACTTTGAATTTTTAGGTTTCACTCTGTTTTCTCCTATATTGATAGATGTATTTGGAACTCTAAATCCAACACGGTTTGTGCTAGCTTCATGAAACTTGACACAGTAAAGTAGTTTCACGTTCTATCTCTATATTCTGTTTCCTCTTGATGTAGCCCTAAGCAGTGACTGGTGAGAAACACTTTCATGGAAAAAGGTTGCCAAGCTTCCAAAAGTTACGAATCTCCAGAAATCTCAGCAAATATTTTTTCACCCAAACTGGATGATACTTTCAGGTAATGATCAGTACACTAAGGCGACTTGGTTCCCCAAATGTCGTTCTTCTATGTTGAAGCATTCATTTCCTGTAACAGTTTGAATTTTTAGGTTTCACTCTGTTTTCTCCTATATTGATAGATGTATTTGGAACTCTAAATCCAACCCGGTTTGTGCTAGCTTCTTGAAACTTGACACAGTAAAGTAGTTTCACGTTCTATCTCTAGCTTTTGTTTCCTCTTGATGTAGCCCTAAGCAGTGACTGGCGAGAAACACTTTCATGGAAAGGGGTTGCCAAGCTTCCAAAAATTACGAATCTCCAGAAATCTCAGCAAATATTTTTTCACCCAAACTGGATGATACTTTCAGGTAATGATCAGTACACTAAGGCGACTTGGTTCCCCAAATTTCGTTCTTCTATGTTGAAGAGTTCATTTCCAGTAACAGTTTGAATTTTTAGGTTTCACTCTGTTTTCTCCTATATTGATACATGTGTTTGGAACTCTAAATCCAACACGGTTTGTGCTAGCTTCTTGAAACTTGATACAGTAAAGTAGTTTCACGTTCTATCTCTATGTTTTGTTTCCTCTTGCTGTAGCCCTAAGCAGTGACTGGCGAGAACCACTTTCATGGAGAGGGGTTGCCAAGCTTCCAAAAATTACGAATCTCCAAAAATCTCAGCAAATATTTTTTCACCCAAACTGGATGATACTTTCAGGTAATGATCAGTACACTAAGGCGACTTGGTTCCCCAAATTTCGTTCTTCTATGTTGAAGCGTTCATTTCCAGTAACAGTTTGAATTTTTAGGTTTCACTCTGTTTTCTCCTATATTGATAGATGTATTTGGAACTCTAAATCCAACACGGTTTGTGCTAGCTTCATGAAACTTGACAAAGTAAAGTAGTTTCACGTTCTATCTCTATATTCTGTTTCCTCTTGATGTAGCCCTAAGCAGTGACTGGCGAGAAACACTTTCATGGAAAAAGGTTGCCAAGCTTCCAAAAGTTACGAATCTCCAGAAATCTCAGCAAATATTTTTTCACCCAAACTGGATGATACTTTCAGGTAATGATCAGTACACGAAGGCGACTTGGTTCCCCAAATTTCGTTCTTCTATGTTGAAGCGTTCATTTCCAGTAACAGTTTGAATTTTTAGGTTTCACTCTGTTTTCTCCTATATTGATACATGTATTTGGAACTCTAAATCCAACACGGTTTGTGCTAGCTTCATGAAACTTGACAAAGTAAAGTAGTTTCACGTTCTATCTCTATATTCTGTTTCCTCTTGATGTAGCCCTAAGCAGTGACTGGCGAGAAACACTTTCATGGAAAAAGGTTGCCAAGCTTCCAAAAGTTATGAATCTCCAGAAATCTCAAAAATATTTTTTCACCCAAACTGGATGATACTTTCAGGTAATGATCAGTACACTAAGGCGACTTGGTTCCCCAAATGTCGTTCTTCTATGTTGAAGCGTTCATTTCCAGTAACAGTTTGAAATTTTAGGTTTCACTCTGTTTTCTCCTATATTGATACATGTATTTGGAACTCTAAATCCAACACGGTTTGTGCTAGCTTCATGAAACTTGATACAGTAAAGTAGTTTCACGTTCTATCTCTATATTCTGTTTCCTCTTGATGTAGCCCTAAGCAGTGACTGGCGAGAAACACTTTCATGGAAAAAGGTTGCCAAGCTTCCAAAAGTTACGAATCTCCAGAAATCTCAGCAAATATTTTTTCACCCAAACTGGATGATACTTTCAGGTAATGATCAGTACACGTAGGCGACTTGGTTCCCCAAATTTCGTTCTTCTATGTTGAAGCGTTCATTTCCAGTAACAGTTTGAATTTTTAGGTTTCACTCTGTTTTCTCCTATATTGATAGATGTATTTGGAACTCTAAATCCAACACGGTTTGTGCTAGCTTCTTGAAACTTGACACAGTAAAGTAGTTTCATGTTCTATCTCTATGTTTTCTTTCCTCTTGATGTAGCCCTAAGCAGTGACTGGCGAGAAACACTTTCATGGAAAGGGGTTGCCAAGCTTCCAAAAATTACGAATCTCCAGAAATCTCAGCAAATATTTTTTCACCCAAACTGGATGATACTTTCAGGTAATGATCAGTACACTAAGGCGACTTGGTTCCCCAAATGTCGTTCTTCTATGTTGAAGCGTTCATTTCCAGTAACAGTTTGAATTTTTAGGTTTCACTGTGTTTTCTCCTATATTGATACATGTATTTGGAACTCTAAATCCAACACGGTTTGTGCTAGCTTCTTGAAACTTGATACAGTAAAGTAGTTTCACGTTCTATCTCTATGTTTTGTTTCCTCTTGCTGTAGCCCTAAGCAGTGACTGGCGAGAACCACTTTCATGGAGAGGGGTTGCCAAGCTTCCAAAAATTACGAATCTCCAAAAATCTCAGCAAATATTTTTTCACCCAAACTGGATGATACTTTCAGGTAATGATCAGTACACTAAGGCGACTTGGTTCCCCAAATTTCGTTCTTCTATGTTGAAGCGTTCATTTCCAGTAACAGTTTGAATTTTTAGGTTTCACTCTGTTTTCTCCTATATTGATAGATGTATTTGGAACTCTAAATCCAACACGGTTTGTGCTAGCTTCTTGAAACTTGACACAGTAAAGTAGTTTCAAGTTCTCTCTCTATGTTTTGTTTCCTCTTGCTGTAGCCCTAAGCAGTGACTGGCGAGAAACACTTTCATGGAAAGGGGTTGCCAAGCTTCCAAAAATTACGAATCTCCAGAAATCTCAGCAAATATTTTTTCACCCAAACTGGATGATACTTTCAGGTAATGATCAGTACACGAAGGCGACTTGGTTCCCCAAATTTCGTTCTTCTATGTTGAAGCGTTCATTTCCAGTAACAGTTTGAATTTTTAGGTTTCACTCTGTTTTCTCCTATATTGATACATGTATTTGGAACTCTAAATCCAACACGGTTTGTGCTAGCTTCTTGAAACTTGATACAGCAAAGTAGTTTCACGTTCTATCTCTATGTTTTGTTTCCTCTTGATGTAGCCCTAAGCAGTGACTGGCGAGAACCACTTTCATGGAGAGGGGTTGCCAAGCTTCCAAAAATTACGAATCTCCAGAAATCTCAGCAAATATTTTTTCACCCAAACTGGATGATACTTTCAGGTAATGATCAGTACACGAAGGCGACTTGGTTCCCCAAATGTCGTTCTTCTATGTTGAAGCTTTCATTTCCAGTAACACTTTGAATTTTTAGGTTTCACTCTGTTTTCTCCTATATTGATAGATGTATTTGGAACTCTAAATCCAACACGGTTTGTGCTAGCTTCATGAAACTTGACACAGTAAAGTAGTTTCACGTTCTATCTCTATATTCTGTTTCCTCTTGATGTAGCCCTAAGCAGTGACTGGTGAGAAACACTTTCATGGAAAAAGGTTGCCAAGCTTCCAAAAGTTACGAATCTCCAGAAATCTCAGCAAATATTTTTTCACCCAAACTGGATGATACTTTCAGGTAATGATCAGTACACTAAGGCGACTTGGTTCCCCAAATGTCGTTCTTCTATGTTGAAGCATTCATTTCCTGTAACAGTTTGAATTTTTAGGTTTCACTCTGTTTTCTCCTATATTGATAGATGTATTTGGAACTCTAAATCCAACCCGGTTTGTGCTAGCTTCTTGAAACTTGACACAGTAAAGTAGTTTCACGTTCTATCTCTAGCTTTTGTTTCCTCTTGATGTAGCCCTAAGCAGTGACTGGCGAGAAACACTTTCATGGAAAGGGGTTGCCAAGCTTCCAAAAATTACGAATCTCCAGAAATCTCAGCAAATATTTTTTCACCCAAACTGGATGATACTTTCAGGTAATGATCAGTACACTAAGGCGACTTGGTTCCCCAAATTTCGTTCTTCTATGTTGAAGAGTTCATTTCCAGTAACAGTTTGAATTTTTAGGTTTCACTCTGTTTTCTCCTATATTGATACATGTGTTTGGAACTCTAAATCCAACACGGTTTGTGCTAGCTTCTTGAAACTTGATACAGTAAAGTAGTTTCACGTTCTATCTCTATGTTTTGTTTCCTCTTGCTGTAGCCCTAAGCAGTGACTGGCGAGAACCACTTTCATGGAGAGGGGTTGCCAAGCTTCCAAAAATTACGAATCTCCAAAAATCTCAGCAAATATTTTTTCACCCAAACTGGATGATACTTTCAGGTAATGATCAGTACACTAAGGCGACTTGGTTCCCCAAATTTCGTTCTTCTATGTTGAAGCGTTCATTTCCAGTAACAGTTTGAATTTTTAGGTTTCACTCTGTTTTCTCCTATATTGATAGATGTATTTGGAACTCTAAATCCAACACGGTTTGTGCTAGCTTCATGAAACTTGACAAAGTAAAGTAGTTTCACGTTCTATCTCTATATTCTGTTTCCTCTTGATGTAGCCCTAAGCAGTGACTGGCGAGAAACACTTTCATGGAAAAAGGTTGCCAAGCTTCCAAAAGTTACGAATCTCCAGAAATCTCAGCAAATATTTTTTCACCCAAACTGGATGATACTTTCAGGTAATGATCAGTACACGAAGGCGACTTGGTTCCCCAAATTTCGTTCTTCTATGTTGAAGCGTTCATTTCCAGTAACAGTTTGAATTTTTAGGTTTCACTCTGTTTTCTCCTATATTGATACATGTATTTGGAACTGTAAATCCAACACGGTTTGTGCTAGCTTCATGAAACTTGACAAAGTAAAGTAGTTTCACGTTCTATCTCTATATTCTGTTTCCTCTTGATGTAGCCCTAAGCAGTGACTGGCGAGAAACACTTTCATGGAAAAAGGTTGCCAAGCTTCCAAAAGTTATGAATCTCCAGAAATCTCAAAAATATTTTTTCACCCAAACTGGATGATACTTTCAGGTAATGATCAGTACACTAAGGCGACTTGGTTCCCCAAATTTCGTTCTTCTATGTTGAAGCGTTCATTTCCAGTAACAGTTTGAAATTTTAGGTTTCACTCTGTTTTCTCCTATATTGATAGATGTATTTGGAACTCTAAATCCAACACGGTTTGTGCTAGCTTCTTGAAACTTGACACAGTAAAGTAGTTTCAAGTTCTCTCTCTATGTATTGTTTCCTCTTGCTGTAGCCCTAAGCAGTGACTGGCGAGAAACACTTTCATGGAAAGGGGTTGCCAAGCTTCCAAAAATTACGAATCTCCAGAAATCTCAGCAAATATTTTTTCACCCAAACTGGATGATACTTTCAGGTAATGATCAGTACACTAAGGCGACTTGGTTCCCCAAAGTTCGTTCTTCTATGTTGAAGCGTTCATTTCCAGTAACAGTTTGAATTTTTAGGTTTCACTCTGTTTTCTCCTATATTGATAGATGTATTTGGAACTCTAAATCCAACATGGTTTGTGCTAGCTTCATTAAACTTGACAAAGTAAAGTAGTTTCACGTTCTATCTCTATATTCTGTTTCCTCTTGATGTAGCCCTAAGCAGTGACTGGCGAGAAACACTTTCATGGAAAAAGGTTGCCAAGCTTCCAAAAGTTACGAATCTCCAGAAATCTCAGCAAATATTTTTTCACCCAAACTGGATGATACTTTCAGGTAATGATCAGTACACGAAGGCGACTTGGTTCCCCAAATGTCGTTCTTCTATGTTGAAGCGTTCATTTCCAGTAACAGTTTGAATTTTTAGGTTTCACTCTCTTTTCTCCTATATTGATACATGTATTTGGAACTCTAAATCCAACACGGTTTGTGCTAGCTTCATGAAACTTGACACAGTAAAGTAGTTTCACGTTCTATCTCTATATTCTGTTTCCTCTTGATGTAGCCCTAAGCAGAGACTGGCGAGAAACACTTTCATGGAAAAAGGTTGCCAAGCTTCCAAAAGTTACGAATCTCCAGAAATCTCAGCAAATATTTTTTCACCCAAACTGGATGATACTTTCAGGTAATGATCAGTACACGTAGGCGACTTGGTTCCCCAAATTTCGTTCTTCTATGTTGAAGCGTTCATTTCCAGTAACAGTTTGAATTTTTAGGTTTCACTCTGTTTTCTCCTATATTGATACATGTATTTGGAACTCTAAATCCAACACGGTTTGTGCTAGCTTCTTGAAACTTGATACAGCAAAGTAGTTTCACGTTCTATCTCTATGTTTTGTTTCCTCTTGATGTAGCCCTAAGCAGTGACTGGCGAGAACCACTTTCATGGAGAGGGGTTGCCAAGCTTCCAAAAATTACGAATCTCCAGAAATCTCAGCAAATATTTTTTCACCCAAACTGGATGATACTTTCAGGTAATGATCAGTACACGAAGGCGACTTGGTTCCCCAAATGTCGTTCTTCTATGTTGAAGCTTTCATTTCCAGTAACACTTTGAATTTTTAGGTTTCACTCTGTTTTCTCCTATATTGATAGATGTATTTGGAACTCTAAATCCAACACGGTTTGTGCTAGCTTCATGAAACTTGACACAGTAAAGTAGTTTCACGTTCTATCTCTATATTCTGTTTCCTCTTGATGTAGCCCTAAGCAGTGACTGGTGAGAAACACTTTCATGGAAAAAGGTTGCCAAGCTTCCAAAAGTTACGAATCTCCAGAAATCTCAGCAAATATTTTTTCACCCAAACTGGATGATACTTTCAGGTAATGATCAGTACACTAAGGCGACTTGGTTCCCCAAATGTCGTTCTTCTATGTTGAAGCATTCATTTCCTGTAACAGTTTGAATTTTTAGGTTTCACTCTGTTTTCTCCTATATTGATAGATGTATTTGGAACTCTAAATCCAACCCGGTTTGTGCTAGCTTCTTGAAACTTGACACAGTAAAGTAGTTTCACGTTCTATCTCTAGCTTTTGTTTCCTCTTGATGTAGCCCTAAGCAGTGACTGGCGAGAAACACTTTCATGGAAAGGGGTTGCCAAGCTTCCAAAAATTACGAATCTCCAGAAATCTCAGCAAATATTTTTTCACCCAAACTGGATGATACTTTCAGGTAATGATCAGTACACTAAGGCGACTTGGTTCCCCAAATTTCGTTCTTCTATGTTGAAGAGTTCATTTCCAGTAACAGTTTGAATTTTTAGGTTTCACTCTGTTTTCTCCTATATTGATACATGTGTTTGGAACTCTAAATCCAACACGGTTTGTGCTAGCTTCTTGAAACTTGATACAGTAAAGTAGTTTCACGTTCTATCTCTATGTTTTGTTTCCTCTTGCTGTAGCCCTAAGCAGTGACTGGCGAGAACCACTTTCATGGAGAGGGGTTGCCAAGCTTCCAAAAATTACGAATCTCCAAAAATCTCAGCAAATATTTTTTCACCCAAACTGGATGATACTTTCAGGTAATGATCAGTACACTAAGGCGACTTGGTTCCCCAAATTTCGTTCTTCTATGTTGAAGCGTTCATTTCCAGTAACAGTTTGAATTTTTAGGTTTCACTCTGTTTTCTCCTATATTGATAGATGTATTTGGAACTCTAAATCCAACACGGTTTGTGCTAGCTTCATGAAACTTGACAAAGTAAAGTAGTTTCACGTTCTATCTCTATATTCTGTTTCCTCTTGATGTAGCCCTAAGCAGTGACTGGCGAGAAACACTTTCATGGAAAAAGGTTGCCAAGCTTCCAAAAGTTACGAATCTCCAGAAATCTCAGCAAATATTTTTTCACCCAAACTGGATGATACTTTCAGGTAATGATCAGTACACGAAGGCGACTTGGTTCCCCAAATTTCGTTCTTCTATGTTGAAGCGTTCATTTCCAGTAACAGTTTGAATTTTTAGGTTTCACTCTGTTTTCTCCTATATTGATACATGTATTTGGAACTGTAAATCCAACACGGTTTGTGCTAGCTTCATGAAACTTGACAAAGTAAAGTAGTTTCACGTTCTATCTCTATATTCTGTTTCCTCTTGATGTAGCCCTAAGCAGTGACTGGCGAGAAACACTTTCATGGAAAAAGGTTGCCAAGCTTCCAAAAGTTATGAATCTCCAGAAATCTCAAAAATATTTTTTCACCCAAACTGGATGATACTTTCAGGTAATGATCAGTACACTAAGGCGACTTGGTTCCCCAAATTTCGTTCTTCTATGTTGAAGCGTTCATTTCCAGTAACAGTTTGAAATTTTAGGTTTCACTCTGTTTTCTCCTATATTGATAGATGTATTTGGAACTCTAAATCCAACACGGTTTGTGCTAGCTTCTTGAAACTTGACACAGTAAAGTAGTTTCAAGTTCTCTCTCTATGTATTGTTTCCTCTTGCTGTAGCCCTAAGCAGTGACTGGCGAGAAACACTTTCATGGAAAGGGGTTGCCAAGCTTCCAAAAATTACGAATCTCCAGAAATCTCAGCAAATATTTTTTCACCCAAACTGGATGATACTTTCAGGTAATGATCAGTACACTAAGGCGACTTGGTTCCCCAAAGTTCGTTCTTCTATGTTGAAGCGTTCATTTCCAGTAACAGTTTGAATTTTTAGGTTTCACTCTGTTTTCTCCTATATTGATAGATGTATTTGGAACTCTAAATCCAACATGGTTTGTGCTAGCTTCATTAAACTTGACAAAGTAAAGTAGTTTCACGTTCTATCTCTATATTCTGTTTCCTCTTGATGTAGCCCTAAGCAGTGACTGGCGAGAAACACTTTCATGGAAAAAGGTTGCCAAGCTTCCAAAAGTTACGAATCTCCAGAAATCTCAGCAAATATTTTTTCACCCAAACTGGATGATACTTTCAGGTAATGATCAGTACACGAAGGCGACTTGGTTCCCCAAATGTCGTTCTTCTATGTTGAAGCGTTCATTTCCAGTAACAGTTTGAATTTTTAGGTTTCACTCTCTTTTCTCCTATATTGATACATGTATTTGGAACTCTAAATCCAACACGGTTTGTGCTAGCTTCATGAAACTTGACACAGTAAAGTAGTTTCACGTTCTATCTCTATATTCTGTTTCCTCTTGATGTAGCCCTAAGCAGAGACTGGCGAGAAACACTTTCATGGAAAAAGGTTGCCAAGCTTCCAAAAGTTACGAATCTCCAGAAATCTCAGCAAATATTTTTTCACCCAAACTGGATGATACTTTCAGGTAATGATCAGTACACGTAGGCGACTTGGTTCCCCAAATTTCGTTCTTCTATGTTGAAGCGTTCATTTCCAGTAACAGTTTGAATTTTTAGGTTTCACTCTCTTTTCTCCTATATTGATACATGTATTTGGAACTCTAAATCCAACACGGTTTGTGCTAGCTTCTTGAAACTTGATACAGTAAAGTAGTTTCACGTTCTATCTCTATGTTTTGTTTCCTCTTGCTGTAGCCCTAAGCAGTGACTGGCGAGAACCACTTTCATGGAGAGGGGTTGCCAAGCTTTCAAAAATTACGAATCTCCAAAAATCTCAGCAAATATTTTTTCACCCAAACTGGATGATACTTTCAGGTAATGATCAGTACACTAAGGCGACTTGGTTCCCCAAATTTCGTTCTTCTATGTTGAAGCGTTCATTTCCAGTAACAGTTTGAATTTTTAGGTTTCACTCTGTTTTCTCCTATATTGATAGATGTATTTGGAACTCTAAATCCAACACGGTTTGTGCTAGCTTCTTGAAACTTGACACAGTAAAGTAGTTTCAAGTTCTCTCTCTATGTTTTGTTTCCTCTTGATGTAGCCCTAAGCAGTGACTGGCGAGAAACACTTTCATGGAAAGGGATTGCCAAGCTTCCAAAAATTACGAATCTCCAGAAATCTCAGCAAATATTTTTTCACCCAAACTGGATGATACTTTCAGGTAATGATCAGTACACTAAGGCGACTTGGTTCCCCAAATGTCGTTCTTCTATGTTGAAGCGTTCATTTCCTGTAACAGTTTGAATTTTTAGGTTTCACTCTGTTTTCTCCTATATTGATACATGTATTTGGAACTCTAAATCCAACACGGTTTGTGCTAGCTTCTTGAAACTTGACACAGTAAAGTAGTTTCACGTTCTATCTCTAGCTTTTTTTTCCTCTTGATGTAGCCCTAAGCAGTGACTGGCGAGAAACACTTTCATGGAAAGGGGTTGCCAAGCTTCCAAAAATTACGAATCTCCAGAAATCTCAGCAAACATTTTTTCACCCAAACTGGATGATACTTTCAGGTAATGATCAGTACACTAAGGCGACTTGGTTCCCCAAATTTCGTTCTTCTATGTTGAAGCGTTCATTTCCAGTAACAGTTTGAATTTTTAGGTTTCACTCTGTTTTCTCCTATATTGATACATGTATTTGGAACTCTAAATCCAACACGGTTTGTGCTAGCTTCTTGTAACTTGATACAGTAAAGTAGTTTCACGTTCTATCTCTATGTTTTGTTTCCTCTTGCTGTAGCCCTAAGCAGTGACTGGCGAGAACCACTTTCATGGAGAGGGGTTGCCAAGCTTCCAAAAATTACGAATCTCCAAAAATCTCAGCAAATATTTTTTCACCCAAACTGGATGATACTTTCAGGTAATGATCAGTACACTAAGGCGACTTGGTTCCCCAAAGTTCGTTCTTCTATTTTGAAGCGTTCATTTCCTGTAACAGTTTGAATTTTTAGGTTTAAATCTGTTTTCTCCTATATTGATACATGTATTTGGAACTCTAAATCCAACACGGTTTGTGCTAGCTTCTTGAAACTTGACACAGTAAAGTAGTTTCACGTTCTATCTCTATGTTTTGTTTCCTCTTGATGTAGCCCTAAGCAGTGACTGGCGAGAAACACTTTCATGGAAAGGGGTTGCCAAGGTTCCAAAAATTACGAATCTCCAGAAATCTCAGCAAATATTTTTTCACCCAAACTGGATGATACTTTCAGGTAATGATCAGTACACTAAGGCGACTTGGTTCCCCAAATGTCGTTCTTCTATGTTGAAGCGTTCATTTCCTGTAACAGTTTGAATTTTTAGGTTTCACTCTGTTTTCTCCTATATTGATACATGTATTTGGAACTCTAAATCCAACACGGTTTGTGCTAGCTTCTTGAAACTTGACACAATAAAGTAGTTTCAAGTTCTCTCTCTATGTTTTGTTTCCTCTTGATGTAGCCCTAAGCAGTGACTGGCGAGAAACACTTTCATGGAAAGGGGTTGCCAAGCTTCCAAAAATTACGAATCTCCAGAAATCTCAGCAAATATTTTTTCACCCAAACTGGATGATACTTTCAGGTAATGATCAGTACACTAAGGTGACTTGGTTCCCCAAATTTCGTTCTTCTATGTTGAAGCGTTCATTTCCAGTAACAGTTTGAATTTTTAGGTTTCACTCTGTTTTCTCCTATATTGATAGATGTATTTGGAACTCTAAATCCAACACGGTTTGTGCTAGCTTCATGAAACTTGACAAAGTAAAGTAGTTTCACGTTCTATCTCTATATTCTGTTTCCTCTTGATGTAGCCCTAAGCAGTGACTGGTGAGAAACACTTTCATGGAAAAAGGTTGCCAAGCTTCCAAAAGTTACGAATCTCCAGAAATCTCAGCAAATATTTTTTCACCCAAACTGGATGATACTTTCAGGTAATGATCAGTACACTAAGGCGACTTGGTTCCCCAAATGTCGTTCTTCTATGTTCAAGCGTTCATTTCCTGTAACAGTTTGAATTTTTAGGTTTCACTCTGTTTTCTCCTATATTGATACATGTATTTGGAATTCTAAATCCAACACGGTTTGTGCTAGCTTCTTGAAACTTGACACAATAAAGTAGTTTCAAGTTCTCTCTCTATGTTTTGTTTCCTCTTGATGTAGCCCTAAGCAGTGACTGGCGAGAAACACTTTCATGGAAAGGGGTTGCCAAGCTTCCAAAAATTACGAATCTCCAGAAATCTCAGCAAATATTTTTTCACCCAAACTGGATGATACTTTCAGGTAATGATCAGTACACTAAGGTGACTTGGTTCCTTAAATTTCGTTCTTCTATGTTGAAGCGTTCATTTCCAGTAACAGTTTGAATTTTTAGGTTTCACTCTGTTTTCTCCTATATTGATAGATGTATTTGGAACTCTAAATCCAACACGGTTTGTGCTAGCTTCATGAAACTTGACAAAGTAAAGTAGTTTCACGTTCTATCTCTATATTCTGTTTCCTCTTGATGTAGCCCTAAGCAGTGACTGGTGAGAAACACTTTCATGGAAAAAGGTTGCCAAGCTTCCAAAAGTTACGAATCTCCAGAAATCTCAGCAAATATTTTTTCACCCAAACTGGATGATACTTTCAGGTAATGATCAGTACACTAAGGCGACTTGGTTCCCCAAATGTCGTTCTTCTATGTTGAAGCGTTCATTTCCTGTAACAGTTTGAATTTTTAGGTTTCACTCTGTTTTCTCCTATATTGATAGATGTATTTGGAACTCTAAATCCAACACGGTTTGTGCTAGCTTCTTGAAACTTGACACAGTAAAGTAGTTTCAAGTTCTCTGTCTATGTTTTGTTTCCTCTTGATGTAGCCCTAAGCAGTGACTGGCGAGAAACACTTTCATGGAAAGGGGTTGCCAAGCTTCCAAAAATTACGAATCTCCAGAAATCTCAGCAAATATTTTTTCACCCAAACTGGATGATACTTTCAGGTAATGATCAGTACACTAAGGCGACTTGGTTCCCCAAATTTCGTTCTTCTATGTTGAAGCGTTCATTTCCAGTAACAGTTTGAATTTTTAGGTTTCACTCTGTTTTCTCCTATATTGATACATGTATTTGGAACTCTAAATCCAACACGGTTTGTGCTAGCTTCTTGAAACTTGATACAGTAAAGTAGTTTCACGTTCTATCTCTATGTTTTGTTTCCTCTTGCTGTAGCCCTAAGCAGTGACTGGCGAGAACCACTTTCATGGAGAGGGGTTGCCAAGCTTCCAAAAATTACGAATCTCCAAAAATCTCAGCAAATATTTTTTCACCCAAACTGGATGATACTTTCAGGTAATGATCAGTACACTAAGGCGACTTGGTTCCCCAAATTTCGTTCTTCTATGTTGAAGCGTTCATTTCCAGTAACAGTTTGAATTTTTAGGTTTCACTCTGTTTTCTCCTATATTGATAGATGTATTTGGAACTCTAAATCCAACACGGTTTGTGCTAGCTTCTTGAAACTTGACACAGTAAAGTAGTTTCAAGTTCTCTCTCTATGTTTTGTTTCCTCTTGATGTAGCCCTAAGCAGTGACTGGTGAGAAACACTTTCATGGAAAGGGGTTGCCAAGCTTCCAAAAATTACGAATCTCCAGAAATCTCAGCAAATATTTTTTCACCCAAACTGGATGATACTTTCAGGTAATGATCAGTACACTAAGGCGACTTGGTTCCCCAAATGTCGTTCTTCTATGTTGAAGCGTTCATTTCCTGTAACAGTTTGAATTTTTAGGTTTCACTCTGTTTTCTCCTATATTGATACATGTATTTGGAACTCTAAATCCAACACGGTTTGTGCTAGCTTCTTGAAACTTGACACAGTAAAGTACTTTCACGTTCTATCTCTATGTTTTGTTTCCTCTTGATGTAGCCCTAAGCAGTGACTAGCGAGAAACACTTTCATGGAAAGGAGTTGCCAAGCTTCCAAAAATTACGAATCTCCAGAAATCTCAGCAAATATTTTTTCACCCAAACTGGATGATACTTTCAGGTAATGATCAGTACACTAAGGCGACTTGGTTCGCCAAAGTTCGTTCTTCTATTTTGAAGCGTTCATTTCCTGTAACAGTTTGAATTTTTAGGTTTCACTCTGTTTTCTCCTATATTGATACATGTATTTGGAACTCTAAATCCAACACGGTTTGTGCTAGCTTCTTGAAACTTGACACAGTAAAGTAGTTTCACGTTCTATCTCTATGTTTTGTTTCCTCTTGATGTAGCCCTAAGCAGTGACTGGCGAGAAACACTTTCATGGAAAGGGGTTGCCAAGCTTCCAAAAATTACGAATCTCCAGAAATCTCAGCAAATATTTTTTCACCCAAACTGGATGATACTTTCAGGTAATGATCAGTACACTAAGGCGACTTGGTTCCCCAAAGTTCGTTCTTCTATGTTGAAGCGTTCATTTCCAGTAACAGTTTGAATTTTTAGGTTTCACTTTGTTTTCTCCTATATTGATACATGTATTTGGAACTCTAAATCCAACACGGTTTGTGCTAGCTTCTTGAAACTTGATACAGTAAAGTAGTTTCACGTTCTATCTCTATGTTTTGTTTCCTCTTGCTGTAGCCCTAAGCAGTGACTGGCGAGAACCACTTTCATGGAGAGGGGTTGCCAAACTTCCAAAAATTACGAATCTCCAGAAATCTCAGCAAATATTTTTTCACCCAAACTGGATGATACTTTCAGGTAATGATCAGTACACGAAGGCGACTTGGTTCCCCAAATGTCGTTCTTCTATGTTGAAGCGTTCATTTCCAGTAACACTTTGAATTTTTAGGTTTCACTCTGTTTTCTCCTATATTGATAGATGTATTTGGAACTCTAAATCCAACACGGTTTGTGCTAGCTTCATGAAGCTTGACAAAGTAAAGTAGTTTCACGTTCTATCTCTATATTCTGTTTCCTCTTGATGTAGCCCTAAGCAGTGACTGGTGAGAAACACTTTCATGGAAAAAGGTTGCCAAGCTTCCAAAAGTTACGAATCTCCAGAAATCTCAGCAAATATTTTTTCACCCAAACTGGATGATACTTTCAGGTAATGATCAGTACACTAAGGCGACTTGGTTCCCCAAATGTCGTTCTTCTATGTTGAAGCGTTCATTTCCTGTAACAGTTTGAATTTTTAGGTTTCACTCTGTTTTCTCCTATGTTGATACATGTATTTGGAACTCTAAATCCAACACGGTTTGTGCTAGCTTCTTGAAACTTGACTCAGTAAAGTAGTTTCACGTTCTATCTCTATGTTTTGTTTCCTCTTGATGTAGCCCTAAGCAGTGACTGGCGAGAAACACTTTCATGGAAAGGGGTTGCCAAGCTTCCAAAAATTACGAATCTCCAGAAATCTCAGCAAATATTTTTTCACCCAAACTGGATGATACTTTCAGGTAATGATCAGTACACGAAGGCGACTTGGTTCCCCAAATGTCGTTCTTCTATGTTGAAGCGTTCATTTCCAGTAACAGTTTGAATTTTTAGGTTTCACTCTGTTTTCTCCTATATTGATAGATGTATTTGGAACTCTAAATCCAACACAGTTTGTGCTAGCTTCATGAAACTTGACAAAGTAAAGTAGTTTCACGTTCTATCTCTATATTCGGTTTCCTCTTGATGTAGCCCTAAGCAGTGACTGGTGAGAAACACTTTCATGGAAAAAGGTTGCCAAGCTTCCAAAATTACGAATCTCAAGAAATCTCAGCAAATATTTTTTCACCCAAACTGGATGATACTTTCAGGTAATGATCAGTACACTAAGGCGACTTGGTTCCCCAAATTTCGTTCTTCTATGTTGAAGCGTTCATTTCCAGTAACAGTTTGAATTTTTAGGTTTCACTCTGTTTTCTCCTATATTGATAGATGTATTTGGAACTCTAAATCCAACACGGTTTGTGCTAGCTTCTTGAAACTTGACACAGTAAAGTAGTTTCAAGTTCTCTCTCTATGTTTTGTTTCCTCTTGATGTAGCCCTAAGCAGTGACTGGCGAGAAACACTTTCATGGAAAGGGATTGCCAAGCTTCCAAAAATTACGAATCTCCAGAAATCTCAGCAAATATTTTTTCACCCAAACTGGATGATACTTTCAGGTAATGATCAGTACACTAAGGCGACTTGGTTCCCCAAATGTCGTTCTTCTATGTTGAAGCGTTCATTTCCTGTAACAGTTTGAATTTTTAGGTTTCACTCTGTTTTCTCCTATATTGATACATGTATTTGGAACTCTAAATCCAACACGGTTTGTGCTAGCTTCTTGAAACTTGACACAGTAAAGTAGTTTCACGTTCTATCTCTAGCTTTTTTTTCCTCTTGATGTAGCCCTAAGCAGTGACTGGCGAGAAACACTTTCATGGAAAGGGGTTGCCAAGCTTCCAAAAATTACGAATCTCCAGAAATCTCAGCAAACATTTTTTCACCCAAACTGGATGATACTTTCAGGTAATGATCAGTACACTAAGGCGACTTGGTTCCCCAAATTTCGTTCTTCTATGTTGAAGCGTTCATTTCCAGTAACAGTTTGAATTTTTAGGTTTCACTCTGTTTTCTCCTATATTGATACATGTATTTGGAACTCTAAATCCAACACGGTTTGTGCTAGCTTCTTGTAACTTGATACAGTAAAGTAGTTTCACGTTCTATCTCTATGTTTTGTTTCCTCTTGCTGTAGCCCTAAGCAGTGACTGGCGAGAACCACTTTCATGGAGAGGGGTTGCCAAGCTTCCAAAAATTACGAATCTCCAAAAATCTCAGCAAATATTTTTTCACCCAAACTGGATGATACTTTCAGGTAATGATCAGTACACTAAGGCGACTTGGTTCCCCAAAGTTCGTTCTTCTATTTTGAAGCGTTCATTTCCTGTAACAGTTTGAATTTTTAGGTTTAAATCTGTTTTCTCCTATATTGATACATGTATTTGGAACTCTAAATCCAACACGGTTTGTGCTAGCTTCTTGAAACTTGACACAGTAAAGTAGTTTCACGTTCTATCTCTATGTTTTGTTTCCTCTTGATGTAGCCCTAAGCAGTGACTGGCGAGAAACACTTTCATGGAAAGGGGTTGCCAAGGTTCCAAAAATTACGAATCTCCAGAAATCTCAGCAAATATTTTTTCACCCAAACTGGATGATACTTTCAGGTAATGATCAGTACACTAAGGCGACTTGGTTCCCCAAATGTCGTTCTTCTATGTTGAAGCGTTCATTTCCTGTAACAGTTTGAATTTTTAGGTTTCACTCTGTTTTCTCCTATATTGATACATGTATTTGGAACTCTAAATCCAACACGGTTTGTGCTAGCTTCTTGAAACTTGACACAATAAAGTAGTTTCAAGTTCTCTCTCTATGTTTTGTTTCCTCTTGATGTAGCCCTAAGCAGTGACTGGCGAGAAACACTTTCATGGAAAGGGGTTGCCAAGCTTCCAAAAATTACGAATCTCCAGAAATCTCAGCAAATATTTTTTCACCCAAACTGGATGATACTTTCAGGTAATGATCAGTACACTAAGGTGACTTGGTTCCCCAAATTTCGTTCTTCTATGTTGAAGCGTTCATTTCCAGTAACAGTTTGAATTTTTAGGTTTCACTCTGTTTTCTCCTATATTGATAGATGTATTTGGAACTCTAAATCCAACACGGTTTGTGCTAGCTTCATGAAACTTGACAAAGTAAAGTAGTTTCACGTTCTATCTCTATATTCTGTTTCCTCTTGATGTAGCCCTAAGCAGTGACTGGTGAGAAACACTTTCATGGAAAAAGGTTGCCAAGCTTCCAAAAGTTACGAATCTCCAGAAATCTCAGCAAATATTTTTTCACCCAAACTGGATGATACTTTCAGGTAATGATCAGTACACTAAGGCGACTTGGTTCCCCAAATGTCGTTCTTCTATGTTCAAGCGTTCATTTCCTGTAACAGTTTGAATTTTTAGGTTTCACTCTGTTTTCTCCTATATTGATACATGTATTTGGAATTCTAAATCCAACACGGTTTGTGCTAGCTTCTTGAAACTTGACACAATAAAGTAGTTTCAAGTTCTCTCTCTATGTTTTGTTTCCTCTTGATGTAGCCCTAAGCAGTGACTGGCGAGAAACACTTTCATGGAAAGGGGTTGCCAAGCTTCCAAAAATTACGAATCTCCAGAAATCTCAGCAAATATTTTTTCACCCAAACTGGATGATACTTTCAGGTAATGATCAGTACACTAAGGTGACTTGGTTCCTTAAATTTCGTTCTTCTATGTTGAAGCGTTCATTTCCAGTAACAGTTTGAATTTTTAGGTTTCACTCTGTTTTCTCCTATATTGATAGATGTATTTGGAACTCTAAATCCAACACGGTTTGTGCTAGCTTCATGAAACTTGACAAAGTAAAGTAGTTTCACGTTCTATCTCTATATTCTGTTTCCTCTTGATGTAGCCCTAAGCAGTGACTGGTGAGAAACACTTTCATGGAAAAAGGTTGCCAAGCTTCCAAAAGTTACGAATCTCCAGAAATCTCAGCAAATATTTTTTCACCCAAACTGGATGATACTTTCAGGTAATGATCAGTACACTAAGGCGACTTGGTTCCCCAAATGTCGTTCTTCTATGTTGAAGCGTTCATTTCCTGTAACAGTTTGAATTTTTAGGTTTCACTCTGTTTTCTCCTATATTGATAGATGTATTTGGAACTCTAAATCCAACACGGTTTGTGCTAGCTTCTTGAAACTTGACACAGTAAAGTAGTTTCAAGTTCTCTGTCTATGTTTTGTTTCCTCTTGATGTAGCCCTAAGCAGTGACTGGCGAGAAACACTTTCATGGAAAGGGGTTGCCAAGCTTCCAAAAATTACGAATCTCCAGAAATCTCAGCAAATATTTTTTCACCCAAACTGGATGATACTTTCAGGTAATGATCAGTACACTAAGGCGACTTGGTTCCCCAAATTTCGTTCTTCTATGTTGAAGCGTTCATTTCCAGTAACAGTTTGAA
Organism: Spermophilus citellus; assembly: GCF_964194105.1. Classification (NCBI taxonomy): domain Eukaryota; kingdom Metazoa; phylum Chordata; class Mammalia; order Rodentia; family Sciuridae; genus Spermophilus; species Spermophilus citellus. The sequence goes on along the minus strand of NC_138197.1, from coordinate 12,164,678 downwards.
TTTTTAGGTTTCACTCTGTTTTCTCCTATATTGATACATGTATTTGGAACTCTAAATCCAACACGGTTTGTGCTAGCTTCTTGAAACTTGATACAGTAAAGTAGTTTCACGTTCTATCTCTATGTTTTGTTTCCTCTTGCTGTAGCCCTAAGCAGTGACTGGCGAGAACCACTTTCATGGAGAGGGGTTGCCAAGCTTCCAAAAATTACGAATCTCCAAAAATCTCAGCAAATATTTTTTCACCCAAACTGGATGATACTTTCAGGTAATGATCAGTACACTAAGGCGACTTGGTTCCCCAAATTTCGTTCTTCTATGTTGAAGCGTTCATTTCCAGTAACAGTTTGAATTTTTAGGTTTCACTCTGTTTTCTCCTATATTGATAGATGTATTTGGAACTCTAAATCCAACACGGTTTGTGCTAGCTTCTTGAAACTTGACACAGTAAAGTAGTTTCAAGTTCTCTCTCTATGTTTTGTTTCCTCTTGATGTAGCCCTAAGCAGTGACTGGTGAGAAACACTTTCATGGAAAGGGGTTGCCAAGCTTCCAAAAATTACGAATCTCCAGAAATCTCAGCAAATATTTTTTCACCCAAACTGGATGATACTTTCAGGTAATGATCAGTACACTAAGGCGACTTGGTTCCCCAAATGTCGTTCTTCTATGTTGAAGCGTTCATTTCCTGTAACAGTTTGAATTTTTAGGTTTCACTCTGTTTTCTCCTATATTGATACATGTATTTGGAACTCTAAATCCAACACGGTTTGTGCTAGCTTCTTGAAACTTGACACAGTAAAGTACTTTCACGTTCTATCTCTATGTTTTGTTTCCTCTTGATGTAGCCCTAAGCAGTGACTAGCGAGAAACACTTTCATGGAAAGGAGTTGCCAAGCTTCCAAAAATTACGAATCTCCAGAAATCTCAGCAAATATTTTTTCACCCAAACTGGATGATACTTTCAGGTAATGATCAGTACACTAAGGCGACTTGGTTCGCCAAAGTTCGTTCTTCTATTTTGAAGCGTTCATTTCCTGTAACAGTTTGAATTTTTAGGTTTCACTCTGTTTTCTCCTATATTGATACATGTATTTGGAACTCTAAATCCAACACGGTTTGTGCTAGCTTCTTGAAACTTGACACAGTAAAGTAGTTTCACGTTCTATCTCTATGTTTTGTTTCCTCTTGATGTAGCCCTAAGCAGTGACTGGCGAGAAACACTTTCATGGAAAGGGGTTGCCAAGCTTCCAAAAATTACGAATCTCCAGAAATCTCAGCAAATATTTTTTCACCCAAACTGGATGATACTTTCAGGTAATGATCAGTACACTAAGGCGACTTGGTTCCCCAAAGTTCGTTCTTCTATGTTGAAGCGTTCATTTCCAGTAACAGTTTGAATTTTTAGGTTTCACTTTGTTTTCTCCTATATTGATACATGTATTTGGAACTCTAAATCCAACACGGTTTGTGCTAGCTTCTTGAAACTTGATACAGTAAAGTAGTTTCACGTTCTATCTCTATGTTTTGTTTCCTCTTGCTGTAGCCCTAAGCAGTGACTGGCGAGAACCACTTTCATGGAGAGGGGTTGCCAAACTTCCAAAAATTACGAATCTCCAGAAATCTCAGCAAATATTTTTTCACCCAAACTGGATGATACTTTCAGGTAATGATCAGTACACGAAGGCGACTTGGTTCCCCAAATGTCGTTCTTCTATGTTGAAGCGTTCATTTCCAGTAACACTTTGAATTTTTAGGTTTCACTCTGTTTTCTCCTATATTGATAGATGTATTTGGAACTCTAAATCCAACACGGTTTGTGCTAGCTTCATGAAGCTTGACAAAGTAAAGTAGTTTCACGTTCTATCTCTATATTCTGTTTCCTCTTGATGTAGCCCTAAGCAGTGACTGGTGAGAAACACTTTCATGGAAAAAGGTTGCCAAGCTTCCAAAAGTTACGAATCTCCAGAAATCTCAGCAAATATTTTTTCACCCAAACTGGATGATACTTTCAGGTAATGATCAGTACACTAAGGCGACTTGGTTCCCCAAATGTCGTTCTTCTATGTTGAAGCGTTCATTTCCTGTAACAGTTTGAATTTTTAGGTTTCACTCTGTTTTCTCCTATGTTGATACATGTATTTGGAACTCTAAATCCAACACGGTTTGTGCTAGCTTCTTGAAACTTGACTCAGTAAAGTAGTTTCACGTTCTATCTCTATGTTTTGTTTCCTCTTGATGTAGCCCTAAGCAGTGACTGGCGAGAAACACTTTCATGGAAAGGGGTTGCCAAGCTTCCAAAAATTACGAATCTCCAGAAATCTCAGCAAATATTTTTTCACCCAAACTGGATGATACTTTCAGGTAATGATCAGTACACGAAGGCGACTTGGTTCCCCAAATGTCGTTCTTCTATGTTGAAGCGTTCATTTCCAGTAACAGTTTGAATTTTTAGGTTTCACTCTGTTTTCTCCTATATTGATAGATGTATTTGGAACTCTAAATCCAACACAGTTTGTGCTAGCTTCATGAAACTTGACAAAGTAAAGTAGTTTCACGTTCTATCTCTATATTCGGTTTCCTCTTGATGTAGCCCTAAGCAGTGACTGGTGAGAAACACTTTCATGGAAAAAGGTTGCCAAGCTTCCAAAATTACGAATCTCAAGAAATCTCAGCAAATATTTTTTCACCCAAACTGGATGATACTTTCAGGTAATGATCAGTACACTAAGGTGACTTGGTTCCCCAAATGTCGTTCTTCTATGTTGAAGCGTTCATTTCCTGTAACAGTTTGAATTTTTAGGTTTCCCTCTGTTTTCTCCTATATTGATAGATGTATTTGGAACTCTAAATCCAACACGGTTTGTGCTAGCTTCTTGAAACTTGACACAGTAAAGTAGTTTCACGTTCTATCTCTAGCTTTTGTTTCCTCTTGATGTAGCCCTAAGCAGTGACTGGCGAGAAACACTTTCATGGAAAGGGGTTGCCAAGCTTCCAAAAATTACGAATCTCCAGAAATCTCAGCAAATATTTTTTCACCCAAACTGGATGATACTTTCAGGTAATGATCAGTACACTAAGGCGACTTGGTTCCCCAAAGTTCGTTCTTCTATGTTGAAGCGTTCATTTCCAGTAACAGTTTGAATTTTTAGGTTTCACTCTGTTTTCTCCTATATTGATACATGTATTTGGAACTCTAAATCCAACACGGTTTGTGCTAGCTTCTTGAAACTTGATACAGTAAAGTAGTTTCAAGTTCTATCTCTATGTTTTGTTTCCTCTTGCTGTAGCCCTAAGCAGTGACTGGCGAGAACCACTTTCATGGAAAGGGGTTGCCAAGCTTCCAAAAATTACGAATCTCCAGAAATCTCAGCAAATATTTTTTCACCCAAACTGGATGATACTTTCAGGTAATGATCAGTACACTAAGGCGACTTGGTTCGCCAAAGTTCGTTCTTCTATTTTGAAGCGTTCATTTCCTGTAACAGTTTGAATTTTTAGGTTTCACTCTGTTTTCTCCTATATTGATACATGTATTTGGAACTCTAAATCCAACACGGTTTGTGCTAGCTTCTTGAAACTTGACACAGTAAAGTAGTTTCACGTTCTATCTCTATGTTTTGTTTCCTCTTGATGTAGCCCTAAGCAGTGACTGGCGAGAAACACTTTCATGGAAAGAGGTTGCCAAGCTTCCAAAAATTACGAATCTCCAGAAATCTCAGCAAATATTTTTTCACCCAAACTGGATGATACTTTCAGGTAATGATCAGTACACTAAGGCGACTTGGTTCCCCAAAGTTCGTTCTTCTATGTTGAAGCGTTCATTTCCAGTAACAGTTTGAATTTTTAGGTTTCACTTTGTTTTCTCCTATATTGATACATGTATTTGGAACTCTAAATCCAACACGGTTTGTGCTAGCTTCTTGAAACTTGATACAGTAAAGTAGTTTCACGTTCTATCTCTATGTTTTGTTTCCTCTTGCTGTAGCCCTAAGCAGTGACTGGCGAGAACCACTTTCATGGAGAGGGGTTGCCAAGCTTCCAAAAATTACGAATCTCCAGAAATCTCAGCAAATATTTTTTCACCCAAACTGGATGATACTTTCAGGTAATGATCAGTACACTAAGGCGACTTGGTTCCCCAAATGTCGTTCTTCTATGTTGAAGCGTTCATTTCCAGTAACACTTTGATTTTTAGGTTTCACTCTGTTTTCTCCTATATTGATAGATGTATTTGGAAGTCTAAATCCAACACGGTTTGTGCTAGCTTCATGAAACTTGACAAAGTAAAGTAGTTTCACGTTCTATCTCTATATTCTGTTTCCTCTTGATGTAGCCCTAAGCAGTGACTGGTGAGAAACACTTTCATGGAAAAAGGTTGCCAAGCTTCCAAAAGTTACGAATCTCCAGAAATCTCAGCAAATATTTTTTCACCCAAACTGGATGATACTTTCAGGTAATGATCAGTACACTAAGGCGACTTGGTTCCCCAAAGTTCGTTCTTCTATGTTGAAGCGTTCATTTCCAGTAACAGTTTGAATTTTTAGGTTTCACTCTGTTTTCTCCTATATTGATACATGTATTTGGAACTCTAAATCCAACACGGTTTGTGCTAGCTTCTTGAAACTTGATACAGTAAAGTAGTTTCACGTTCTATCTCTATGTTTTGTTTCCTCTTGCTGTAGCCCTAAGCAGTGACTGGCGAGAACCACTTTCATGGAGAGGGGTTGCCAAGCTTCCAAAAATTACGAATCTCCAGAAATCTCAGCAAATATTTTTTCACCCAAACTGGATGATACTTTCAGGTAATGATCAGTACACGAAGGCGACTTGGTTCCCCAAATGTCGTTCTTCTATGTTGAAGCGTTCATTTCCAGTAACACTTTGAATTTTTAGGTTTCACTCTGTTTTCTCCTATATTGATAGATGTATTTGGAACTCTAAATGCAACACGGTTTGTGCTAGCTTCATGAAACTTGACAAAGTAAAGTAGTTTCACGTTCTATCTCTATATTCTGTTTCCTCTTGATGTAGCCCTAAGCAGTGACTGGTGAGAAACACTTTCATGGAAAAAGGTTGCCAAGCTTCCAAAAGTTACGAATCTCCAGAAATCTCAGCAAATATTTTTTCACCCAAACTGGATGATACTTTCAGGTAATGATCAGTACACAAAGGCGACTTGGTTCCCCAAATGTCGTTCTTCTATGTTGAAGCGTTCATTTCCTGTAACAGTTTGAATTTTTAGGTTTCACTCTGTTTTCTCCTATATTGATACATGTATTTGGAACTCTAAATCGAACACGGTTTGTGCTAGCTTCTTGAAACTTGACATAGTAAAGTAGTTTCACATTCTATCTCTATGTTTTGTTTCCTCTTGCTGTAGCCCTAAGCAGTGACTGGCGAGAACCACTTTCATGGAGAGGGGTTGCCAAGCTTCCAAAAATTACGAATCTCCAGAAATCTCAGCAAATATTTTTTCACCCAAACTGGTTGATACTTTCAGGTAATGATCAGTACACGAAGGCGACTTGGTTCCCCAAATGTCGTTCTTCTATGTTGAAGCGTTCATTTCCAGTAACAGTTTGAATTTTTAGGTTTCACTCTGTTTTCTCCTATATTGATAGATGTATTTGGAACTCTAAATCCAACACGGTTTGTGCTAGCTTCATGAAACTTGACAAAGTAAAGTAGTTTCACGTTCTATCTCTATATTCTGTTTCCTCTTGATGTAGCCCTAAGCAGTGACTGGTGAGAAACACTTTCATGGAAAAAGGTTGCCAAGCTTCCAAAAGTTACGAATCTCCAGAAATCTCAGCAAATATTTTTTCACCCAAACTGGATGATACTTTCAGGTAATGATCAGTACACGAAGGCGACTTGGTTCCCCAAATTTCGTTCTTCTATGTTGAAGCGTTCATTTCCAGTAACAGTTTGAATTTTTAGGTTTCACTCTGTTTTCTCCTATATTGATACATGTATTTGGAACTCTAAATCCAACACGGTTTGTGCTAGCTTCTTGAAACTTGACAAACTAAAGTAGTTTCACGTTCTATCTCTAGGTTTTGTTTCCTCTTGATGTAGCCCTAAGCAGTGACTGGCGAGAAACACTTTGATGGAAAGGTGTTGCCAAGCTTCCAAAAATTACGAATCTCCAGAAATCTCAGCAAATATTTTTCACCCAAACTGGATGATACTTTCAGGTAATGATCAGTACACTAAGGCGACTTGGTTCCCCAAAGTTCGTTCTTCTATGTTGAAGCGTTCATTTCCTGTAACAGTTTGAATTTTTAGGTTTCACTCTGTTTTCTCCTATATTGATACATGTATTTGGAACTCTAAATCCAACACGGTTTGTGCTAGCTTCTTGAAACTTGATACAGTAAAGTAGTTTCACGTTCTATCTCTATGTTTTGTTTCCTCTTGCTGTAGCCCTAAGCAGTGACTGGCGAGAACCACTTTCATGGAGAGGGGTTGCCAAGCTTCCAAAAATTACGAATCTCCAGAAATCTCAGCAAATATTTTTTCACCCAAACTGGATGATACTTTCAGGTAATGATCAGTGCACGAAGGCGACTTGGTTCCCTAAATGTCGTTCTTCTATTTTGAAGCGTTCATTTCCAGTAACACTTTGAATTTTTAGGTTTCACTCTGTTTTCTCCTATATTGATAGATGTATTTGGAACTCTAAATCCAACACGGTTTGTGCTAGCTTCATGAAACTTGACAAAGTAAAGTAGTTTCACGTTCTATCTCTATATTCTGTTTCCTCTTGATGTAGCCCTAAGCAGTGACTGGTGAGAAACACTTTCATGGAAAAATGTTGCCAAGCTTCCAAAAGTTACGAATCTCCAGAAATCTCAGCAAATATTTTTTCACCCAAACTGGATGATACTTTCAGGTAATGATCAGTACACTAAGGCGACTTGGTTCCCCAAATTTCGTTCTTCTATGTTGAAGCGTTCATTTCCTGTAACAGTTTGAATTTTTAGGTTTCACTCTGTTTTCTCCTATATTGATACATGTATTTGGAACTCTAAATCCAACACGGTTTGTGCTAGCTTCTTGAAACTTGACACAGTAAAGTAGTTTCACGATCTATCTCTATGTTTTGTTTCCTCTTGCTGTAGCCCTAAGCAGTGACTGGCGAGAACCACTTTCATGGAGAGGGGTTGCCAAGCTTCCAAAAATTACGAATCTCCAGAAATCTCAGCAAATATTTTTTCACCCAAACTGGATGATACTTTCAGGTAATGATCAGTACACGAAGGCGACTTGGTTCCCCAAATGTCGTTCTTCTATGTTGAAGCGTTCATTTCCAGTAACACTTTGAATTTTTAGGTTTCACTCTGTTTTCTCCTATATTGATAGATGTATTTGGAACTCTAAATCCAACACGGTTTGTGCTAGCTTCATGAAACTTGACAAAGTAAAGTAGTTTCACGTTCTATCTCTATATTCTGTTTCCTCTTGATGTAGCCCTAAGCAGTGACTGGTGAGAAACACTTTCATGGAAAAAGGTTGCCAAGCTTCCAAAAGTTACGAATCTCCAGAAATCTCAGCAAATATTTTTTCACCCAAACTGGATGATACTTTCAGGCAATGATCAGTACACGAAGGCGACTTGGTTCCCCAAATTTCGTTCTTCTATGTTGAAGCATTCATTTCCAGTAACAGTTTGAATTTTTAGGTTTCACTCTGTTTTCTCCTATATTGATAGATGTATTTGGAACTCTAAATCCAACACGGTTTGTGCTAGCTTCTTGAAACTTGACACAGTAAAGTAGTTTCACTTTCTATCTCTAGGTTTTGTTTCCTCTTGATGTAGCCCTAAGCAGTGACTGGCGAGAAACACTTTCATGGAAAGGGGTTGCCAAGCTTCCAAAAATTACGAATCTCCAGAAATCTCAGCAAATATTTTTTCACCCAAACTGGATGATACTTTCAGGTAATGATCAGTACACTAAGGCGACTTGGTTCCCCAAAGTTCGTTCTTCTATGTTGAAGCGTTCATTTCCAGTAACAGTTTGAATTTTTAGGTTTCACTCTGTTTTCTCCTATATTGATACATGTATTTGGAACTCTAAATCCAACACGGTTTGTGCTAGCTTCTTGAAACTTGATACAGTAAAGTAGTTTCACGTTCTATCTCTATGTTTTGTTTCCTCTTGCTGTAGCCCTAAGCAGTGACTGGCGAGAACCACTTTCATGGAGAGGGGTTGCCAAGCTTCCAAAAATTACGAATCTCCAGAAATCTCAGCAAATATTTTTTCACCCAAACTGGATGATACTTTCAGGTAATGATCAGTACACGAAGGCGACTTGGTTCCCCAAATGTCGTTCTTCTATGTTGAAGCGTTCATTTCCAGTAACACTTTGAATTTTTAGGTTTCACTCTGTTTTCTCCTATATTGATAGATGTATTTGGAACTCTAAATCCAACACGGTTTGTGCTAGCTTCATGAAACTTGACAAAGTAAAGTAGTTTCACGTTCTATCTCTATATTCTTTTTCCTCTTGATGTAGCCCTAAGCAGTGACTGGTGAGAAACACTTTCATGGAAAAAGGTTGCCAAGCTTCCAAAAGTTACGAATCTCCAGAAATCTCAGCAAATATTTTTTCACCCAAACTGGATGATACTTTCAGGTAATGATCAGTACACGAAGGCGACTTGGTTCCCCAAATTTCGTTCTTCTATGTTGAAGCGTTCATTTCCAGTAACAGTTTGAATTTTTAGGTTTCACTCTGTTTTCTCCTATATTGATAGATGTATTTGGAACTCTAAATCCAACACGGTTTGTGCTAGCTTCATGAAACTTGACAAAGTAAAGTAGTTTCACGTTCTATCTCTGTATTCTGTTTCCTCTTGATGTAGCCCTAAGCAGTGACTGGCGAGAAACACTTTCATGGAAAAAGGTTGCCAAGCTTCCAAAAGTTACGAATCTCCAGAAATCTCAGCAAATATTTTTTCACCCAAACTGGATGATACTTTCAGGTAATGATCAGTACACGTAGGCGACTTGGTTCCCCAAATTTCGTTCTTCTATGTGGAAGCGTTCATTTCCAGTAACAGTTTGAATTTTTAGGTTTCACTCTGTTTTCTCCTATATTGATAGATGTATTTGGAACTCTAAATCCAACACGGTTTGTGCTAGCTTCTTGAAACTTGACACAGTAAAGTAGTTTCACGTTCTCTCTTTAGGTTTTGTTTCCTCTTGATGTAGCCCTAAGCAGTGACTGGCGAGAAACACTTTCATGGAAAGGGGTTGCCAAGCTTCCAAAAATTACGAATCTCCAGAAATCTCAGCAAATATTTTTTCACCCAAACTGGATGATACTTTCAGGTAATGATCAGTACACGTAGGCGACTTGGTTCCCCAAATTTCGTTCTTCTATGTTGAAGCGTTCATTTCCAGTAACAGTTTGAATTTTTAGGTTTCACTCTCTTTTCTCCTATATTGATACATGTATTTGGAACTCTAAATCCAACACGGTTTGTGCTAGCTTCTTGAAACTTGATACAGTAAAGTAGTTTCACGTTCTATCTCTATGTTTTGTTTCCTCTTGCTGTAGCCCTAAGCAGTGACTGGCGAGAACCACTTTCATGGAGAGGGGTTGCCAAGCTTCCAAAAATTACGAATCTCCAAAAATCTCAGCAAATATTTTTTCACCCAAACTGGATGATACTTTCAGGTAATGATCAGTACACGTAGGCGACTTGGTTCCCCAAATTTCGTTCTTCTATGTTGAAGCGTTCATTTCCAGTAACAGTTTGAATTTTTAGGTTTCACTCTCTTTTCTCCTATATTGATACATGTATTTGGAACTCTAAATCCAACACGGTTTGTGCTAGCTTCTTGAAACTTGATACAGTAAAGTAGTTTCACGTTCTATCTCTATGTTTTGTTTCCTCTTGCTGTAGCCCTAAGCAGTGACTGGCGAGAACCACTTTCATGGAGAGGGGTTGCCAAGCTTCCAAAAATTACGAATCTCCAAAAATCTCAGCAAATATTTTTTCACCCAAACTGGATGATACTTTCAGGTAATGATCAGTACACTAAGGCGACTTGGTTCCCCAAATTTCGTTCTTCTATGTTGAAGCGTTCATTTCCTGTAACAGTTTGAATTTTTAGGTTTCACTCTGTTTTCTCCTATATTGATAGATGTATTTGGAACTCTAAATCCAACACGGTTTGTGCTAGCTTCATGAAACTTGACACAGTAAAGTAGTTTCACGTTCTATCTCTAGCTTTTGTTTCCTCTTGATGTAGCCCTAAGCAGTGACTGGCGAGAAACACTTTCATGGAAAGGGGTTGCCAAGCTTCCAAAAATTACGAATCTCCAGAAATCTCAGCAAATATTTTTTCACCCAAACTGGATGATACTTTCAGGTAATGATCAGTACACTAAGGCGACTTGGTTCCCCAAATTTCGTTCTTCTATGTTGAAGCGTTCATTTCCAGTAACAGTTTGAATTTTTAGGTTTCACTCTGTTTTCTCCTATATTGATACATGTATTTGGAACTCTAAATCCAACACGGTTTGTGCTAGCTTCTTGAAACTTGATACAGTAAAGTAGTTTCACATTCTATCTCTATGTTTTGTTTCCTCTTGCTGTAGCCCTAAACAGTGACTGGCGAGAACCACTTTCATGGAGAGGGGTTGCCAAGCTTCCAAAAATTACGAATCTCCAAAAATCTCAGCAAATATTTTTTCACCCAAACTGGATGATACTTTCAGGTAATGATCAGTACACGAAGGCGACTTGGTTCCCCAAATTTCGTTCTTCTATGTTGAAGCGTTCATTTCCAGTAACAGTTTGAATTTTTAGGTTTCACTCTGTTTTCTCCTATATTGATAGATGTATTTGGAACTCTAAATCCAACACGGTTTGTGCTAGCTTCATGAAACTTGACAAAGTAAAGTAGTTTCACGTTCTATCTCTATATTCTTTTTCCTCTTGATGTAGCCCTAAGCAGTGACTGGTGAGAAACACTTTCATGGAAAAAGGTTGCCAAGCTTCCAAAAGTTACGAATCTCCAGAAATCTCAGCAAATATTTTTTCACCCAAACTGGATGATACTTTCAGGTAATGATCAGTACACCAAGGCGACTTGGTTCCCCAAATTTCGTTCTTCTATGTTGAAGCGTTCATTTCCAGTAACAGTTTGAATTTTTAGGTTTCACTCTGTTTTCTCCTATATTGATAGATGTATTTGGAACTCTAAATCCAACACGGTTTGTGCTAGCTTCATGAAACTTGACAAAGTAAAGTAGTTTCACGTTCTATCTCTGTATTCTGTTTCCTCTTGATGTAGCCCTAAGCAGTGACTGGCGAGAAACACTTTCATGGAAAAAGGTTGCCTAGCTTCCAAAAGTTACGAATCTCCAGAAATCTCAGCAAATATTTTTTCACCCAAACTGGATGATACTTTCAGGTAATGATCAGTACACGTAGGCGACTTGGTTCCCCAAATTTCGTTCTTCTATGTGGAAGCTTTCATTTCCAGTAACAGTTTGAATTTTTAGGTTTCACTCTGTTTTCTCCTATATTGATAGATGTATTTGGAACTCTAAATCCAACACGGTTTGTGCTAGCTTCTTGAAACTTGACACAGTAAAGTAGTTTCACGTTCTCTCTCTAGGTTTTGTTTCCTCTTGATGTAGCCCTAAGCAGTGACTGGCGAGAAACACTTTCATGGAAAGGGGTTGCCAAGCTTCCAAAAATTACGAATCTCCAGAAATCTCAGCAAATATTTTTTCACCCAAACTGGATGATACTTTCAGGTAATGATCAGTACACGTAGGCGACTTGGTTCCCCGAATTTCGTTCTTCTATGTTGAAGCGTTCATTTCCAGTAACAGTTTGAATTTTTAGGTTTCACTCTCTTTTCTCTTATATTGATACATGTATTTGGAACTCTAAATCCAACACGGTTTGTGCTAGCTTCTTGAAACTTGATACAGTAAAGTAGTTTCACGTTCTATCTCTATGTTTTGTTTCCTCTTGCTGTAGCCCTAACCAGTGACTGGCGAGAACCACTTTCATGGAGAGGGGTTGCCAAGCTTCCAAAAATTACGAATCTCCAAAAATCTCAGCAAATATTTTTTCACCCAAACTGGATGATACTTTCAGGTAATGATCAGTACACGAAGGCGACTTGGTTCCCCAAATTTCGTTCTTCTATGTGGAAGCGTTCATTTCCAGTAACAGTTTGAATTTTTAGGTTTCACTCTGTTTTCTCCTATATTGATAGATATATTTGGAACTCTAAATCCAACACGGTTTGTGCTAGCTTCTTCAAACTTGACACAGTAAAGTAGTTTCAAGTTCTCTCTCTATGTTTTGTTTCCTCTTGATGTAGCCCTAAGCAGTGACTGGTGAGAAACACTTTCATGGAAAGGGGTTGCCAAGCTTCCAAATTTACGAATCTCCAGAAATCTCAGCAAATATTTTTTCACCCAAACTGGATGATACTTTCAGGTAATGATCAGTACACTAAGGCGACTTGGTTCCCCAAATGTCGTTCTTCTATGTTGAAGCGTTCATTTCCTGTAACAGTTTGAATTTTTAGGTTTCACTCTGTTTTCTCCTATATTGATACATGTATTTGGAACTCTAAATCCAACACGGTTTGTGCTAGCTTCTTGAAACTTGACACAGTAAAGTAGTTTCACGTTCTATTTCTAGCATTTGTTTCCTCTTGATGTAGCCCTAAGCAGTGACTGGCGAGAAACACTTTCATGGAAAGGGGTTGCCAAGCTTCCAAAAATTACGAATCTCCAGAAATCTCAGCAAATATTTTTTCACCCAAACTGGATGATACTTTCAGGTAATGATCAGTACACTAAGGCGACTTGGTCCCCCAAATTTCGTTCTTCTATGTTGAAGCGTTCATTTCCTGTAACAGTTTGAATTTTTAGGTTTCACTCTGTTTTCTCCTATATTGATACATGTATTTGGAACTCTAAATCCAACACGGTTTGTGCTAGCTTCTTGAAACTTGATACAGTAAAGTAGTTTCACGTTCTATCTCTATGTTTTGTTTCCTCTTGCTGTAGCCATAAGCAGTGACTGGCGAGAACCACTTTCATGGAGAGGGGTTGCCAAGCTTCCAAAAATTACGAATCTCCAAAAATCTCAGCAAATATTTTTTCACCCAAACTGGATGATACTTTCAGGTAATGATCAGTACATGAAGGCGACTTGGTTCCCCAAATTTCGTTCTTCTATGTTGAAGCGTTCATTTCCAGTAACAGTTTGAATTTTTAGGTTTCACTCTGTTTTCTCCTATATTGATAGATGTATTTGGAACTCTAAATCCAACACGGTTTGTGCTAGCTTCATGAAACTTGACAAAGTAAAGTAGTTTCACGTTCTATCTCTATATTCTTTTTCCTCTTGATGTAGCCCTAAGCAGTGACTGGTGAGAAACACTTTCATGGAAAAAGGTTGCCAAGCTTCCAAAAGTTACGAATCTCCAGAAATCTCAGCAAATATTTTTTCACCCAAACTGGATGATACTTTCAGGTAATGATCAGTACATGAAGGCGACTTGGTTCCCCAAATTTCGTTCTTCTATGTTGAAGCGTTCATTTCCAGTAACAGTTTGAATTTTTAGGTTTCACTCTGTTTTCTCCTATATTGATAGATGTATTTGGAACTCTAAATCCAACACGGTTTGTGCTAGCTTCATGAAACTTGACAAAGTAAAGTAGTTTCACGTTCTATCTCTGTATTCTGTTTCCTCTTGATGTAGCCCTAAGCAGTGACTGACGAGAAACACTTTCATGGAAAAAGGTTGCCAAGCTTCCAAAAGTTACGAATCTCCAGAAATCTCAGCAAATATTTTTTCACCCAAACTGGATGATACTTTCAGGTAATGATCAGTACACGTAGGCGACTTGGTTCCCCAAATTTCGTTCTTCTATGTGGAAGCGTTCATTTCCAGTAACAGTTTGAATTTTTAGGTTTCACTCTGTTTTCTCCTATATTGATAGATGTATTTGGAACTCTAAATCCAACATGGTTTGTGCTAGCTTCTTGAAACTTGACACAGTAAAGTAGTTTCACGTTCTCTCTCTAGGTTTTGTTTCCTCTTGATGTAGCCCTAAGCAGTGACTGGCGAGAACCACTTTCATGGAGAGGGGTTGCCAAGCTTCCAAAAATTACGAATCTCCAGAAATCTCAGCAAATATTTTTTCACCCAAACTGGATGATACTTTCAGGTAATGATCAGTACACTAAGGCGACTTGGTTCCCCAAATTTCGTTCTTCTATGTTGAAGCGTTCATTTCCAGTAACAGTTTGAATTTTTAGGTTTCACTCTGTTTTCTCCTATATTGATACATGTATTTGGAACTCTAAATCCAACACGGTTTGTGCTAGCTTCTTGAAACTTGATACAGTAAAGTAGTTTCACGTTCTATCTCTATGTTTTGTTTCCTCTTGCTGTAGCCCCAAGCAGTGACTGGCGAGAACCACTTTCATGGAGAGGGGTTGCCAAGCTTCCAAAAATTACGAATCTCCAGAAATCTCAGCAAATATTTTTTCACCCAAACTGGATGATACTTTCAGGTAATGATCAGAACACGAAGGCGACTTGGTTCCCCAAATGTCGTTCTTCTATGTTGAAGCGTTCATTTCCAGTAACAGTTTGAATTTTTAGGTTTCACTCTGTTTTCTCCTATATTGATAGATGTATTTGGAACTCTAAATCCAACACGGTTTGTGCTAGCTTCATGAAACTTGACAAAGTAAAGTAGTTTCACGTTCTATCTCTATATTCTGTTTCCTCTTGATGTAGCCCTAAGCAGTGACTGGTGAGAAATACTTTCATGGAAAAAGGTTGCCAAGCTTCCAAAAGTTACGAATCTCCAGAAATCTCAGCAAATATTTTTTCACCCAAACTGGATGATACTTTCAGGTAATAATCAGTACACGAAGGCGACTTGGTTCCCCAAATTTCGTTCTTCTATGTTGATGCGTTCATTTCCAGTAACAGTTTGAATTTTTAGGTTTCACTCTGTTTTCTCCTATATTGATACATGTATTTGGAACTCTAAATCCAACACGGTTTGTGCTAGCTTCTTGAAACTTGACACAGTAAAGTAGTTTCACGTTCTATCTCTATGTTTTGTTCCCTCTTGATGTAGCCCTATGCAGTGACTGGCGAGAAACTCTTTCATGGAAAGGGGTTGCCAAGCTTCCAAAAATTACGAATCTCCAGAAGTCTCAGCAAATATTTTTTCACCCAAACTGGATGATACTTTCAGGTAATGATCAGTACACTAAGGCGACTTGGTTCCCCAAAGTTCGTTCTTCTATGTTGAAGCGTTCATTTCCAGTAACAGTTTGAATTTTTAGGTTTCACTCTGTTTTCTCCTATATTGATATATGTATTTGGAACTCTAAATCCAACACGGTTTGTGCTAGCTTCTTGAAACTTGATACAGTAAAGTAGTTTCACATTCTATCTCTATGTTTTGTTTCCTCTTGCTGTAGCCCTAAGCAGTGACTGGCGAGAAACACTTTCATGGAGAGGGGTTGCCAAGCTTCCAAAAATTACGAATCTCCAAAAATCTCAGCAAATATTTTTCACCCAAACTGGATGATACTTTCAGGTAATGATCAGTACACTAAGGCGACTTGGTTCCCCAAAGTTCGTTCTTCTATGTTGAAGCGTTCATTTCCAGTAACAGTTTGAATTTTTAGGTTTCACTCTGTTTTCTCCTATATTGATACATGTATTTGGAACTCTAAATCCAACACGGTTTGTGCTAGCTTCTTGAAACTTGATACAGTAAAGTAGTTTCACGTTCTATCTCTATGTTTTGTTTCCTCTTGCTGTAGCCCTAAGCAGTGACTGGCGAGAACCACTTTCATGGAGAGGGGTTGCCAAGCTTCCAAAAATTACGAATCTCCAGAAATCTCAGCAAATATTTTTTCACCCAAACTGGATGATACTTTCAGGTAATGATCAGTACACGAAGGCGACTTGGTTCCCCAAATGTCGTTCTTCTATGTTGAAGCGTTCATTTCCAGTAACAGTTTGAATTTTTAGGTTTCACTCTGTTTTCTCCTATATTGATAGATGTATTTGGAACTCTAAATCCAACACGGTTTGTGCTAGCTTCATGAAACTTGACAAAGTAAAGTAGTTTCACGTTCTATCTCTATATTCTGTTTCCTCTTGATGTAGCCCTAAGCAGTGACTGGTGAGAAATACTTTCATGGAAAAAGGTTGCCAAGCTTCCAAAAGTTACGAATCTCCAGAATTCTCAGCAAATATTTTTTCACCCAAACTGGATGATACTTTCAGGTAATGATCAGTACACGAAGGCGACTTGGTTCCCCAAATTTCGTTCTTCTATGTTGAAGCGTTCATTTCCAGTAACAGTTTGAATTTTTAGGTTTCACTCTGTTTTCTCCTATATTGATAGATGTATTTGGAACTCTAAATCCAACACGGTTTGTGCTAGCTTCTTGAAACTTGACACAGTAAAGTAGTTTCACGTTCTATCTCTATATTCTGTTTCCTCTTGATGTAGCCCTAAGCAGTGACTGGTGAGAAATACTTTCATGGAAAAAGGTTGCCAAGCTTCCAAAAGTTACGAATCTCCAGAAATCTCAGCAAATATTTTTTCACCCAAACTGGATGATACTTTCAGGTAATGATCAGTACACGAAGGCGACTTGGTTCCCCAAATTTCGTTCTTCTATGTTGAAGCGTTCATTTCCAGTAACAGTTTGAATTTTTAGGTTTCACTCTGTTTTCTCCTATATTGATACATGTATTTGGAACTCTAAATCCAACACGGTTTGTGCTAGCTTCTTGAAACTTGACACAGTAAAGTAGTTTCACGTTCTATCTCTATGTTTTGTTTCCTCTTGATGTAGCACTAAGCAGTGACTGGCGAGAAACAATTTCATGGAAAGGGGTTGCCAAGCTTCCAAAAATTACGAATCTCCAGAAATCTCAGCAAATATTTTTTCACCCAAACTGGATGATACTTTCAGGTAATGATCAGTACACGAAGGCGACTTGGTTCCCCAAAGTTCGTTCTTCTATGTTGAAGCGTTCATTTCCAGTAACAGTTTGAATTTTTAGGTTTCACTCTGTTTTCTCCTATATTGATATATGTATTCGGAACTCTAAATCCAACACGGTTTGTGCTAGCTTCTTGAAACTTGATACAGTAAAGTAGTTTCACATTCTATCTCTATGTTTTGTTTCCTCTTGCTGTAGCCCTAAGCAGTGACTGGCGAGAAACACTTTCATGGAGAGGGGTTGCCAAGCTTCCAAAAATTACGAATCTCCAAAAATCTCAGCAAATATTTTTCACCCAAACTGGATGATACTTTCAGGTAATGATCAGTACACTAAGGCGACTTGGTTCCCCAAAGTTCGTTCTTCTATGTTGAAGCGTTCATTTCCAGTAACAGTTTGAATTTTTAGGTTTCACTCTGTTTTCTCCTATATTGATACATGTATTTGGAACTCTAAATCCAACACGGTTTGTGCTAGCTTCTTGAAACTTGATACAGTAAAGTAGTTTCACGTTCTATCTCTATGTTTTGTTTCCTCTTGCTGTAGCCCTAAGCAGTGACTGGCGAGAACCACTTTCATGGAGAGGGGTTGCCAAGCTTCCAAAAATTATGAATCTCCAGAAATCTCAGCAAATATTTTTTCACCCAAACTGGATGATACTTTCAGGTAATGATCAGTACACGAAGGCGACTTGGTTCCCCAAATGTCGCTCTTGTATGTTGAAGCGTTCATTTCCAGTAACAGTTTGAATTTTTAGGTTTCACTCTGTTTTCTCCTATATTGATAGATGTATTTGGAACTCTAAATCCAACACGGTTTGTGCTAGCTTCATGAAACTTGACAAAGTAAAGTAGTTTCACGTTCTATCTCTATATTCTGTTTCCTCTTGATGTAGCCCTAAGCAGTGACTGGTGAGAAATACTTTCATGGAAAAAGGTTGCCAAGCTTCCAAAAGTTACGAATCTCCAGAAATCTCAGCAAATATTTTTTCACCCAAACTGGATGATACTTTCAGGTAATGATCAGTACACGAAGGCGACTTGGTTCCCCAAATTTCGTTCTTCTATGTTGAAGCGTTCATTTCCAGTAACAGTTTGAATTTTTAGGTTTCACTCTGTTTTCTCCTATATTGATACATGTATTTGGAACTCTAAATCCAACACGGTTTGTGCTAGCTTCTTGAAACTTGACACAGTAAAGTAGTTTCACGTTCTATCTCTATATTCTGTTTCCTCTTGATGTAGCCCTAAGCAGTGACTGGTGAGAAATACTTTCATGGAAAAAGGTTGCCAAGCTTCCAAAAGTTACGAATCTCCAGAAATCTCAGCAAATATTTTTTCACCCAAACTGGATGATACTTTCAGGTAATGATCAGTACACGAAGGCGACTTGGTTCCCCAAATTTCGTTCTTCTATGTTGAAGCGTTCATTTCCAGTAACAGTTTGAATTTTTAGGTTTCACTCTGTTTTCTCCTATATTGATACATGTATTTGGAACTCTAAATCCAACACGGTTTGTGCTAGCTTCTTGAAACTTGACACAGTAAAGTAGTTTCACGTTCTATCTCTATGTTTTGTTTCCTCTTGATGTAGCCCTAAGCAGTGACTGGCGAGAAACAATTTCATGGAAAGGGGTTGCCAAGCTTCCAAAAATTACGAATCTCCAGAAATCTCAGCAAATATTTTTTCACCCAAACTGGATGATACTTTCAGGTAATGATCAGTACACTAAGGCGACTTGGTTCCCCAAAGTTCGTTCTTCTATGTTGAAGCGTTCATTTCCAGTAACAGTTTGAATTTTTAGGTTTCACTCTGTTTTCTCCTATATTGATACATGTATTTGGAACTCTAAATCCAACACGATTTGTGCTAGCTTCTTGAAACTTGATACAGTAAAGTAGTTTCACGTTCTATCTCTATGTTTTGTTTCCTCTTGCTGTAGCCCTAAGCAGTGACTGGCGAGAAACACTTTCATGGAGATGGGTTGCCAAGCTTCCAAATATTACGAATCTCCAAAAATCTCAGCAAATATTTTTTTCACCCAAACTGGATGATACTTTCAGGTAATGATCAGTACACTAAGGCGACTTGGTTCCCCAAAGTTCGTTCTTCTATGTTGAAGCGTTCATTTCCAGTAACAGTTTGAATTTTTAGGTTTCACTCTGTTTTCTCCTATATTGATACATGTATTTGGAACTCTAAATCCAACACGGTTTGTGCTAGCTTCTTGAAACTTGATACAGTAAAGTAGTTTCACGTTGTGTCTCTATGTTTTGTTTCCTCTTGCTGTAGCCCTAAGCAGTGACTGGCGAGAACCACTTTCATGGAGAGGGGTTGCCAAGCTTCCAAAAATTACGAATCTCCAGAAATCTCAGCAAATATTTTTTCACCCAAACTGGATGATACTTTCAGGTAATGATCAGTACACGAAGGCGACTTGGTTCCCCAAATGTCGTTCTTCTATCTTGAAGCGTTCATTTCCAGTAACAGTTTGAATTTTTAGGTTTCACTCTGTTTTCTCCTATATTGATAGATGTATTTGGAACTCTAAATCCAACACGGTTTTTGCTAGCTTCATGAAACTTGACAAAGTAAAGTAGTTTCACGTTCTATCTCTATATTCTGTTTCCTCTTGATGTAGCCCTAAGCATCGAGTGGCGAGAAACACTTTGATGGAAAAAGGTTACCAAGCTTCCAAAAGTTACGAATCTCCAGAAATCTCAGCAAATATTTTTTCACCCAAACTGGATGATACTTTCAGGTAATGATCAGTACACTAAGGCGACTTGGTTCCCCAAAGTTCGTTCTTCTATGTTGAAGCGTTCATTTCCAGTAACAGTTTGAATTTTTAGGTTTCACTCTGTTTTCTCCTATATTGATACATGTATTTGGAACTCTAAATCCAACACGGTTTGTGCTAGCTTCTTGAAACTTGACACAGTAAAGTAGTTTCACGTTCTATCTCTATGTTTTGTTTCCTCTTGCTGTAGCCCTAAGCAGTGACTGGCGAGAACCACTTTCATGGAGAGGGGTTGCCAAGCTTCCAAAAATTACGAATCTCCAGAAATCTCAGCAAATATTTTTTCACCCAAACTGGATGATACTTTCAGGTAATGATCAGTACACTAAGGCGACTTGGTTCCCCAAAGTTCGTTCTTCTATGTTGAAGCGTTCATTTCCAGTAACAGTTTGAATTTTTAGGTTTCACTCTGTTTTCTCCTATATTGATACATGTATTTGGAACTCTAAATCCAACACGGTTTGTGCTAGCTTCTTGAAACTTGATACAGTAAAGTAGTTTCACGTTCTATCTCTATATTCTGTTTCCTCTTGCTGTAGCCCTAAGCAGTGACTGGCGAGAACCACTTTCATGGAGAGGGGTTGCCAAGCTTCCAAAAATTACGAATCTCCAGAAATCTCAGCAAATATTTTTTCACCCAAACTGGATGATACTTTCAGGTAATGATCAGTACACGAAGGCGACTTGGTTCCCCAAATGTCGTTCTTCTATGTTGAAGCGTTCATTTCCAGTAACAGTTTGAATTTTTAGGTTTCACTCTGTTTTCTCCTATATTGATAGATGTATTTGGAACTCTAAATCCAACACGGTTTGTGCTAGCTTCATGAAACTTGACAAAGTAAAGTAGTTTCACGTTCTATCTCTATATTCTGTTTCCTCTTGATGTAGCCCTAAGCATCGAGTGGCGAGAAACACTTTCATGGAAAAAGGTTGCCAAGCTTCCAAAAGTTACGAATCTCCAGAAATCTCAGCAAATATTTTTTCACCCAAACTGGATGATACTTTCAGGTAATGATCAGTACACGTAGGCGACTTGGTTCCCCAAATTTCGTTCTTCTATGTTGAAGCGTTCATTTCCAGTAACAGTTTGAATTTTTAGGTTTCACTCTGTTTTCTCCTATATTGATAGATGTATTTTTAACTCTAAATCCAACAAGGTTTGTGCTAGCTTCTTGAAACTTGATACAGTAAAGTAGTTTCACGTTCTATCTCTATGTTTTGTTTCCTCTTGCTGTAGCCCTAAGCAGTGACTGGCGAGAACCACTTTCATGGAGAGGGGTTGCCAAGCTTCCAAAAATTACGAATCTCCAAAAATCTCAGCAAATATTTTTTCACCCAAACTGGATGATACTTTCAGGTAATGATCAGTACACTAAGGCGACTTGGTTCCCCAAAGTTCGTTCTTCTATGTTGAAGCGTTCATTTCCAGTAACAGTTTGAATTTTTAGGTTTCACTCTGTTTTCTCCTATATTGATACATGTATTTGGAACTCTAAATCCAACACGGTTTGTGCTAGCTTCTTGAAACTTGACACAGTAAAGTAGTTTCACGTTCTATCTCTATGTTTTGTTTCCTCTTGCTGTAGCCCTAAGCAGTGACTGGCGAGAACCACTTTCATGGAGAGGGGTTGCCAAGCTTCCAAAAATTACGAATCTCCAGAAATCTCAGCAAATATTTTTTCACCCAAACTGGATGATACTTTCAGGTAATGATCAGTACACGAAGGCGACTTGGTTCCCCAAGTGTCGTTCTTCTATGTTGAAGCGTTCATTTCCAGTAACACTTTGAATTTTTAGGTTTCACTCTGTTTTCTCCTATATTGATAGATGTATTTGGAACTCTAAATCCAACACGGTTTGTGCTAGCTTCATGAAACTTGACAAAGTAAAGTAGTTTCACGTTCTATCTCTATATTCTGTTTCCTCTTGATGTAGCCCTAAGCAGTGACTGGTGAGAAACACTTTCATGGAAAAAGGTTGCCAAGCTTCCAAAAGTTACGAATCTCCAGAAATCTCAGCAAATATTTTTTCACCCAAACTGGATGATACTTTCAGGTAATGATCAGTACACGAAGGCGACTTGGTTCCCCAAATGTCGTTCTTCTATGTTGAAGCGTTCATTTCCAGTAACAGTTTGAATTTTTAGGTTTCACTCTGTTTTCTCCTATATTGATAGATGTATTTGGAACTCTAAATCCAACACGGTTTGTGCTAGCTTCATGAAACGTGACAAAGTAAAGTAGTTTCACGTTCTATCTCTATATTCTGTTTCCTCTTGATGTAGCCCTAAGCATCGAGTGGCGAGAAACACTTTGATGGAAAAAGGTTGCCAAGCTTCCAAAAGTTACGAATCTCCAGAAATCTCAGCAAATATTTTTTCACCCAAACTGGATGATACTTTCAGGTAATGATCAGTACACGTAGGCGACTTGGTTCCCCAAATTTCGTTCTTCTATGTTGAAGCGTTCATTTCCAGTAACAGTTTGAATTTTTAGGTTTCACTCTGTTTTCTCCTATATTGATAGATGTATTTGGAACTCTAAATCCAACAAGGTTTGTGCTAGCTTCTTGAAACTTGACACAGTAAAGTAGTTTCACGTTCTATCTCTATGTTTTGTTTCCTCTTGCTGTAGCCCTAAGCAGTGACTGGCGAGAACCACTTTCATGGAGAGGGGTTGCCAAGCTTCCAAAAATTACGAATCTCCAAAAATCTCAGCAAATATTTTTTCACCCAAACTGGATGATACTTTCAGGTAATGATCAGTACACTAAGGCGACTTGGTTCCCCAAAGTTCGTTCTTCTATGTTGAAGCGTTCATTTCCAGTAACAGTTTGAATTTTTAGGTTTCACTCTGTTTTCTCCTATATTGATACATGTATTTGGAACTCTAAATCCAACACGGTTTGTGCTAGCTTCTTGAAACTTGACACAGTAAAGTAGTTTCACGTTCTATCTCTATGTTTTGTTTCCTCTTGATGTAGCCCTAAGCAGTGACTGGCGAGAAACACTTTCATGGAAAGGGGTTGCCAAGCTTCCAAAAATTACGAATCTCCAGAAATCTCAGCAAATATTTTTTCACCCAAACTGGATGATACTTTCAGGTAATGATCAGTACACGAAGGCGACTTGGTTCCCCAAAGTTCGTTCTTCTATGTTGAAGCGTTCATTTCCAGTAACAGTTTGAATTTTTAGGTTTCACTCTGTTTTCTCCTATATTGATACATGTATTTGGAACTCTAAATCCAACACGGTTTGTGCTAGCTTCTTGAAACTTGACACAGTAAAGTAGTTTCACGTTCTATCTCTATGTTTTGTTTCCTCTTGATGTAGCCCTAAGCAGTGACTGGCGAGAAACACTTTCATGGAAAGGGGTTGCCAAGCTTCCAAAAATTACGAATCTCCAGAAATCTCAGCAAATATTTTTTCACCCAAACTGGATGATACTTTCAGGTAATGATCAGTACACGAAGGCGACTTGGTTCCCCAAAGTTCGTTCTTCTATGTTGAAGCGTTCATTTCCAGTAACAGTTTGAATTTTTAGGTTTCACTCTGTTTTCTCCTATATTGATACATGTATTTGGAACTCTAAATCCAACACGGTTTGTGCTAGCTTCTTGAAACTTGATACAGTAAAGTAGTTTCACGTTCTATCTCTATGTTTTGTTTCCTCTTGCTGTAGCCCTAAGCAGTGACTGGCGAGAAACACTTTCATGGAGAGGGGTTGCCAAGCTTCCAAAAATTACGAATCTCCAGAAATCTCAGCAAATATTTTTTCACCCAAACTGGATGATACTTTCAGGTAATGATCAGTACACGAAGGCGACTTGGTTCCCCAAATGTCGTTCTTCTATGTTGAAGCGTTCATTTCCAGTAACACTTTGAATTTTTAGGTTTCACTCTGTTTTCTCCTATATTGATAGATGTATTTGGAACTCTAAATCCAACACGGTTTGTGCTAGCTTCATGAAACTTGACAAAGTAAAGTAGTTTCACGTTCTATCTCTATATTCTGTTTCCTCTTGATGTAGCCCTAAGCAGTGACTGGTGAGAAACACTTTCATGGAAAAAGGTTGCCAAGCTTCCAAAAGTTACGAATCTCCAGAAATCTCAGCAAATATTTTTTCACCCAAACTGGATGATACTTTCAGGTAATGATCAGTACACGAAGGCGACTTGGTTCCCCAAATTTCGTTCTTCTATGTTGAAGCGTTCATTTCCAGTAACAGTTTGAATTTTTAGGTTTCACTCTGTTTTCTCCTATATTGATAGATGTATTTGGAACTCTAAATCCAACACGGTTTGTGCTAGCTTCATGAAACGTGACAAAGTAAAGTAGTTTCACGTTCTATCTCTATATTCTGTTTCCTCTTGATGTAGCCCTAAGCATCGAGTGGCGAGAAACACTTTGATGGAAAAAGGTTGCCAAGCTTCCAAAAGTTACGAATCTCCAGAAATCTCAGCAAATATTTTTTCACCCAAACTGGATGATACTTTCAGGTAATGATCAGTACACGTAGGCGACTTGGTTCCCCAAATTTCGTTCTTCTATGTTGAAGCGTTCATTTCCAGTAACAGTTTGAATTTTTAGGTTTCACTCTGTTTTCTCCTATATTGAAGGATGTATTTGGAACTCTAAATCCAACAAGGTTTGTGCTAGCTTCTTGAAACTTGATACAGTAAAGTAGTTTCACGTTCTATCTCTATGTTTTGTTTCCTCTTGCTGTAGCCCTAAGCAGTGACTGGCGAGAACCACTTTCATGGAGAGGGGTTGCCAAGCTTCCAAAAATTACGAATCTCCAAAAATCTCAGCAAATATTTTTTCACCCAAACTGGATGATACTTTCAGGTAATGATCAGTACACTAAGGCGACTTGGTTCCCAAAATTTCGTTCTTCTAGGTGGAAGCGTTCATTTCCAGTAACAGTTTGAATTTTTAGGTTTCACTCTGTTTTCTCCTATATTGATACATGTATTTGGAACTCTAAATCCAACACGGTTTGTGCTAGCTTCTTGAAACTTGACACAGTAAAGTAGTTTCAGGTTCTATCTCTATGTTTTGTTTCCTCTTGCTGTAGCCCTAAGCAGTGACTGGCGAGAACCACTTTCATGGAGAGGGGTTGCCAAGCTTCCAAAAATTACGAATCTCCAGAAATCTCAGCAAATATTTTTTCACCCAAACTGGATGATACTTTCAGGTAATGATCAGTACACTAAGGCGACTTGGTTCCCCAAAGTTCGTTCTTCTATGATGAAGCGTTCATTTCCAGTAACAGTTTGAATTTTTAGGTTTCACTCTGTTTTCTCCTATATTGATACATGTATTTGGAACTCTAAATCCAACACGGTTTGTGCTAGCTTCTTGAAACTTGATACAGTAAAGTAGTTTCACGTTGTATCTCTATGTTTTGTTTCCTCTTGCTGTAGCCCTAAGCAGTGACTGGCGAGAACCACTTTCATGGAGAGGGGTTGCCAAGCTTCCAAAAATTACGAATCTCCAGAAATCTCAGCAAATATTTTTTCACCCAAACTGGATGATACTTTCAGGTAATGATCAGTACACGAAGGCGACTTGGTTCCCCAAATGTCGTTCTTCTATCTTGAAGCGTTCATTTCCAGTAACAGTTTGAATTTTTAGGTTTCACTCTGTTTTCTCCTATATTGATAGATGTATTTGGAACTCTAAATCCAACACGGTTTTTGCTAGCTTCATGAAACTTGACAAAGTAAAGTAGTTTCACGTTCTATCTCTATATTCTGTTTCCTCTTGATGTAGCCCTAAGCATCGAGTGGCGAGAAACACTTTGATGGAAAAAGGTTGCCAAGCTTCCAAAAGTTACGAATCTCCAGAAATCTCAGCAAATATTTTTTCACCCAAACTGGATGATACTTTCAGGTAATGATCAGTACACTATGGCGACTTGGTTCCCCAAAGTTCGTTCTTCTATGTTGAAGCGTTCATTTCCAGTAACAGTTTGAATTTTTAGGTTTCACTCTGTTTTCTCCTATATTGATACATGTATTTGGAACTCTAAATCCAACACGGTTTGTGCTAGCTTCTTGAAACTTGACACAGTAAAGTAGTTTCACGTTCTATCTCTATGTTTTGTTTCCTCTTGCTGTAGCCCTAAGCAGTGACTGGCGAGAACCACTTTCATGGAGAGGGGTTGCCAAGCTTCCAAAAATTACGAATCTCCAGAAATCTCAGCAAATATTTTTTCACCCAAACTGGATGATACTTTCAGGTAATGATCAGTACACTAAGGCGACTTGGTTCCCCAAAGTTCGTTCTTCTATGTTGAAGCGTTCATTTCCAGTAACAGTTTGAATTTTTAGGTTTCACTCTGTTTTCTCCTATATTGATACATGTATTTGGAACTCTAAATCCAACACGGTTTGTGCTAGCTTCTTGAAACTTGATACAGTAAAGTAGTTTCACGTTCTATCTCTATATTCTGTTTCCTCTTGCTGTAGCCCTAAGCAGTGACTGGCGAGAACCACTTTCATGGAGAGGGGTTGCCAAGCTTCCAAAAATTACGAATCTCCAGAAATCTCAGCAAATATTTTTTCACCCAAACTGGATGATACTTTCAGGTAATGATCAGTACACGAAGGCGACTTGGTTCCCCAAATGTCGTTCTTCTATGTTGAAGCGTTCATTTCCAGTAACAGTTTGAATTTTTAGGTTTCACTCTGTTTTCTCCTATATTGATAGATGTATTTGGAACTCTAAATCCAACACGGTTTGTGCTAGCTTCATGAAACTTGACAAAGTAAAGTAGTTTCACGTTCTATCTCTATATTCTGTTTCCTCTTGTTGTAGCCCTAAGCATCGAGTGGCGAGAAACACTTTCATGGAAAAAGGTTGCCAAGCTTCCAAAAGTTACGAATCTCCAGAAATCTCAGCAAATATTTTTTCACCCAAACTGGATGATACTTTCAGGTAATGATCAGTACACGTAGGCGACTTGGTTCCCCAAATTTCGTTCTTCTATGTTGAAGCGTTCATTTCCAGTAACAGTTTGAATTTTTAGGTTTCACTCTGTTTTCTCCTATATTGATAGATGTATTTTTAACTCTAAATCCAACAAGGTTTGTGCTAGCTTCTTGAAACTTGATACAGTAAAGTAGTTTCACGTTCTATCTCTATGTTTTGTTTCCTCTTGCTGTAGCCCTAAGCAGTGACTGGCGAGAACCACTTTCATGGAGAGGGGTTGCCAAGCTTCCAAAAATTACGAATCTCCAAAAATCTCAGCAAATATTTTTTCACCCAAACTGGATGATACTTTCAGGTAATGATCAGTACACTAAGGCGACTTGGTTCCCCAAAGTTCGTTCTTCTATGTTGAAGCGTTCATTTCCAGTAACAGTTTGAATTTTTAGGTTTCACTCTGTTTTCTCCTATATTGATACATGTATTTGGAACTCTAAATCCAACACGGTTTGTGCTAGCTTCTTGAAACTTGACACAGTAAAGTAGTTTCACGTTCTATCTCTATGTTTTGTTTCCTCTTGATGTAGCCCTAAGCAGTGACTGGCGAGAAACACTTTCATGGAAAGGGGTTGCCAAGCTTCCAAAAATTACGAATCTCCAGAAATCTCAGCAAATATTTTTTCACCCAAACTGGATGATACTTTCAGGTAATGATCAGTACACGAAGGCGACTTGGTTCCCCAAAGTTCGTTCTTCTATGTTGAAGCGTTCATTTCCAGTAACAGTTTGAATTTTTAGGTTTCACTCTGTTTTCTCCTATATTGATACATGTATTTGGAACTCTAAATCCAACACGGTTTGTGCTAGCTTCTTGAAACTTGATACAGTAAAGTAGTTTCACGTTCTATCTCTATGTTTTGTTTCCTCTTGCTGTAGCCCTAAGCAGTGACTGGCGAGAACCACTTTCATGGAGAGGGGTTGCCAAGCTTCCAAAAATTACGAATCTCCAGAAATCTCAGCAAATATTTTTTCACCCAAACTGGATGATACTTTCAGGTAATGATCAGTACACGAAGGCGACTTGGTTCCCCAAATGTCGTTCTTCTATGTTGAAGCGTTCATTTCCAGTAACACTTTGAATTTTTAGGTTTCACTCTGTTTTCTCCTATATTGATAGATGTATTTGGAACTCTAAATCCAACACGGTTTGTGCTAGCTTCATGAAACTTGACAAAGTAAAGTAGTTTCACGTTCTATCTCTATATTCTGTTTCCTCTTGATGTAGCCCTAAGCAGTGACTGGTGAGAAACACTTTCATGGAAAAAGGTTGCCAAGCTTCCAAAAGTTACGAATCTCCAGAAATCTCAGCAAATATTTTTTCACCCAAACTGGATGATACTTTCAGGTAATGATCAGTACACGAAGGCGACTTGGTTCCCCAAATTTCGTTCTTCTATGTTGAAGCGTTCATTTCCAGTAACAGTTTGAATTTTTAGGTTTCACTCTGTTTTCTCCTATATTGATAGATGTATTTGGAACTCTAAATCCAACACGGTTTGTGCTAGCTTCATGAAACGTGACAAAGTAAAGTAGTTTCACGTTCTATCTCTATATTCTGTTTCCTCTTGATGTAGCCCTAAGCATCGAGTGGCGAGAAACACTTTGATGGAAAAAGGTTGCCAAGCTTCCAAAAGTTACGAATCTCCAGAAATCTCAGCAAATATTTTTTCACCCAAACTGGATGATACTTTCAGGTAATGATCAGTACACGTAGGCGACTTGGTTCCCCAAATTTCGTTCTTCTATGTTGAAGCGTTCATTTCCAGTAACAGTTTGAATTTTTAGGTTTCACTCTGTTTTCTCCTATATTGATAGATGTATTTGGAACTCTAAATCCAACAAGGTTTGTGCTAGCTTCTTGAAACTTGACACAGTAAAGTAGTTTCACGTTCTATCTCTATGTTTTGTTTCCTCTTGCTGTAGCCCTAAGCAGTGACTGGCGAGAACCACTTTCATGGAGAGGGGTTGCCAAGCTTCCAAAAATTACGAATCTCCAAAAATCTCAGCAAATATTTTTTCACCCAAACTGGATGATACTTTCAGGTAATGATCAGTACACT
Organism: Spermophilus citellus; assembly: GCF_964194105.1. Taxonomy (NCBI): domain Eukaryota; kingdom Metazoa; phylum Chordata; class Mammalia; order Rodentia; family Sciuridae; genus Spermophilus; species Spermophilus citellus. The sequence goes on along the minus strand of NC_138197.1, from coordinate 12,135,783 downwards.
AAGGCGACTTGGTTCCCCAAAGTTCGTTCTTCTATGTTGAAGCGTTCATTTCCAGTAACAGTTTGAATTTTTAGGTTTCACTCTGTTTTCTCCTATATTGATACATGTATTTGGAACTCTAAATCCAACACGGTTTGTGCTAGCTTCTTGAAACTTGACACAGTAAAGTAGTTTCACGTTCTATCTCTATGTTTTGTTTCCTCTTGATGTAGCCCTAAGCAGTGACTGGCGAGAAACACTTTCATGGAAAGGGGTTGCCAAGCTTCCAAAAATTACGAATCTCCAGAAATCTCAGCAAATATTTTTTCACCCAAACTGGATGATACTTTCAGGTAATGATCAGTACACGAAGGCGACTTGGTTCCCCAAAGTTCGTTCTTCTATGTTGAAGCGTTCATTTCCAGTAACAGTTTGAATTTTTAGGTTTCACTCTGTTTTCTCCTATATTGATACATGTATTTGGAACTCTAAATCCAACACGGTTTGTGCTAGCTTCTTGAAACTTGATACAGTAAAGTAGTTTCACGTTCTATCTCTATGTTTTGTTTCCTCTTGCTGTAGCCCTAAGCAGTGACTGGCGAGAAACACTTTCATGGAGAGGGGTTGCCAAGCTTCCAAAAATTACGAATCTCCAGAAATCTCAGCAAATATTTTTTCACCCAAACTGGATGATACTTTCAGGTAATGATCAGTACACGAAGGCGACTTGGTTCCCCAAATGTCGTTCTTCTATGTTGAAGCGTTCATTTCCAGTAACACTTTGAATTTTTAGGTTTCACTCTGTTTTCTCCTATATTGATAGATGTATTTGGAACTCTAAATCCAACACGGTTTGTGCTAGCTTCATGAAACTTGACAAAGTAAAGTAGTTTCACGTTCTATCTCTATATTCTGTTTCCTCTTGATGTAGCCCTAAGCAGTGACTGGTGAGAAACACTTTCATGGAAAAAGGTTGCCAAGCTTCCAAAAGTTACGAATCTCCAGAAATCTCAGCAAATATTTTTTCACCCAAACTGGATGATACTTTCAGGTAATGATCAGTACACGAAGGCGACTTGGTTCCCCAAATTTCGTTCTTCTATGTTGAAGCGTTCATTTCCAGTAACAGTTTGAATTTTTAGGTTTCACTCTGTTTTCTCCTATATTGATAGATGTATTTGGAACTCTAAATCCAACACGGTTTGTGCTAGCTTCATGAAACGTGACAAAGTAAAGTAGTTTCACGTTCTATCTCTATATTCTGTTTCCTCTTGATGTAGCCCTAAGCATCGAGTGGCGAGAAACACTTTGATGGAAAAAGGTTGCCAAGCTTCCAAAAGTTACGAATCTCCAGAAATCTCAGCAAATATTTTTTCACCCAAACTGGATGATACTTTCAGGTAATGATCAGTACACGTAGGCGACTTGGTTCCCCAAATTTCGTTCTTCTATGTTGAAGCGTTCATTTCCAGTAACAGTTTGAATTTTTAGGTTTCACTCTGTTTTCTCCTATATTGAAGGATGTATTTGGAACTCTAAATCCAACAAGGTTTGTGCTAGCTTCTTGAAACTTGATACAGTAAAGTAGTTTCACGTTCTATCTCTATGTTTTGTTTCCTCTTGCTGTAGCCCTAAGCAGTGACTGGCGAGAACCACTTTCATGGAGAGGGGTTGCCAAGCTTCCAAAAATTACGAATCTCCAAAAATCTCAGCAAATATTTTTTCACCCAAACTGGATGATACTTTCAGGTAATGATCAGTACACTAAGGCGACTTGGTTCCCAAAATTTCGTTCTTCTAGGTGGAAGCGTTCATTTCCAGTAACAGTTTGAATTTTTAGGTTTCACTCTGTTTTCTCCTATATTGATACATGTATTTGGAACTCTAAATCCAACACGGTTTGTGCTAGCTTCTTGAAACTTGACACAGTAAAGTAGTTTCAGGTTCTATCTCTATGTTTTGTTTCCTCTTGCTGTAGCCCTAAGCAGTGACTGGCGAGAACCACTTTCATGGAGAGGGGTTGCCAAGCTTCCAAAAATTACGAATCTCCAGAAATCTCAGCAAATATTTTTTCACCCAAACTGGATGATACTTTCAGGTAATGATCAGTACACTAAGGCGACTTGGTTCCCCAAAGTTCGTTCTTCTATGATGAAGCGTTCATTTCCAGTAACAGTTTGAATTTTTAGGTTTCACTCTGTTTTCTCCTATATTGATACATGTATTTGGAACTCTAAATCCAACACGGTTTGTGCTAGCTTCTTGAAACTTGACACAGTAAAGTAGTTTCACGTTCTATCTCTATGTTTTGTTTCCTCTTGATGTAGCCCTAAGCAGTGACTGGAGAGAAACACTTTCATGGAGAGGGGTTTCCAAGCTTCCAAAAATTACGAATCTCCAGAAATCTCAGCAAATATTTTTCACCCAAACTGGATGATACTTTCAGGTAATGATCAGTACACTAAGGCGACTTGGTTCCCCAAAGTTCGTTCTTCTATGTTGAAGCGTTCATTTCCAGTAACAGTTTGAATTTTTAGGTTTCACTCTGTTTTCTCCTATATTGATACATGTATTTGGAACTCTAAATCCAACACGGTTTGTGCTAGCTTCTTGAAACTTGATACAGTAAAGTAGTTTCACGTTCTATCTCTATGTTTTGTTTCCTCTTGCTGTAGCCCTAAGCAGTGACTGGCGAGAACCACTTTCATGGAGAGGGGTTGCCAAGCTTCCAAAAATTACGAATCTCCAGAAATCTCAGCAAATATTTTTTCACCCAAACTGGATGATACTTTCAGGTAATGATCAGTACACGAAGGCGACCTGGTTCCCCAAATGTCGTTCTTCTATGTTGAAGCGTTCATTTCCAGTAACAGTTTGAATTTTTAGGTTTCACTCTGTTTTCTCCTATATTGATAGATGTATTTGGAACTCTAAATCCAACACGGTTTGTGCTAGCTTCATGAAACTTGACAAAGTAAAGTAGTTTCACGTTCTATCTCTATATTCTGTTTCCTCTTGATGTAGCCCTAAGCATCGAGTGGCGAGAAACACTTTCATGGAAAAAGGTTGCCAAGCTTCCAAAAGTTACGAATCTCCAGAAATCTCAGCAAATATTTTTTCACCCAAACTGGATGATACTTTCAGGTAATGATCAGTACACGTAGGCGACTTGGTTCCCCAAAGTTCGTTCTTCTATGTTGAAGCGTTCATTTCCAGTAACAGTTTGAATTTTTAGGTTTCACTCTGTTTTCTCCTATATTGATACATGTATTTGGAACTCTAAATCCAACACGGTTTGTGCTAGCTTCTTGAAACTTGATACAGTAAATTAGTTTCACGTTCTATCTCTATGTTTTGTTTCCTCTTGCTGTAGCCCTAAGCAGTGACTGGCGAGAACCACTTTCATGGAGAGGGGTTGCCAAGCTTCCAAAAATTACGAATCTCCAGAAATCTCAGCAAATATTTTTTCACCCAAACTGGATGATACTTTCAGGTAATGATCAGTACACGAAGGCGACTTGGTTCCCCAAATGTCGTTCTTCTATGTTGAAGCGTTCATTTCCAGTAACAGTTTGAATTTTTAGGTTTCACTCTGTTTTCTCCTATATTGATACATGTATTTGGAACTCTAAATCCAACACGGTTTGTGCTAGCTTCATGAAACTTGACAAAGTAAAGTAGTTTCACGTTCTATCTCTATATTCTATTTCCTCTTGATGTAGCCCTAAGCAGTGACTGGTGAGAAATACTTTCATGGAAAAAGGTTGCCAAGCTTCCAAAAGTTACGAATCTCCAGAAATCTCAGCAAATATTTTTTCACCCAAACTGGATGATACTTTCAGGTAATGATCAGTACACGAAGGCGACTTGGTTCCCCAAATTTCGTTCTTCTATGTTGAAGCGTTCATTTCCAGTAACAGTTTGAATTTTTAGGTTTCACTCTGTTTTCTCCTATATTGATAGATGTATTTGGAACTCTAAATCCAACACGGTTTGTGCTAGCTTCTTGAAACTTGACACAGTAAAGTAGTTTCACGTTCTATCTCTATGTTTTGTTTCCTCTTGATGTAGCCCTAAGCAGTGACTGGCGAGAAACACTTTCATGGAAAGGGGTTGCCAAGCTTCCAAAAATTACGAATCTCCAGAAATCTCAGCAAATATTTTTTCACCCAAACTGGATGATACTTTCAGGTAATGATCAGTACACTAAGGCGACTTGGTTCCCCAAAGTTCGTTCTTCTATGTTGAAGCGTTCATTTCCAGTAACACTTTGAATTTTTAGGTTTCACTCTGTTTTCTCCTATTTTGATACATGTATTTGGAACTCTAAATCCAACACGGTTTGTGCTAGCTTCTTGAAACTTGATACAGTAAAGTAGTTTCACGTTCTATCTCTATGTTTTGTTTCCTCTTGCTGTAGCCCTAAGCAGTGACTGGCGAGAACCACTTTCATGGAGAGGGGTTGCCAAGCTTCCAAAAATTACGAATCTCCAGAAATCTCAGCAAATATTTTTTCACCCAAACTGGATGATACTTTCAGGTAATGATCAGTACACGAAGGCGACTTGGTTCCCCAAATGTCGTTCTTCTATGTTGAAGCGTTCATTTCCAGTAACAGTTTGAATTTTTAGGTTTCACTCTGTTTTCTCCTATATTGATAGATGTATTTGGAACTCTAAATCCAACACGGTTTGTGCTAGCTTCATGAAACTTGACAAAGTAAAGTAGTTTCACGTTCTATCTCTATATTCTGTTTCCTCTTGATGTAGCCCTAAGCAGTGACTGGTGAGAAATACTTTCATGGAAAAAGGTTGCCAAGCTTCCAAAAGTTACGAATCTCCAGAAATCTCAGCAAATATTTTTTCACCCAAACTGGATGATACTTTCAGGTAATGATCAGTACACGAAGGCGACTTGGTTCCCCAAATTTTGTTCTTCTATGTTGAAGCGTTCATTTCCAGTAACAGTTTGAATTTTTAGGTTTCACTCTGTTTTCTCCTATATTGATACATGTATTTGGAACTCTAAATCCAACACGGTTTGTGCTAGCTTCTTGAAACTTGACACAGTAAAGTATTTTCACGTTCTATCTCTATGTTTTGTTTCCTCTTGATGTAGCCCTAAGCAGTGACTGGCGAGAAACACTTTCATGGAAAGGGGTTGCCAAGCTTCCAAAAATTACGAATCTCCAGAAATCTCAGCAAATATTTTTTCACCCAAACTGGATGATACTTTCAGGTAATGATCAGTACACTAAGGCGACTTGGTTCCCCAAAGTTCGTTCTTCTATGTTGAAGCGTTCATTTCCAGTAACAGTTTGAATTTTTAGGTTTCACTCTGTTTTCTCCTATATTGATACATGTATTTGGAACTCTAAATCCAACACGGTTTGTGCTAGCTTCTTGAAACTTGATACAGTAAAGTAGTTTCACGTTCTATCTCTATGTTTTGTTTCCTCTTGCTGTAGCCCTAAGCAGTGACTGGCGAGAACCACTTTCATGGAGAGGGGTTGCCAAGCTTCCAAAAATTACGAATCTCCAGAAATCTCAGCAAATATTTTTTCACCCAAACTGGATGATACTTTCAGGTAATGATCAGTACACGAAGGCGACTTGGTTCCCCAAATGTCGTTCTTCTATGTTGAAGCGTTCATTTCCAGTAACACTTTGAATTTTTAGGTTTCACTCTGTTTTCTCCTATATTGATAGATGTATTTGGAACTCTAAATCCAACACGGTTTGTGCTAGCTTCATGAAACTTGACAAAGTAAAGTAGTTTCACGTTCTATCTCTATATTCTGTTTCCTCTTGATGTAGCCCTAAGCAGTGACTGGTGAGAAACACTTTCATGGAAAAAGGTTGCCAAGCTTCCAAAAGTTACGAATCTCCAGAAATCTCAGCAAATATTTTTTCACCCAAACTGGATGATACTTTCAGGTAATGATCAGTACACGAAGGCGACTTGGTTCCCCAAATTTCGTTCTTCTATGTTGAAGCGTTCATTTCCAGTAACAGTTTGAATATTTAGGTTACACTCTGTTTTCTCCTATATTGATAGATGTATTTGGAACTCTAAATCCAACACGGTTTGTGCTAGCTTCATGAAACGTGACAAAGTAAAGTAGTTTCACGTTCTATCTCTATATTCTGTTTCCTCTTGATGTAGCCCTAAGCATCGAGTGGCGAGAAACACTTTGATGGAAAAAGGTTGCCAAGCTTCCAAAAGTTACGAATCTCCAGAAATCTCAGCAAATATTTTTTCACCCAAACTGGATGATACTTTCAGGCAATGATCAGTACACGTAGGCGACTTGGTTCCCCAAATTTCGTTCTTCTATGTTGAAGCGTTCATTTCCAGTAACAGTTTGAATTTTTAGGTTTCACTCTGTTTTCTCCTATATTGATAGATGTATTTGGAACTCTAAATCCAACAAGGTTTGTGCTAGCTTCTTGAAACTTGATACAGTAAAGTAGTTTCACGTTCTATCTCTATGTTTTGTTTCCTCTTGCTGTAGCCCTAAGCAGTGACTGGCGAGAACCACTTTCATGGAGAGGGGTTGCCAAGCTTCCAAAAATTACGAATCTCCAAAAATCTCAGCAAATATTTTTTCACCCAAACTGGATGATACTTTCAGGTAATGATCAGTACACTAAGGCGACTTGGTTCCCCAAATTTCGTTCTTCTAGGTGGAAGCGTTCATTTCCAGTAACAGTTTGAATTTTTAGGTTTCACTCTGTTTTCTCCTATATTGATACATGTATTTGGAACTCTAAATCCAACACGGTTTGTGCTAGCTTCTTGAAACTTGACACAGTAAAGTAGTTTCAGGTTCTATCTCTATGTTTTGTTTCCTCTTGCTGTAGCCCTAAGCAGTGACTGGCGAGAACCACTTTCATGGAGAGGGGTTGCCAAGCTTCCAAAAATTACGAATCTCCAGAAATCTCAGCAAATATTTTTTCACCCAAACTGGATGATACTTTCAGGTAATGATCAGTACACGAAGGCGACTTGGTTCCCCAAATGTCGTTCTTCTATGTTGAAGCGTTCATTTCCAGTAACAGTTTGAATTTTTAGGTTTCACTCTGTTTTCTCCTATATTGATACATGTATTTGGAACTCTAAATCCAACACGGTTTGTGCTAGCTTCATGAAACTTGACAAAGTAAAGTAGTTTCACGTTCTATCTCTATATTCTATTTCCTCTTGATGTAGCCCTAAGCAGTGACTGGTGAGAAATACTTTCATGGAAAAAGGTTGCCAAGCTTCCAAAAGTTACGAATCTCCAGAAATCTCAGCAAATATTTTTTCACCCAAACTGGATGATACTTTCAGGTAATGATCAGTACACGAAGGCGACTTGGTTCCCCAAATTTCGTTCTTCTATGTTGAAGCGTTCATTTCCAGTAACAGTTTGAATTTTTAGGTTTCACTCTGTTTTCTCCTATATTGATACATGTATTTGGAACTCTAAATCCAACACGGTTTGTGCTAGCTTCTTGAAACTTGACACAGTAAAGTAGTTTCACGTTCTATCTCTATGTTTTGTTTCCTCTTGATGTAGCCCTAAGCAGTGACTGGCGAGAAACACTTTCATGGAAAGGGGTTGCCAAGCTTCCAAAAATTACGAATCTCCAGAAATCTCAGCAAATATTTTTTCACCCAAACTGGATGATACTTTCAGGTAATGATCAGTACACTAAGGCGACTTGGTTCCCCAAATGTCGTTCTTCTATGTTGAAGCGTTCATTTCCAGTAACAGTTTGAATTTTTAGGTTTCACTCTGTTTTCTCCTATATTGATACATGTATTTGGAACTCTAAATCCAACACGGTTTGTGCTAGCTTCTTGAAACTTGATACAGTAAAGTAGTTTCACGTTCTATCTCTATGTTTTGTTTCCTCTTGCTGTAGCCCTAAGCAGTGACTGGCGAGAAACACTTTCATGGAGAGGGGTTGCCAAGCTTCCAAAAATTACGAATCTCCAAAAATCTCAGCAAATATTTTTTCACCCAAACTGGATGATACTTTCAGGTAATGATCAGTACACTAAGGCGACTTGGTTCCCCAAAGTTCGTTCTTCTATGTTGAAGCGTTCATTTCCAGTAACACTTTGAATTTTTAGGTTTCACTCTGTTTTCTCCTATATTGATACATGTATTTGGAACTCTAAATCCAACACGGTTTGTGCTAGCTTCTTGAAACTTGATACAGTAAAGTAGTTTCACGTTCTATCTCTATGTTTTGTTTCCTCTTGCTGTAGCCCTAAGCAGTGACTGGCGAGAACCACTTTCATGGAGAGGGGTTGCCAAGCTTCCAAAAATTACGAATCTCCAGAAATCTCAGCAAATATTTTTTCACCCAAACTGGATGATACTTTCAGGTAATGATCAGTACACGAAGGCGACTTGGTTCCCCAAATGTCGTTCTTCTATGTTGAAGCGTTCATTTCCAGTAACAGTTTGAATTTTTAGGTTTCACTCTGTTTTCTCCTATATTGATAGATGTATTTGGAACTCTAAATCCAACACGGTTTGTGCTAGCTTCATGAAACTTGACAAAGTAAAGTAGTTTCACGTTCTATCTCTATATTCTGTTTCCTCTTGATGTAGCCCTAAGCAGTGACTGGTGAGAAATACTTTCATGGAAAAAGGTTGCCAAGCTTCCAAAAGTTACGAATCTCCAGAAATCTCAGCAAATATTTTTTCACCCAAACTGGATGATACTTTCAGGTAATGATCAGTACACGAAGGCGACTTGGTTCCCCAAATTTTGTTCTTCTATGTTGAAGCGTTCATTTCCAGTAACAGTTTGAATTTTTAGGTTTCACTCTGTTTTCTCCTATATTGATACATGTATTTGGAACTCTAAATCCAACACGGTTTGTGCTAGCTTCTTGAAACTTGACACAGTAAAGTATTTTCACGTTCTATCTCTATGTTTTGTTTCCTCTTGATGTAGCCCTAAGCAGTGACTGGCGAGAAACACTTTCATGGAAAGGGGTTGCCAAGCTTCCAAAAATTACGAATCTCCAGAAATCTCAGCAAATATTTTTTCACCCAAACTGGATGATACTTTCAGGTAATGATCAGTACACTAAGGCGACTTGGTTCCCCAAAGTTCGTTCTTCTATGTTGAAGCGTTCATTTCCAGTAACAGTTTGAATTTTTAGGTTTCACTCTGTTTTCTCCTATATTGATACATGTATTTGGAACTCTAAATCCAACACGGTTTGTGCTAGCTTCTTGAAACTTGATACAGTAAAGTAGTTTCACGTTCTATCTCTATGTTTTGTTTCCTCTTGCTGTAGCCCTAAGCAGTGACTGGCGAGAACCACTTTCATGGAGAGGGGTTGCCAAGCTTCCAAAAATTACGAATCTCCAGAAATCTCAGCAAATATTTTTTCACCCAAACTGGATGATACTTTCAGGTAATGATCAGTACACGAAGGCGACTTGGTTCCCCAAATGTCGTTCTTCTATGTTGAAGCGTTCATTTCCAGTAACACTTTGAATTTTTAGGTTTCACTCTGTTTTCTCCTATATTGATAGATGTATTTGGAACTCTAAATCCAACACGGTTTGTGCTAGCTTCATGAAACTTGACAAAGTAAAGTAGTTTCACGTTCTATCTCTATATTCTGTTTCCTCTTGATGTAGCCCTAAGCAGTGACTGGTGAGAAACACTTTCATGAAAAAAGGTTGCCAAGCTTCCAAAAGTTACGAATCTCCAGAAATCTCAGCAAATATTTTTTCACCCAAACTGGATGATACTTTCAGGTAATGATCAGTACACGAAGGCGACTTGGTTCCCCAAATTTCGTTCTTCTATGTTGAAGCGTTCATTTCCAGTAACAGTTTGAATTTTTAGGTTACACTCTGTTTTCTCCTATATTGATAGATGTATTTGGAACTCTAAATCCAACACGGTTTGTGCTAGCTTCATGAAACGTGACAAAGTAAAGTAGTTTCACGTTCTATCTCTATATTCTGTTTCCTCTTGATGTAGCCCTAAGCATCGAGTGGCGAGAAACACTTTGATGGAAAAAGGTTGCCAAGCTTCCAAAAGTTACGAATCTCCAGAAATCTCAGCAAATATTTTTTCACCCAAACTGGTTGATACTTTCAGGCAATGATCAGTACACGTAGGCGACTTGGTTCCCTAAATTTCGTTCTTCTATGTTGAAGCGTTCATTTCCAGTAACAGTTTGAATTTTTAGGTTTCACTCTGTTTTCTCCTATATTGATAGATGTATTTGGAACTCTAAATCCAACAAGGTTTGTGCTAGCTTCTTGAAACTTGATACAGTAAAGTAGTTTCACGTTCTATCTCTATGTTTTGTTTCCTCTTGCTGTAGCCCTAAGCAGTGACTGGCGAGAACCACTTTCATGGAGAGGGGTTGCCAAGCTTCCAAAAATTACGAATCTCCAAAAATCTCAGCAAATATTTTTTCACCCAAACTGGATGATACTTTCAGGTAATGATCAGTACACTAAGGCGACTTGGTTCCCCAAATTTCGTTCTTCTAGGTGGAAGCGTTCATTTCCAGTAACAGTTTGAATTTTTAGGTTTCACTCTGTTTTCTCCTATATTGATACATGTATTTGGAACTCTAAATCCAACACGGTTTGTGCTAGCTTCTTGAAACTTGACACAGTAAAGTAGTTTCAGGTTCTATCTCTATGTTTTGTTTCCTCTTGCTGTAGCCCTAAGCAGTGACTGGCGAGAACCACTTTCATGGAGAGGGGTTGCCAAGCTTCCAAAAATTACGAATCTCCAGAAATCTCAGCAAATATTTTTTCACCCAAACTGGATGATACTTTCAGGTAATGATCAGTACACTAAGGCGACTTGGTTCCCCAAAGTTCGTTCTTCTATGATGAAGCGTTCATTTCCAGTAACAGTTTGAATTTTTAGGTTTCACTCTGTTTTCTCCTATATTGATACATGTATTTGGAACTCTAAATCCAACACGGTTTGTGCTAGCTTCTTGAAACTTGACACAGTAAAGTAGTTTCACGTTCTATCTCTATGTTTTGTTTCCTCTTGATGTAGCCCTAAGCAGTGACTGGCGAGAAACACTTTCATGGAGAGGGGTTTCCAAGCTTCCAAAAATTACGAATCTCCAGAAATCTCAGCAAATATTTTTCACCCAAACTGGATGATACTTTCAGGTAATGATCAGTACACTAAGGCGACTTGGTTCCCCAAAGTTCGTTCTTCTATGTTGAAGCGTTCATTTCCAGTAACAGTTTGAATTTTTAGGTTTCACTCTGTTTTCTCCTATATTGATACATGTATTTGGAACTCTAAATCCAACACGGTTTGTGCTAGCTTCTTGAAACTTGATACAGTAAAGTAGTTTCACGTTCTATCTCTATGTTTTGTTTCCTCTTGCTGTAGCCCTAAGCAGTGACTGGCGAGAACCACTTTCATGGAGAGGGGTTGCCAAGCTTCCAAAAATTACGAATCTCCAGAAATCTCAGCAAATATTTTTTCACCCAAACTGGATGATACTTTCAGGTAATGATCAGTACACGAAGGCGACCTGGTTCCCCAAATGTCGTTCTTCTATGTTGAAGCGTTCATTTCCAGTAACAGCTTGAATTTTTAGGTTTCACTCTGTTTTCTCCTATATTGATAGATGTATTTGGAACTCTAAATCCAACACGGTTTGTGCTAGCTTCATGAAACTTGACAAAGTAAAGTAGTTTCACGTTCTATCTGTATATTCTGTTTCCTCTTGATGTAGCCCTAAGCAGTGACTGGTGAGAAATACTTTCATGGAAAAAGGTTGCCAAGCTTCCAAAAATTACGAATCTCCAGAAATCTCAGCAAATATTTTTTCACCCAAACTGGATGATACTTTCAGGTAATGATCAGTACACGAAGGCGACTTGGTTCCCCAAATTTCGTTCTTCTATGTTGAAGCGTTCATTTCCAGTAACAGTTTGAATTTTTAGGTTTCACTCTGTTTTCTCCTATATTGATACATGTATTTGGAACTCTAAATCCAACACGGTTTGTGCTAGCTTCTTGAAACTTGACACAGTAAAGTAGTTTCACGTTCTATCTCTATGTTTTGTTTCCTCTTGATGTAGCCCTAAGCAGTGACTGGCGAGAAACACTTTCATGGAAAGGGGTTGCCAAGCTTCCAAAAATTATGAATCTCCAGAAATCTCAGCAAATATTTTTTCACCCAAACTGGATGATACTTTCAGGTAATGATCAGTACACTAAGGCGACTTGGTTCCCCAAAGTTCGTTCTTCTATGTTGAAGCGTTCATTTCCAGTAACAGTTTGAATTTTTAGGTTTCACTCTGTTTTCTCCTATATTGATACATGTATTTGGAACTCTAAATCCAACACGGTTTGTGCTAGCTTCTTGAAACTTGATACAGTAAAGTAGTTTCACGTTCTATCACTATGTTTTGTTTCCTCTTGCTGTAGCCCTAAGCAGTGACTGGCGAGAAACACTTTCATGGAGAGGGGTTGCCAAGCTTCCAAAAATTACGAATCTCCAAAAATCTCAGCAAATATTTTTTCACCCAAACTGGATGATACTTTCAGGTAATGATCAGTACACTAAGGCGACTTGGTTCCCCAAAGTTCGTTCTTCTATGTTGAAGCGTTCATTTCCAGTAACAGTTTGAATTTTTAGGTTTCACTGTGTTTTCTCCTATATTGATACATGTATTTGGAACTCTAAATCCAACACGGTTTGTGCTAGCTTCTTGAAACTTGATACAGTAAAGTAGTTTCACGTTCTATCTCTATGTTTTGTTTCCTCTTGCTGTAGCCCTAAGCAGTGACTGGCGAGAACCACTTTCATGGAGAGGGGTTGCCAAGCTTCCAAAAATTACGAATCTCCAGAAATCTCAGCAAATATTTTTTCACCCAAACTGGATGATACTTTCAGGTAATGATCAGTACACGAAGGCGACTTGGTTCCCCAAATGTCGTTCTTCTATGTTGAAGCGTTCATTTCCAGTAACACTTTGAATTTTTAGGTTTCACTCTGTTTTCTCCTATATTGATAGATGTATTTGGAACTCTAAATCCAACACGGTTTGTGCTAGCTTCATGAAACTTGACAAAGTAAAGTAGTTTCACGTTCTATCTCTATATTCTGTTTCCTCTTGATGTAGCCCTAAGCAGTGACTGGTGAGAAATACTTTCATGGAAAAAGGTTGCCAAGCTTCCAAAAGTTACGAATCTCCAGAAATCTCAGCAAATATTTTTTCACCCATACTGGATGATACTTTCAGGTAATGATCAGTACACGAAGGCGACTTGGTTCCCCAAATTTCGTTCTTCTATGTTGAAGCGTTCATTTCCAGTAACAGTTTGAATTTTTAGGTTTCACTCTGTTTTCTCCTATATTGATACATGTATTTGGAACTCTAAATCCAACACGGTTTGTGCTAGCTTCTTGAAACTTGACACAGTAAAGTAGTTTCACGTTCTATCTCTATGTTTTGTTTCCTCTTGATGTAGCCGTAAGCAGTGACTGGCGAGAAACACTTTCATGGAAAGGGGTTGCCAAGCTTCCAAAAATTACGAATCTCCAGAAATCTCAGCAAATATTTTTTCACCCAAACTGGATGATACTTTCAGGTAATGATCAGTACACTAAGGCGACTTGGTTCCCCAAAGTTCGTTCTTCTATGTTGAAGCGTTCATTTCCAGTAACAGTTTGAATTTTTAGGTTTCACTCTGTTTTCTCCTATATTGATACATGTATTTGGAACTCTAAATCCAACACGGTTTGTGCTAGCTTCTTGAAACTTGATACAGTAAAGTAGTTTCACGTTCTATCTCTATGTTTTGTTTCCTCTTGCTGTAGCCCTAATCAGTGACTGGCGAGAACCACTTTCATGGAGAGGGGTTACCAAGCTTCCAAAAATTACGAATCTCCAGAAATCTCAGCAAATATTTTTTCACCCAAACTGGATGATACTTTCAGGTAATGATCAGTACACGAAGGCGACTTGGTTCCCCAAATGTCGTTCTTCTATGTTGAAGCGTTCATTTCCAGTAACAGTTTGAATTTTTAGGTTTCACTCTGTTTTCTCCTATATTGATAGATATATTTGGAACTCTAAATCCAACACGGTTTGTGCTAGCTTCATGAAACTTGACAAAGTAAAGTAGTTTCACGTTCTATCTCTATATTCTGTTTCCTCTTGATGTAGCCCTAAGCAGTGACTGGTGAGAAATACTTTCATGGAAAAAGGTTGCCAAGCTTCCAAAAGTTACGAATCTCCAGAAATCTCAGCAAATATTTTTTCACCCAAACTGGATGATACTTTCAGGTAATGATCAGTACACGAAGGCGACTTGGTTCCCCAAATTTCGTTCTTCTATGTTGAAGCGTTCATTTCCAGTAACAGTTTGAATTTTTAGGTTTCACTCTGTTTTCTCCTATATTGATACATGTATTTGGAACTCTAAATCCAACACGGTTTGTGCTAGCTCCTTGAAACTTGACACAGTAAAGTATTTTCACGTTCTATCTCTATGTTTTGTTTCCTCTTGCTGTAGCCCTAAGCAGTGACTGGCGAGAACCACTTTCATGGAGAGGGGTTGCCAAGCTTCCAAAAATTACGAATCTCCAGAAATCTCAGCAAATATTTTTTCACCCAAACTGGATGATACTTTCAGGTAATGATCAGTACACGTAGGCGACTTGGTTCCCCAAAGTTCGTTCTTCTATGTTGAAGCGTTCATTTCCAGTAACAGTTTGAATTTTTAGGTTTCACTGTGTTTTCTCCTATATTGATAGATGTATTTGGAACTCTAAATCCAACAAGGTTTGTGCTAGCTTCTTGAAACTTGATACAGTAAAGTAGTTTCACGTTGTATCTCTATGTTTTGTTTCCTCTTGCTGTAGCCCTAAGCAGTGACTGGCGAGAACCACTTTCATGGAGAGGGGTTGCCAAGCTTCCAAAAATTACGAATCTCCAGAAATCTCAGCAAATATTTTTTCACCCAAACTGGATGATACTTTCAGGTAATGATCAGTACACTAAGCCGACTTGGTTCCCCAAATGTCGTTCTTCTATGTTGAAGCGTTCATTTCCAGTAACAGTTTGAATTTTTAGGTTTCACTCTGTTTTCTCCTATATTGATAGATGTATTTGGAACTCTAAATCCAACACGGTTTTTGCTAGCTTCATGAAACTTGACAAAGTAAAGTAGTTTCACGTTCTATCTCTATATTCTGTTTCCTATTGATGTAGCCCTAAGCATCGAGTGGCGAGAAACACTTTGATGGAAAAAGGTTGCCAAGCTTCCAAAAGTTACGAATCTCCAGAAATCTCAGCAAATATTTTTTCACCCAAACTGGATGATACTTTCAGGTAATGATCAGTACACGAAGGCGACTTGGTTCCCCAAAGTTCGTTCTTCTATGTTGAAGCGTTCATTTCCAGTAACAGTTTGAATTTTTAGGTTTCACTCTGTTTTCTCCTATATTGATACATGTATTTGGAACTCTAAATCCAACACGGTTTGTGCTAGCTTCTTGAAACTTGACACAGTAAAGTAGTTTCACGTTCTATCTCTATGTTTTGTTTCCTCTTGCTGTAGCCCTAAGCAGTGACTGGCGAGAAACACTTTCATGGAAAAAGGTTGCCAAGCTTCCAAAAATTACGAATCTCCAGAAATCTCAGCAAATATTTTTTCACCCAAACTGGATGATACTTTCAGGTAATGATCAGTACACTAAGGCGACTTGGTTCCCCAAAGTTCGTTCTTCTATGTTGAAGCGTTCATTTCCAGTAACAGTTTGAATTTTTAGGTTTCACTCTGTTTTCTCCTATATTGATACATGTATTTGGAACTCTAAATCCAACACGGTTTGTGCTAGCTTCTTGAAACTTGATACAGTAAAGTAGTTTCACGTTCTATCTCTATGTTTTGTTTCCTCTTGCTGTAGCCCTAAGCAGTGACTGGCGAGAAACACTTTCATGGAGAGGGGTTGCCAAGCTTCCAAAAATTACGAATCTCCAAAAATCTCAGCAAATATTTTTTCACCCAAACTGGATGATACTTTCAGGTAATGATCAGTACACTAAGGCGACTTGGTTCCCCAAAGTTCGTTCTTCTATGTTGAAGCGTTCATTTCCAGTAACAGTTTGAATTTTTAGGTTTCACTCTGTTTTCTCCTATATTGATACATGTATTTGGAACTCTAAATCCAACACGGTTTGTGCTAGCTTCTTGAAACTTGATACAGTAAAGTAGTTTCACGTTCTATCTCTATGTTTTGTTTCCTCTTGCTGTAGCCCTAAGCAGTGACTGGCGAGAACCACTTTCATGGAGAGGGGTTGCCAAGCTTCCAAAAATTACGAATCTCCAGAAATCTCAGCAAATATTTTTTCACCCAAACTGGATGATACATTCAGGTAATGATCAGTACACGAAGGCGACTTGGTTCCCCAAATGTCGTTCTTCTATGTTGAAGCGTTCATTTCCAGTAACAGTTTGAATTTTTAGGTTTCACTCTGTTTTCTCCTATATTGATAGATGTATTTGGAACTCTAAATCCAACACGGTTTGTGCTAGCTTCATGAAACTTGACAAAGTAAAGTAGTTTCACGTTCTATCTCTATATTCTGTTTCCTCTTGATGTAGCCCTAAGCAGTGACTGGTGAGAAATACTTTCATGGAAAAAGGTTGCCAAGCTTCCAAAAGTTACGAATCTCCAGAAATCTCAGCAAATATTTTTTCACCCAAACTGGATGATACTTTCAGGTAATGATCAGTACACCAAGGCGACTTGGTTCCCCAAAGTTCGTTCTTCTATGTTGAAGCGTTCATTTCCAGTAACAGTTTGAATTTTTAGGTTTCACTCTGTTTTCTCCTATATTGATACATGTATTTGGAACTCTAAATCCAACACGGTTTGTGCTAGCTTCTTGAAACTTGACACAGTAAAGTATTTTCACGTTCTATCTCTATGTTATGTTTCCTCTTGCTGTAGCCCTAAGCAGTGACTGGCGATAACCACTTTCATGGAGAGGGGTTGCCAAGCTTCCAAAAATTACGAATCTCCAGAAATCTCAGCAAATATTTTTTCACCCAAACTGGATGATACTTTCAGGTAATGATCAGTACACGTAGGCGACTTGGTTCCCCAAAGTTCGTTCTTCTATGTTGAAGCGTTCATTTCCAGTAACAGTTTGAATTTTTAGGTTTCACTGTGTTTTCTCCTATATTGATAGATGTATTTGGAACTCTAAATCCAACAAGGTTTGTGTTAGCTTCTTGAAACTTGATACAGTAAAGTAGTTTCACGTTGTATCTCTATGTTTTGTTTCCTCTTGCTGTAGCCCTAAGCAGTGACTGGCGAGAACCACTTTCATGGAGAGGGGTTGCCAAGCTTCCAAAAATTACGAATCTCCAGAAATCTCAGCAAATATTTTTTCACCCAAACTGGATGATACTTTCAGGTAATGATCAGTACACTAAGCCGACTTGGTTCCCCAAATGTCGTTCTTCTATGTTGAAGCGTTCATTTCCAGTAACAGTTTGAATTTTTAGGTTTCACTCTGTTTTCTCCTATATTGATAGATGTATTTGGAACTCTAAATCCAACACGGTTTTTGCTAGCTTCATGAAACTTGACAAAGTAAAGTAGTTTCACGTTCTATCTCTATATTCTGTTTCCTCTTGATGTAGCCGTAAGCATCGAGTGGCGAGAAACACTTTGATGGAAAAAGGTTGCCAAGCTTCCAAAAGTTACGAATCTCCAGAAATCTCAGCAAATATTTTTTCACCCAAACTGGATGATACTTTCAGGTAATGATCAGTACACGAAGGCGACTTGGTTCCCCAAAGTTCGTTCTTCTATGTTGAAGCGTTCATTTCCAGTAACAGTTTGAATTTTTAGGTTTCACTCTGTTTTCTCCTATATTGATACATGTATTTGGAACTCTAAATCCAACACGGTTTGTGCTAGCTTCTTGAAACTTGACACAGTAAAGTAGTTTCACGTTCTATCTCTATGTTTTGTTTCCTCTTGCTGTAGCCCTAAGCAGTGACTGGCGAGAAACACTTTCATGGAAAAAGGTTGCCAAGCTTCCAAAAATTACGAATCTCCAGAAATCTCAGCAAATATTTTTTCACCCAAACTGGATGATACTTTCAGGTAATGATCAGTACACGAAGGCGACTTGGTTCCCCAAATGTCGTTCTTCTATGTTGAAGCGTTCATTTCCAGTAACAGTTTGAATTTTTAGGTTTCACTCTGTTTTCTCCTATATTGATACATGTATTTGGAACTCTAAATCCAACACGGTTTGTGCTAGCTTCTTGAAACTTGACACAGTAAAGTAGTTTCACGTTCTATCTCTATGTTTTGTTTCCTCTTGATGTAGCCCTAAGCAGTGACTGGCGAGAAACACTTTGATGGAAAGGGGTTGCCAAGCTTCCAAAAATTACGAATCTCCAGAAATCTCAGCAAATATTTTTTCACCCAAACTGGATGATACTTTCAGGTAATGATCAGTACACTAAGGCGACTTGGTTCCCCAAAGTTCGTTCTTCTATGTTGAAGCGTTCATTTCCAGTAACAGTTTGAATTTTTAGGTTTCACTCTGTTTTCTCCTATATTGATACATGTATTTGGAACTCTAAATCCAACACGGTTTGTGCTAGCTTCTTGAAACTTGATACAGTAAAGTAGTTTCACGTTCTATCTCTATGTTTTGTTTCCTCTTGCTGTAGCCCTAAGCAGTGACTGGCCGGAAACACTTTCATGGAGAGGGGTTGCCAAGCTTCCAAAAATTACGAATCTCCAAAAATCTCAGCAAATATTTTTTCACCCAAACTGGATGATACTTTCAGGTAATGATCAGTACACTAAGGCGACTTGGTTCCCCAAAGTTCGTTCTTCTATGTTGAAGCGTTCATTTCCAGTAACAGTTTGAATTTTTAGGTTTCACTCTGTTTTCTCCTATATTGATACATGTATTTGGAACTCTAAATCCAACACGGTTTGTGCTAGCTTCTTGAAACTTGATACAGTAAAGTAGTTTCACGTTGTATCTCTATGTTTTGTTTCCTCTTGCTGTAGCCCTAAGCAGTGACTGGCGAGAACCACTTTCATGGAGAGGGGTTGCCAAGCTTCCAAAAATTACGAATCTCCAGAAATCTCAGCAAATATTTTTTCACCCAAACTGGATGATACTTTCAGGTAATGATCAGTACACGAAGGCGACTTGGTTCCCCAAATGTCGTTCTTCTATGTTGAAGCGTTCATTTCCAGTAACAGTTTGAATTTTTAGGTTTCACTCTGTTTTCTCCTATATTGATAGATGTATTTGGAACTCTAAATCCAACACGGTTTGTGCTAGCTTCATGAAACTTGACAAAGTAAAGTAGTTTCACTTTCTATCTCTATATTCTGTTTCCTCTTGATGTAGCCCTAAGCAGTGACTGGTGAGAAATACTTTCATGGAAAAAGGTTGCCAAGCTTCCAAAAGTTACGAATCTCCAGAAATCTCAGCAAATATTTTTTCACCCAAACTGGATGATACTTTCAGGTAATGATCAGTACACGAAGGCGACTTCGTTCCCCAAATTTTGTTCTTCTATGTTGAAGCGTTCATTTCCAGTAACAGTTTGAATTTTTAGGTTTCACTCTGTTTTTTCCTATATTGATACATGTATTTGGAACTCTAAATCCAACACGGTTTGTGCTAGCTTCTTGAAACTTGACACAGTAAAGTAGTTTCACGTTCTATCTCTATGTTTTGTTTCCTCTTGATGTAGCCCTAAGCAGTGACTGGCGAGAAACACTTTCATGGAAAGGGGTTGCCAAGCTTCCAAAAATTACGAATCTCCAGAAATCTCAGCAAATATTTTTTCACCCAAACTGGATGATACTTTCAGGTAATGATCAGTACACTAAGGCGACTTGGTTCCCCAAAGTTCGTTCTTCTATGTTGAAGCGTTCATTTCCAGTAACAGTTTGAATTTTTAGGTTTCACTCTGTTTTCTCCTATATTGATACATGTATTTGGAACTCTAAATCCAACACGGTTTGTGCTAGCTTCTTGAAACTTGATACAGTAAAGTAGTTTCACGTTCTATCTCTATGTTTTGTTTCCTCTTGCTGTAGCCCTAAGCAGTGACTGGCGAGAAACACTTTCATGGAGAGGGGTTGCCAAGCTTCCAAAAATTACGAATCTCCAAAAATCTCAGCAAATATTTTTTCACCCAAACTGGATGATACTTTCAGGTAATGATCAGTACACTAAGGCGACTTGGTTCCCCAAAGTTCGTTCTTCTATGTTGAAGCGTTCATTTCCAGTAACAGTTTGAATTTTTAGGTTTCACTCTGTTTTCTCCTATATTGATACATGTATTTGGAACTCTAAATCCAACACGGTTTGTGCTAGCTTCTTGAAACTTGATACAGTAAAGTAGTTTCACGTTCTATCTCTATGTTTTGTTTCCTCTTGCTGTAGCCCTAAGCAGTGACTGGCGAGAACCACTTTCATGGAGAGGGGTTGCCAAGCTTCCAAAAATTACGAATCTCCAGAAATCTCAGCAAATATTTTTTCACCCAAACTGGATGATACTTTCAGGTAATGATCAGTACACGAAGGCGACTTGGTTCCCCAAATGTCATTCTTCTATGTTGAAGCGTTCATTTCCAGTAACAGTTTGAATTTTTAGGTTTCACTCTGTTTTCTCCTATATTGATACATGTATTTGGAACTCTAAATCCAACACGGTTTGTGCTAGCTTCATGAAACTTGACAAAGTAAAGTAGTTTCACGTTCTATCTCTATATTCTGTTTCCTCTTGATGTAGGCGAAGCAGTGACTGGTGAGAAATACTTTCATGGAAAAAGGTTGCCAAGCTTCCAAAAGTTACGAATCTCCAGAAATCTCAGCAAATATTTTTTCACCCAAACTGGATGATACTTTC